>NC_092374.1:1560623-1921246 GCF_030028105.1 Mobula birostris
CTTGACACCACTGTGTCAGAGAAATGGGGTTGAGAGGGTGATGTCTGTTATTTGTCAAGTAGGGTGCCATGCACAATCCTGATTTGATGGCGATGGACGTGAGAGCACAGAGGAACATCTGGTGAAACTTATGAAATGCCTGCTTTGCTGCTACTGTGTGATCCAGAATCTCTGGAGAAGAAGGCCCCGAGTCCTCAGCTTTGCTTGATGCTTGGCGGCCGGGGCGGGCTCGAAGCGCTCGGCAGAGGATGGTGCTCGGCGAGGCTGTGTCGGAGGGGCTGGTCGGAGGCTCGAAGTTTTCAGACGGACTCAGAGTCTGCTGTGGTCGGGTGCTTCCAATGGTGCTGCATTGGCAAGTTGGCGGAGCTTGGAGGTTCATGGTGGGGAGAGTTCCTCCCTTCTGCCGGCTGCGTGAGATGATGAGTCTATCGGGATTTTGAGACTTTTTTTTTACCATGTCCGTGGTCTGCTCTTTATCAAATTATGGTATTGCTTTGCACTGTTGTAACTATATGTTATAATTATGTGGTTTTGTCAGTTTTAGTCTTGGTTTGTCTTGTGTTTTCTTGTGATACCATTCTGGAGGAACATTGTATCATTTTTTTAATGCATGCATTTCTAAATGACAAACGAGGACTGAGTGTCCTTATAATTTAATCTAATCTAATCCAGCTGCGCAAGGCCAAGGTCTCTGAGCCTAGGTGGGCAGGGGAGGGGATTATGGTGTTGAATGCTGAACTGTAGTCCAAGAACAGCATTCTCACATAAGCATCCCTCTTCTCCAAATGTGTAAGGACTGTGTGTAGAGCTGTGGTTATTGCATTGTCTGTCAATTGGTTGTGTTGGTAGGCAAATTGTAGGGGATCAGGTGTGGGTGGTAGCATGCTGCAGATGTAGTCTTTGACCAACTTCTCGAAGCATTTGCTTATTATTGAGGTGACTACGACAGGACGCCAGTCGTTCAGACATGTTACCTTGGTCTTTTATAGCTACAGGAACAATGGTGGATGTTTTGAAGCAGAAGGGCACTCTACACTGGGAGAGGAAGAGATTAAAAATGTCTGTAAACACATCTGCCAGTTTTGCTGTGCACATCCTGAATACTCGCCCTAGGATGCGGTCCAGTCCCACAGCTTTACGACTGTCCATTCGTTGGAAACACCTGCGTACTTCGGCCTCAGAGATGACCAACCTGCCGGTCACATCATCTGCAGGTCTCCTCGGGCTCAGTATTAGTGACATCGAATCGAGCGTAAAAAATATTTAGCTGATCTGGGAGAGAGGCTGTGATGTTGGAAACTCCACTGCGTTTAGCTTTGAAGTCTGCGATGCTGTGTAGACCTTGCCATAAACTGCATGTGTTGTTGGTGGAAAGTTGTGTCTAGTTCTTGTCCCTGTATTGTTGTTTCACTGCCCTGATGAATTTGTGCGGATGGTAGCTGCATTTTGTCAGCTCCTGCTGATTACCAGCAACGTAAGCTCTGTTTCGTGCGGTAAATGCTGCTCACACGGAACTGTTGATCCAGGGCTTCTGGTTTGGATAGACCCTGACCGATTTCTGGGGGACAACGTCCTTGATGCACTTCCGATGCAACTCGTTATCCCTTCCATGATAGACATCCTCATCATGGAAGACTTTCCAGTTGACGTCAGCAAAGCAATCCTGTAGCATGGAGGCAGAGTAAAATGAATGCAGCAAAATACAGGGAAATCCTGGAGGAAAACCTAATTTGGGAGAAGATTTGTTTTCCAGCAGGACCGTGACCCCAAGCAAAATGCCAAGGCTACACAGGAATGGCTTAATCCACTACATAATGTACTGGTTTGGCACAGGAGTACATTCAGCCAGAGACTCATTCCACCGAGATGCAGCACTGAGCGTCATAAGAAGTCATTCCTGCCTGTAGCCATCAAACTTTACAACTCCTCCCTTGGAGGGTCAGGCACCCTGAACCAATAGGCTGGTCCTGGAGATATTTCCTGGCATAATTTACATATTATTATTTAATTATTTATGGTTTTTATATTGCTATATCTATACTCTATTCTTGGTTGGTGCAACTGTAACGAAACCCAATTTCCCTCAGGATCAATAAAGTATGACTATGAAAAACAACAAAGTTAATATTCTGGAATGGCCAAATCAGAGTCCAGACCTTAATTTTATTGACAATTTGTGGCTGAACTTGAAAAGGGTTGTTCAGTCATGATCCCCATGCAATCTGACAGAGCTTGAGCAGTCTTGTAAAGAAGAATGGGGAAAAATTTCAGTGTCCAAATAGAGACCTACTCACACAGACTCAAGGCTGTAATTACTGCCAAAGGTATATCTACTAAATACTGACTTGAAGGGAGTGAATATTTATGCAATCATTTATTTTGTGTTATATGTTTGTAATTAATTTAGATCACTTTGTAGAGATCTGTTTTCACTTTGACAAAAAAAGTCTCTTTCTGTTGGTCAATGTCAAAAAAAGCCAAATTAAATCCACTGTGATTCAATGTTGTAAAACAAAAAAAAGAGAGAATTTCCAGGGGGGCGGGGAGTACATTTTATAGACTCTGTATCTAGTTTGTCCACACTTTCCTTCAATGCCTTCTACTGTTATTTACATAAATCGTAAAAATTTGAAGTTCCAGTTCTAATCACTGTGGTGCACAGCTCACCAACCCGAAAAAGAGCCATTTGTACCTGGTCTCTTGGCCAGCAATCTGGTATTCGTGACAGTAAGTTACATCTTACACCATCAGCTTGTCCTTGATTCTTGTAGAATTTTACAGGATTTCCACTCGGCATTAGGTTACCATTTTAGTCTGTGTCTTCCATTTTTTAATATTATTTAGCATATTTCTGAAACATCTTAAGGTTTCGTTGATTCAATCTGTCAGTATTTTCCCATGCACCTTTTTGCCTTGTTAATTTTCTTTTTAAATTTCACCATTGCACTTGTACTTTTCTCAGCTTCCTATGGGGTTGAGCTCTACGTTTGCCATTTTGCCTTATCCTATCCATTAGCTTCTTGACATACAAGGGCATGTAGATGCAGGAGTTCTCTGATTTTCTTTCCTGGCATGTATTTTATCTGAATTTTCAATGATTTGAGCAGTCTGCAATATCATCAGCATAGAATCTGGTGGGTTTGATGGAAGAGGGTCTAGTGAAAGGCATGTTGATGTTCTGGGATAAAGGATCATCCAGCTGTACTCCTGGTCACTAAGACTGAAACACACTGCTGTGGGTCAAAGGCCTATACAGATCTATGTTTTGAGTTAACCAATGCACAACACACTTCCTTTCAGTCATGACTGTTAGAAGGTCGTGGTCCTTTGCCTTCACCACCTAGAGGGATCAAGGTGATTTATAAGCTCCAACCATCCTGAATTGGAAATACAATCTTGTTCCATCATCCTTGGAGCGTAGAAGATTGAGAGAAGATTTGATAGAAATATACAAAATTCTGAGTGGTATAGATAGAGTAAATGCAAGCAGGCTTGCATTTGGGTTGGGTGGGACTACAACTAGAGGTCATGGGTTAAGAGTGAAAAGTGAAACGTTTAAGGGGAAATTTCTTCATTCAGAGGATTGTAAGAGTGTGGAACGAGCTGTGAGCACAAGTGGTGTATGTAAGCTCAATTTCAACATTTAAGAGAAGTTTGGATAGGTAGGTAAATGTTGGGGGTATGGAGGGTAATTGTTCCTTTTCAGGTTGATGAGAGTTTAAATGGTTCAGCACAGACTAGATGGGAGGGCTATCACTGGGTCTAAATCTACTTTAAAGGCAGTTGGGATGGACATTTCTGTCGAGTTTGCCAGTAGCAGTCATACCCTCAGTGATTTTTGTTTTAAAAAAGACCTGGTGTCAGTAGTGCTCCCTACAGAAGGATTTTAAAGATATTGATCAAATGATGCTGGAAGATGTTGCAAATCTACAGTTAGATATAGTGTGTGCTTAGAGGAGCCAATGCTCACATGACAGCGCTAGTTCCTTTGGTTGTGTTATCAGGGGCGGGAGGTACTTTTAAAGTAATACTGTTGAGCTGCTGCACTACATCCTTTGTTACTCATGTTTTTCTTTTGTTCCTTTTACACAGTGCGTGCCATATCTGATTGCCATTGGAACAGATCCAGAATCTACAATGCGTAACAAATCAGATCAACAGCTGGTGGAAATAGATAAAAAGTACACTGGATTTGTACATGTGAGTTGTTTTCTCTCAATGCCAGGTTCCTGTCAATTAGGTGTCAGATGTGGCTCAGATGTAAGATTCTGAAAAACTTGCATGGTTGATGGGAGAGCACTATGATCTCTGGTCAATGGCAGGGTAGTATTGAAATTACCTTGATGAGTTGCTGCAATCTGAAAATGGAGCCTGACTTTCTAGCAATGGTCATAAAACATTTTTTTTTTACCAGAAAGAGTGTCGACAATCTGAGAACCATTTTATAAGTGACAGTTGATAAGAACCTGAGAAACAGGAGTAGGCCACTTGACTTCTCAAGCCTGCTTCCTCATTCAATAAGATCGTGGCTGATCCGATCTTGGTCTCAACACTGCTTCCCTGTTTTCTTGCCGTATAGTTCAAATATATCACTCTCCACTGTAGATGAGCTGACTCTAACCTGTACCCTCACTGATTCACGGTCAGAGCATTTGCTCATAACACTAAATTAGCGTCTTGTGACAGTGAAGCAGGTTACAATGAACTACAAAGAGATTCTGATCAGTTAGGCAGATGGGTTGAGGATTGGCAAATGAATTGCAGCTTAGGTAAGTGTGAGGTGATGTATTGTGGACATTCAAACCAGAGTAGGACCCATACAGTGAATAGCAGGGCACTAATGAGTGTTGTGAGACAGAGGGAGCCTGGAGTACAAGTGTATAATTTACTGAAAGCCTCCATGCAAGTGGACCGGGTGGTGAAGGTGTTTAGAATGCTGACCTTCATTAGGGCATCAAGTTTAAGGTGTCGTCTCAAGATAGCGGCATGCATGGATGCAGCAGCCACTCTGGCTCCCACTAACAGTGAAATTTCTTGTCTTGTTCATCTTTCCTATGACAGAAAAACACTACTGAACCTTAAGAACACTAAAATCTGCATTCAATAAGATCATGGTATACAATGAGAACAAAGATATACAAACTATAACAGGTTACAAGTCAACCTTGCATATCAATAGCAGCAAAGCCTCCCTGACAGGTTGAATGCTTTCTAAGCACTATTTGATCAGTTGAATGATGTGACATTGGAAAGCCCTCGTCTTCCTGAGAAACAGGAGCCCTGTCTGGCTGCTGCCTAGATGAGGACGACCCTAGCCAGGGTAAATCCATGCAAAGCTGCAGGAGCTTTCACCCTCTCCATGGCAGAGTCATTGATACGCAGTGGAGAATGGTCCTGAAGTCCACAGTCATCTCTTTTGTCTTGTCCATGTTGAGAGTCAGGTTGTTGTTTAACAAGCCTCTTTACCTCCTTTCTGAATGCCAACTCATTGTTACTGATGAGGTCAACCACTTTAGCATCATCACAAACTTGATGATGTGGCTTTAGCTGAATCTGGCAGTGCAGTCATGAATCAGCAGTGTGAACAGCAGCCAATTGAACACACAATGCTGGGAAGCATTGGTGCTCAGTGGTGATGCAGGTTGAGATGTTGCTGCCAACTCTTGACTGATTAGGTCTTTCCACTAAGAAATCCAAGGTTCAGTTACAGAGAGGGGTGTTAAGTCCCAATGAGGAATGGACAACATACCTGGTCAGGTCCTGAGGAACTGTGTGGCCCAGCTAACAGAGGTCTTAATCGATATCTTTAATATCTTCCTCAAACAGCCCACTGTTCCTGCAGACTTCAAGGCAGCCATCATCATTCCGGTGCCAAATTGAGCAATGGTAATTGGCCTAAATGATTGCCACCCAGTGGCACTAGTTTCAACAGTCATGAAATGCGTTGAGCAGCTGGTAATGGATTGTATAAAATCCCACCTTCCAGCCTTTCCAGTTCACCTACCGCTCAAGCCAGTCCACTGATGATGCCATAGCCTCAGTCCTCCACCCCATCCTGTCCCACCTAGTAAACAATGCCTCATTTGCCAGGATGTTGTTCATCGACTTTGTTACGATTTTGTAACGTACCAGCAGCAAGAGATGACAGATTGAGTCTGGTTTTAATATTAAAACCACTATATTTATTTACATCTCCTCAAAAATATAGAAAATTAAATAAACTACTTTCTTAAACAGAAGTTAACAGTGTTATGCTTCTATAGCTCCCTTACAGTCAAACTTAGAATCCGTTCTTAACAAATCTTACTCAAGCACAGTCGTAAAGTGGCAGTTCAGAGAGTCCCAGTAATTCACAAAATAGGTGAGAGGAGAGACTTGTGGATTCACAGTGCAGCGACGAAGCGATCATGAAGAATTCCAAAGATTCCATGGCTAGCGAACGAAGAAACGGTTACCGAAGATCCCAGCCGAGGAATACTGTTCCGAAGTCCACGAAGAGCAATTTCACAAAGTGACTGTCATGAAATCCACATCCATGAATCATACGAAGGACAGACACGTCTCCACAATGGACAGTGTGCCGCTGATTAACCCAATCCTTTAGGTTTGGGTAAACATTAGACTTTACCCTTCTTGATCGTGGGCTGTTCCCGGATAGCTCGAAGCCTGCAATCTTCACTCTCTCTCTTTTCTTCGACTCCTCCTCAGCACTGTCCACTTTTTTTTAATACCATCGGCAAACGTCATAAGGTAACGCTCACAGAAACAAAACTGTGGACTCTCAGTAAAATGAAACGGGGGACACGTGACACCCACAGTAAACGAAACTATGGACTCCCAGGAAAACGAAACTGTAGACACATAACACCTTTCCCCAAGAAGAGAAATTTTTGATCTGAAGAGCAAAATTTTAACTACAATCTACAATATGTGGAACAATACATATACGGTTATCATACAGCACACTACAAACTAATACAACATATTGCAGGAGCATATACAAATATTAAATTCCATTCCATTATTAAAATTACATTGCAAGTTTAACATCTGGAAAGACAATCGGCAATTACATTATCTTTGCCTTTAATGTGAGTTATCATGAAATCATACTCTTGCAAAATCAAACTCCAATTCAACAACCTATTTTTGTTTTTCAATTTACTCAAGAACATCAATGGATTATGATCTGTATAAATCACAAGTAGTTTTTGAGCTGTGCAAACATACACATCAAAATGCTGCAAAGCCAAAATAAGTGATAATAATTCTTTTTCTATGGAGGAATAATTTCTTTGATGCTCATTGAATTTCTTTGAAAAGTAAGCCACAGGATGGTCAACATCATCATAACCATCTCTTTATAGTAACACTGCTCCTGTAGCTTTATCACTGGCATCCACAGCTATGGAGAATGGCTTGGCATAATCAGATGACCTGAGCACAGGTTGGTGACATAAGATAGCTTTATCAAGTGCCTCTTAACAAGGTTCTGTCCAAACAAACTTTTCACCCTTCTTTGGGAGGTTAGTCAATGGGAGAATAATATCCGCAAACTTCTTACAGAACTTGCGATAATATCTGGCCATTCCCAGAAATCTTCTAAGAGCCCTTTTCCCAGTTGGAATGGGGACCTCAGAAATTGCCTGAACAGGAGCCAACCTGCCTTGACCTACAACATAACCAAGATAGGTCACAGTGGCAGGGCCAAGTTCACTCTTAGCTAGGTTAATTGTAAGGTTGGCTTTTGAGAGCCTTTGAAACAGCTTTTCCACTACAGAAATACGGATTTCGCAGGTGTCATTCCCTGTGACTAAATCATCAATATAGGCATCTGTGTGTTCTAACCCTTGAATTACAGAATTAATTATTCTCTGGAATGTTCCTGGAGCATTTATACTTTATACTTTATTGTC
Source organism: Mobula birostris (assembly GCF_030028105.1). Taxonomy (NCBI): domain Eukaryota; kingdom Metazoa; phylum Chordata; class Chondrichthyes; order Myliobatiformes; family Myliobatidae; genus Mobula; species Mobula birostris. Next base: position 1,568,540 of record NC_092374.1, read on the forward strand.
GCCAAACAATTGATACTAGAACGTACAATCATCACAGCAATATTTGATTCTATGCTTTCCGCTCCCTAGGTTACAAATATTAAATATTAAAAATAGTAAATATAAAAATTTAAATTATAAATCATAAATAGAAAATAGAAAAATGGAAAGTAAAATAGTGCAAAAAAAAAACCAAGAGGCAGGTCCAGATATTTGGAGGGTACGGCCCAGATCCGGGTCATTTTTCATTCCAAATGGCAGAACATTGTATTCATACAACCCAGAAGGCATCACAAAGGCAGAAATTTCTCTACCTCTATCCATTAATGGAACACACCAATATCCTTTTAACAGATCAATCTTTGTAAGAAACTTAGCTTGCAGAGGGTTTGTTTGTACAGGAAACAGAACAAGCACTTTATCTCCCGGCTTGAATGACCTCATTCTGGCTTGTTTATTTTACCAAGTTTTCATTCTTTCCTGAGCTGATTTGAAAATTTCCTTTGCTAGGTTGCAAGCCCTTTGCAATTTGTCCTTGAACTTCAAAACATAATCTAACAAATTGACATGCAGCTCACTGTTAACCCACTGTTCCTTTAACAATGCCAAAGGTCCTCGGACCTGATGACCAAACACAAGTTCAAAGGGACTAAAGCCTAGGGACTCTTGTACTGACTCCCTTACTACAGATAAAAGCAAATGAACTCCCTCATCCCAATCCTTCTCATTTTCAATACAGAATGTCCTAATAATGGTTTTGAGGATAGAATGGAATCTCTCTAAGGCCCCTTGGGATTCTGGATGATACGCAGACGACGTAATCTGTTTGGCTCCCAGTTTGTAAACTACCTGCTGGAATAATCCTGACATAAAATTACTCCCTTGATCAGATTGAATTTCTTTAGGCAAACCAAATAAAGTAAAAAAAAACAACTTTACAAGAGCCTTTGACACAGTTTTGGCTTTTATATTTCTGAGAGGTATTGCTTCTGGAAATCTAGATGCTGTACACATGATAGTTAGCAAATACCGATGACCAACTTTAGTCTTTGGCAATGGGGTAACACAGTCAACAATAACTTTAGAAAAGGGTTCACCAAATGCAAGAATAGGCTGCAGTGGGGCCTCTAGGGTGACCTGATTAGGTTTACCCACAACCTGACAAGTGTGACAAGTCCTGCAAAATGTTGCAACATCTTTCCTCAACCTAGGCCAGAAGAATTGTTTGAAAACCTTGTTCACAGTTTTATTCACACCTAGATGGCCACCCAAGGATTTACTATGGGCCAAAGTTAAAATCTCATTCCTATAGGCTTTAGGAACTACAACCTGGTGAACATTCATCACTTGCAGGAACATCAGGTGGTCTTCACTTCCTCAGTAAAACTCCATCTTTGAAATAAAACCCTATTGGCACTTTATCTATCTCCTCACCAGAGAGAGTTTTTTCTCTTAAAGCCTCAATCTCAGGGTCTCTGCTCTGTTCTGCCATAAACTCTTTCCTAGACAGAGATAAATCTTTATTATCAGATTTAATACCTGGAACCTGGTGAAAGAATGAAGGCAGAAAAGTCCCTGACAAGTCATCAAAATCTGATTCCCTATTTGGGCTATCATGAGTAGCCGAATCATGCTGCATAGGACCATCTGCATTGACAAGTTTCTTGGCCCCAGCTCGATTTACTGCACACAAGGGGATAAATGTTAGGGTCTATCTTTGAGTCATCGATTGGCTCAGTTGTTAGCTGCACTGCAGGAACAACTTTACTACCTGCAATTCCGTAACAACAAAGAAATGCCTTCCATCAGTAACCTGTGTCATAGTCCTTTTTTAACAAGTCCTGAAACTAACTCTGACTTCAAAATTACCTTTGTGCAGAGGTACAGAAACAATGTCGCACCCAATACCTTGAATAAGATTTACCTCACCAATGCGAGTCTCATCACCAAACTTTAGAACGTTGTCTAACATAAGTGACTGAGAAGCCACAGTATCTCAAAGAATTTTCACCGGTACCAGGGTTGATCCTTCCTTTACTGAAACAAACCTATCTGACGTAAAAGGAAGGAATTCTTTCCTAACCTGACCAGACGTCTTAGCCTTTGACAGAACTTCATCAGAATGTTTAGAACCCCGTAGGTTCACAGGTGTTTCAACATCTTGAACACAGGCATCTGGAACTGCCTCCTTTTCCTCCTCCTTTTTCAGAAGGAAACAGTTAGCCATAACATGATCAGGTTTCCTACAATAGTGACAAGTAGGACCAAAGGGCTTCTCCTTTAATTGTTTCCCTTCATCCTTACCTTTGTCACTAGACCCAGATTTGATTTCTGGTTTACCCTGACTATCCCTGCTACTCTTTTGGAAGGTCTTAGGCTATGTCCACACTAGACCAGATAATTTTGAAAACGCTGGTTTCACGTAAAAACGATAGGCGTCCACACCAGGTGTTTTTAAAAATATCTCCATCCACATTAGAACGGATATTTGGGTGAATCTGCTCCTCCTGAGCATGCGCAGGACACACAGAAAACAAGCGAAGAGGAAACGGTATACTTGGTGCGCGTTTGTGCAGTTACAGACTAGAAAAACTTAAAAGAAATTGCTGTTGGCTCTCGCGCAGGAGGACTTAAAACTAAAAAAACAAATACTGGAGCGTATGGAGGGAACCGACAGTGAGTTCACGGACAGTATGACCCGGCTGACGACGAACATTGAAAAACTGACTAACTCTGTTGCATTAATAAAGCACCTTGTTAAATGTATAAAACATGTCTGCATCAGTGTTATCTTGTATTTCCATACAATGTTACATTAGGCTGTTACACATCTATTGTCAGAGAAGTACTTGCATAAATAGGTAAACCACCTTCATACAAGCAGGGACAGAAAACAGGGCAAAGTGAGTATACTTATTTATTCAGTAAGTTATGGGTCAAAGTATTTGGTGAGTACATTTCTATCTCTTCTGACTTCAGTCTCATTGCCGTCTGTTCTGAAATTGTTAGGTTGTGTTGGGGTTTGCGTTCAAGAAAATGAAATGCTGCGCTGCCATCTGTTCCGGCACATCATGACAGCGTTTTTAAAAATATCCGTTTACCCCGTCCACACTGCTCTGCACAATCGGCATTTTCAAATTTACACACTCTTGAGGGTGTTTTAGAAAATCTCCATTTTTGGGGGAAGAAAACGCCATTTTAGTGTGGACGGAGGGTCAAAACAAAGGGAAAAAGCTTCAGTTATGGAATTATCTGGTCTAGTGTGGATGTAGCCTTACTTGGGGTAAACTTAAACTTGTGGGTTAAGGCAAACTCATCTGCTAATTTAGCAGACTCTTGCAAAGTGGCAGCATCCTTTTCATCTAAATATGCCTTCATGTCATTCGGGACGCACCTCTTAAATTCTTCAATTAAAACCAACTCTTTCAAGTTGTCAAAATCACCATCCACATTTTTAGATGTGCACCAGCGGTCAAAACACACAAACTTCTCATAAGCAAATTCCACATAAGTCTGGTTCATAGATATCCTCAAATTTCTAAACTTTTGCCTATAGGCTTCTGCAACCAATTCATAGGCTTTAAGTACAGCCCGTTTCACAATCTGATAATTAACGGCATCTTCGATTGATAGGGCAGAATAAGCCTGTTGAGCCTTACCTTTAAATACACTCTGTAACAAGAGAGGCCAGCTTTCTTTCAGCCACTTTAGGCTCTGAGCAACTTTCTCAAAATGCTGGATTTAGCAACCTCAGCCTCATCAAATGGAGGGACCAGTTTAACTTCCTGACTGGCCACAAACGGTACAACCAGCTCCCTAGAGCCAGAGGTTTGTCTCTTGAGCCTTAACCTCTCCATCTCTATCTCAAACTGCCTTTGTTTGTCTCTTTCTCTTTCCCCAGCCTCTAATTTAAATCTCTCTAACTTCATTTGTTCCAGTCATAACTGGGTCTCAAGTTTACTTTCAGGAAACCTCTTTAATACCTCCTCCTCAAATTCCTCCTTATCTATGTAGTGCTCAGCTATTACCCTCTGAATCTGTATCTTTCTCATACACCGTTTCACCTCAGTAAGTTTTAAATTTTTAGCAATGGCCAACAAGTCGTCCTTTTTGGCATCTCCTAATGCCTTAGGGTCTGGCAATACCAGAAATGCCCGAATATCCATTGTTGCTTGTTTCCCCACACAAGTCAATCAAAAGCGTAGTAGCCAATAAGATCGGATAATCAATCAATCAAAATAAGCTCCAATTTTGTTCATTCGCGGACGAGCCCCCAATTTGTTATGATCTCGTAACGTAACAGCAGCAAGAGATGACAGATTGAGTCGAGTTTTAATATTAAAACCACTATATTTATTTACATCTACTCAAAATATGGAAAATTAAATAAACTACTTTCTTAACCAGAAGTTAACAGTGTTATGCATCTATAGCTCCCTTACAGTCAAACTTAGAATCCGTTCTTAACAAATCTTACTCAAGCACAGTCGTAAAGTGGCAGTTCAGAGAGTCCCAGTAATTCACAAAATAGGTGAGAGGAGAGACTTGTGGATTCACAGTACAGCGACACGGCGATCACGACGAATTCCAAAGATTCCATGGCTAGCGAACGAAGAAACGGCTACCAAAGATCCCAGCTGAGGAATACTGTTCCGAAGTCCGCGAAGAGCGATTTCACAAAGTGACTGTCATGAAATCCACACCCATGGATCATACGAAGGACAGACACGTCTCCACAATTCACAGTGTGCCGCTGATTAACCCAATCCTTTAGGTTTGGGTAAGCATTAGACTGTACCCTTCTTGATCGTGGGCTGTTCCCGGATAGCTCGAAGCCTGCAATCTTCATTCCCTCTCTCTTTCCTTCGACTCCTTCTCAGCACTGTCCACATTTCTTTTATGCCGTCAGCATACGTCATAAGGTAACGCTCACAGAAAGGAAACTGTGGACTCTTCAGTAAAACGAAACTGGAGACACGTGACACCCACAGTAAACGAAACTATGGACTCCCAGGAAAATGAAACTGCGGACATGTAACAACTTCAACTCAGGATTTAACACAATCATCCCTCAGTGGTTGGTGGGTCCTCTTTGGGACTCAACATCCCTCTCTGTAACTGGATCTTGGACTTCTTGACTTCATCAGCAACAATAATGAGTTGACGTACAGAGGGTTGTCAAATCTGAGTCTCAGTGTGGGCAAGACAAAAGAAACGCTGAGGACGTCAGGACCACTCTCGATTGCGTATCAATAACTCTGCCGTGGGGAGAGTGAAAGTTCCTTGGAGTGCATATAATGGACGATCTAACCTGGACCCGCAACACCTCTTCACTAGTCAAGAAGGTACAGCAGTGTCTACACTTTAAGGAGATTGTGGTGTGCAAAGTGCCCTGCTTTCTTTTTAATAACTTTCTACAGGTGCACCATCGAGCTTGTCCTGTCTAGCTGTATCATCGTCATATGGAAGCTGCAACGCATCAGACAGCAAGACCCTAACGAAAATGGTAAAAACTGCCAAAAGGATCCCTCTCCTCTCTCACCCCCCCCCCATTTGTGACATTTACTGATCGTGTTGTAGCCAAAGGTCCCAAAGCATTGTTGAAGATCTCTACCACCCATACTACAATCTCTTTGACCGTTTACCATCAAGAAGAAAGTACAGGAGCATCAGGACTAGGACTGCCAGACTGGGTAACAGCTTCTTCACTCAGGCTTGAGATTAATGAACACTCTGCCCCCACTGAGGTCTCATCACTAGGACAGCAAATTGTTTGCTGAACTATTTACTGTTTACCTGTGCTGCACTTTACCACATGTATTATGAATTATATTTTATTAACTTATTATATATTAGTTTGGTTTATATGCTGTGTGTGATAAAGGGTGCAGATGCACCATGGTCCAAGAAGCGTTTCCTTTGGTTGTATGTATGTAGAGGACAAACTTGAACTTGAAGACGTTATCCAGATTGTTGATGAGGCTGCACTTGGAGTATTGTGCCAGGTCCAGTCCTGATCTTGGATGTTCTCTGTATGAAGTTTTCCATGTGACCCTACAGTTTGCACCAACATCCCAAAGTTCAAGTCCCTGAAGGTGGGTCTACCTCACAAACAAGAGAAAATCAGCAGATGCTGGAAATCCAAGCAACACAAAAAATACTGGAGGAACTCAGCAGGCCAGGAAAAGAGTACAGTTGACATTTTGGGCCAAAACCCTTCACCAGGACTGGAGAAAAAAGCTGAGGAGCAAATTTAAAAGCTGTGGGGAGGGAAGAGGGAAGCACAAGGTGGTAGGTGCAGCCCGGAGGGGGATGGACGAAGTAAAGAGCTGGGAAGTTGATTAGTCTCATCCATGTACCATGTATAAAACATTGAAATCAAGATTTTCATGTTCCACTCGCACTGGAAGCTTGCTCCACACTCTTATGGCCCTCTGAGTGAAGAAGTTTTTCTTCATGTTCCCCTTAAGCTTTTCACCTTTCACCCTTAACCCATGAACTCCAGTTATAATCCCACCCAACCTCAGTGGAAAAGGCCTGCTTGCATTCACCCTGTCTATACCCCACATCATTTTGTATACCGCTGTTAAATCTCCTCTTAATCTTCTACATTCCAAGGAATAAGGTCCTAACTTTTCAATCTTTCCATATAACTCAGGTCCTTCAGACCCGGCAACACCTTCGTAAATTTCTTCTCTACTCTTTCAACCTTATTTCCATCATTCCTGTAGGTAGGTGACCAAAACTACACACAATACTCCAAATTAGGCCTCACTAATGTCTAAACAATTTCAACATAACATCCCATCTCCTGTACTCAATACTTTGACTTATGACAACCAATCTGCCAAAAGCTTACTTTACGAACCTATCAACCTGTAACGCCACTGATAATGAATTATGGATTTGTATTCCCAAATTCCTTTGTTTTACTGCACCCTTCAGTGCTCTACCGCTCACTATGTAAGATCTACCCTGGTTGGTCCTCTCAAAGGTCCTCTTCACACTTGTATGTATTAAATTCCATCTGCCATTTTTCAGCCCGTTTTTCCAGCTGGTCCAGATCCTGCTGTAATCTCTGATAGTCTTCCTCACTTGTCCACTACACCCCAAATCCAGTTAACCACATTATCATCCAGGTAGTTGATATGGATGACAAATAAAAACAGACCCAGCACTGATCCTTGCAGCACTTCATTGGTCACAAGCCTGCAGTAAGAGAGGCAACCATCTACTATCACTCTCTGACTTCTCCTGCAAAGCCAATGTCTAATCAATCTCTTTCAAATCTCTTACTATCTCTTCTTTCAGTTAGTCCTGACGAAGGGTCTCAGACCGAAACGTCAACTGTACTTCTTCCTATAGATGCTGCCTGGCCTGCTGAGTCCCACCAGCGTTTTGTGTGTGTTGCTTAAATTTCCAGCATCTGCAGATTTCCTCGTGTTTGCGTCTAATCTAATTTACTGACTGAACCGTCTTGACCAACCTTCCATTTGGAACCTTGTCAGATGCCTTGCTGTAGACAATATCCATTGCCTTGTGTTCATCAACTTCCCTGTTAACTTTCTTTGAAAGCTATAAGTTTGATTAGATATGACCTACCACGCACAAAGCCATGCCGACTTTTCCTAAACAGTCCCTGTCTAACCGAATACTCATATATCCGATCCCTTAGAATATCTTCCAGTAACTTTCCCACTGATAATGTCAGGCTCACTGGCCTATAATTTCCTGGTTTATTCTTGGAGCCTTTCTTAAACAGTGGAACAACGTTAGCTATCCTCCAATCCTACAGTACTTCACCTCATAAAGGATGATTTAAGTATCTCTGTTAGGGCCCTGCAATTTCTGCATTTGCCTCCCACAGGGTCTGAGGGAAGAGCTCATCAGGCCCTGGGGATTTGTCTACCCTCATTTGCATCAAGAGAGAAACACCTCATCCTCTGTAATTTGTATAGTGTTCATGACCTCACTATAGGTGGCATTACCTGGAGAATGCACATTAAAACTGAACCCCCAAAAAACAAGGGGAAATGAGGAGGGGTTATCTTGTTGTCAGGTTAGGGCCTTGCCTTGCTACTGGTACCACGTAGCCCAGTAATACCTGTCTCAGGTATTACTGTCAGCGACTCAACCGGCTCACTCCCTGGTGCACTTCGGTTAACCAGGGAGGATGGTGTGCAGGCACCCAGCAGGACTAAAAGCAAAACCTGTCAAAGGGCAGATGAACTCTTTGTGAGTCAACAGCCACCTATTGTCTCTGTGAGGAGTGGGGCACCACACAGTCTTTCGTTTCGTGCCTTGTAAGGCATTATGATGACAGACAAGCCAACAAACCCTATACTTCCAGAGCCGGGAGTGCTCAGGAACTCTGCGGAACGCCCAGACCCTGGCCGAGACAGGCAGTATGAAGATGCAACCTCAAACCCCACGGGGAGGGTTGAGTCCGACAGGGGGGCCGAGCAAACTGTGCCTCCTTTGCATTGTAAGGTAAAAACGATCATCTCAACCTTCAATGCAAACACCATCCACCTCTTGCCTCAATGCACAGAGTTGGCATTACAGGCAAGCAGCTGCAAGATCTCCATCCTGGGGATCCAAGAACACCATCATTTACACCCTGACGAAGAGATGAGGTTCACAGAGGTAGAGGGGTTACACCTCATCACCTCGTCCGCATGGAGAGAGCCGACAACGATGTCAGCACAAGCTTTGTAGGGCTGATGTTGAACCGCAAGGCAAAGGAGGCACTGCGGGGCATAGTCTCAGTCAATGACAGAATCATTACTGTGGAATTCGACGGAAACCCGGCGACCTATGTCATCATCTGTTACTCCCTGCACAACTGCAGCGAGGAGAAGGAGGTGGAGGCCTTCTACAGTAAACTTCACGAAGCTGTCACTCAATACTGGCACATAACTTCCTGACTGTGCTCGGTGATTTTAATGCCCAGGTCGGGCTGGGAGATGTTCCATACTCATACCAAGACTTTAGCGACAGAAATGGACAATATCTAGTTGATTTCATCCAGGATCATAGTCTCATTGCCGCCAACACACAATTCAAAAAGCGAGCTGGTAAACTGGACATGTGAAAACAGAGCCTCCATCTACAGGAAACAGCTCGATTATATCCTTGTAAGAACAAAATGGCGTAATTGTGTGATCAACACAGAAGCCTACATCACCTTCAACTCAGTCAGTTCTGACCACAGTGTAGTGTCAATGCAAGTGAGACTGAGCCTGCGGGAACCCAAAGCCACAGGTCCCAAGGTGCAGGTAGACTGGAAGGCATTTTCCTCACAACCTATTCTCCAAGTCCAGTACACAGTGGAGGTGAGAAATCGCTTCGGCCCACTGGAAAGGGGGGAGGAAGTGACTACCACCGACAGCTATCAACGGCTCATAGATGCACACACACATGCAACAAAGAGTTTGCCTACTGTGAAGCGAATCAAGAAGAGCTGGATCTCGAAACTTCCTGACGTCATTGCAGCAAGAAGTGTGGTCAATGCTTGTCATGCCAAACTTAGAAGGAGCAAAACAGGAGAGCTAAGAGACAAGTTCAAGACAGCAAAGAAGAATCTCTTTGCCACCTACAACCAACTGAAGGAAGAGGAACTAGCTGAGAGGATTAGAGAGATAAAGGCTGCTAATGAAGACATGCAGCATGGAGAAGCATGGCGCCTAGTCAATGAGATCAGTAGACGGAAGAAGTCCCCATCAGGTCAAATAAGTGGTAAAACAGCAGAGGACTGTGTCCAGACATGGCTTACCCACTTTAAGAATCTGATGGGAAGTCCTCCAACGATATCAGAAGACGAGGACATACCCACGATACTAATGGAAGTCGACATTGATGGCAGCCCATTCACTATTGAGGAACTGAAGAAGGCCAAATATGCACTCAAACAGGGCAGGAGCGCTGGACCAGATGGGATACCACCAGATGTCCTGAAGAACTGCGACCTGAACGACATCTTGCTGGACATATGTAATACAGCACTGATGAAAGGCGACAAACCAGAACTGTGGTCACTCTCAAACATTATCCCAGTCCCCAAGGCTGGATCCCTCATGAAGACAGATAACTACCGCGGTATCAGCTTGACCTGCACCTTAGCATAGCTTTACAATCGGATGATCTTGAACAGGATTCGCACTGCCATTGATCCTAAGCTAAGATTCAATCAGAATGGTTTTCAGCAGAAGCGCACAACAGTAATGCAAATACTTGCTCTCCATAGGATCATCGAGGAAGTCAAGAAGAACAACCTACCGGCCGTGCTTACTTGCATCGATTTTCACAAAGCTTTTGACTCCATTCACCGAAGTAAAATGCTGAAGATCCTGAAAGCTTACGGAGTGCCAGACCATCTACTGAGAGCAATAGAGTCCAGCTATACCAAAACCATGGCGAAAGTTGTATCACCAGACAGAGAAACAGCAGTGTTCGAGCTCCTAGCCGGTGTGCTGCAAGGAGACACTCTGGCACCCTACATCTTTATAATCGTCCTTGATTACGCTCTATGTCAAGCTACCAAAGATCATGACAAGCTTGGTTTTACCATAAAACCAGGACGAACCAAAAGGGTCAGACCAGTTACGCTCACAGATCTAGATTTTGCAGATGACATAGTCCTGCTCTCTGACCAGATGGAGGAAGCACAACAGCTACTGACAAAAGTGGAAATTGAGTGCAATAAGTTGGATATCACTTAAACGCTAAAAGGACAGAGTACATGGCGTTTAACTGCGACAAAGGTACTCTCAAGACTGTCAAGAATGATGCCATTAAGAAAGTCTTTGACTACAAGTACCTCGGGTCAAGAATGATGAGTTCAGAGAAGGACATAAAGATACAGAAGGTGCGAGTGTGGAGGGGTATGAACGACATGAAGGAAATCTGGAAGTCAAACCTGACCAGAGGGCTTAAAAAGAGGATTTTCATAGCAGTCAAAGAGTCCATTCTCACGTACGGATGCAAGACGTGGACTTCACCAAGACTATGTGAAAGTCTCTAGATGGTTGCTATACACGAATGCTGCGGATGGCTCTTGACGTGTGTTGGCAACAGCACATGACGAACGTCGAGCTCTATAACGACCTACCGATGCTCACCACTAAAATCGAGGCGAGAAGACTGCAACTAGCGGGGCACTGTCTATGCCACCCCGTGCTACCTGCCAGCCTAGTCATCATATGGGAGCCCAAGCATGGGAGGATGAACCCTGGGCGCCCTCCCAAGACTATGGTCAACATGCTCCTAGAAGACAGCAGCACGGCTAATGTAGATGAACTGAACACACTGATGAGGGAGAGGGAGAAGTGGAGAGTCCATCACCATGCCCGGCGCCGGCCTCCTGGGCTTGAGTCAACATAGTAGTAGTAGTATCTTGAACAGCAAGTTCTTGTTTTCTGAAATAAATTTCAGTCGTAATTTTCAAAAGGCATGAAATGGAAAATAAATAAGGAGAGGAAGGTAGTGAAATGGGGCTTATTGTGAACCATGTAGTTCTACAGGTCTCTCTAAGTTGCAGTCGTGCTTTTCAATTTGTCATAAACTTATATGTAAAATAATGTGATGATTTTAATTAGTGTTCTAATTGAAAACTTGTTTGAAAGAAGATCAGAGGGATTAATGTGTTACATACTATTTTTCCAGATGAAAGCAGTAGCAGGAATGAAGATGTCGTACCAGCTTCAACAATCCATCCATTCTGAAGTAAAGGAAATAATCCGTGGCTTCCGACAGGAGGAGAACGTGACAGCTTTGTGTTCACATCTCTACTGCATGATCCGAGGAAACCGACAACATCGACGCGCCTTCCTCATTGCCTTACTCAACTTATTCGATGACAGTGCAGTAAGTTAACAATACCCATGGAATTATAATGATGATCTTCATTTTCATTAAGTGTGTGACTTACTGAGATTATGCATGTCAATGCTGAAATGGCTAACGCGAGAGTTTTAAGGCATAGTTTTAAGGTACTTGGAAGTAGGTACAAAGGGGATGTTAGAGGTAAGTTTTTTAAGCAGAGAGTGGTGACTGCATGGAATGGGCTGCCGGCGACTGTGGTGGAGGCGGATACAATATGGTCTTTTAAGAGGCTCCTGGATAGGTACATGGAGCTTAGAAAAATAGAGGGCTATGGGTAACCCTAGGTAATTTCTTAAGTAAGTACACGTTCGGCACACCATTGTGGGCCAAAGGGCCTGTATTGTGCTGTGGGTTTTCTATGTTTCTAACATCAGTCAGATATCCCATCACTTAACTATTTGAGCAACACACACAAAATGCTGGAGGAACTCAGCATGCCAGGCAACAGCTATGGAAAAAAGTACAGTCTATGTTTCAGGCCAAGACCCTTTGGCAGGACTCCTACTGAAAGGTCTTGGTCCAAAACGTTGACTATACTTTTTTTTCATAGGTGCTGCCCTGGCCTGCTGAGTTCCATCAGCATTTTGTGTGTGTTGTTCAGAGTACATTAGAAGATGTAATTCTTGAATAGTTCCAGTAGACTGGATGGTAATATTGAACAACAGGATTTCAGATATAGATAGAAGGGAGGAAGCCACAGAAAAGATGGATGGAAATGCAAAATGAAAGTAGAATAAAATTAACAACTGCTACGAATTCTCATGAACATGATACTGGTTTAATGAGTAGCATAAGGATTAAGTTATTAGGAAAAAAATGATTCCAGTCCTTCCAAGGAAGCTGGGGAAATTAGGCCATTTGGCCCATTGAGTCTGCTCTGCCATTTCCACATGGCTGATCCATTTTTTCTCTCAGCCCCAATCTCCTGCTTTACCCCTGTATTCCCTCATGCCCTGACCAATCAAGAATTTGTCAACCTGTGCCTTAAATATACATATTGCCTCCACAGTTGCCTGTGACAACGAATTCCACAGATTCATCATTCTTTGGCTAAGGAGCTTTCTCCTCATCTTCTAGAAGAGCGCACTTCTATTCTGAGGCTGTGTCCTATGGTCTTAGACACTCCCACCACAGGAAATATCTTCTTCACATCCACTCTATTAAGCCTTTCACAATCCAATAGTTTTCAATTAGATCACCCCCATTCTTCTGAATTCCAGTGAATACAGGCCCAGAGCCATCAAATGCTCTTCCTGTGACAAGCCATTCAATTCTGGAATTATTTTTATAAACCTCCTTTGAACCCTCTCCAGTTTCATCATATGCTTTCTGGGGCCCAAAACTGCTCACAATACTCCAAGTGAGGCCTTACTAATGCTTTATAAAGTCTCAACATTACATCTTTGTTTTTATTCTAGTCCTCTTGAAATGAATGCTAACATCACATTTTCCTTCCTCACTACAGGGTTAACCTGCAGATTAACCTTTAGGGAATCCTACACAAGGATTCCCAAGTCCCTTTGCACCTCAGGTTTTTGTATTTTCTCTCCATTTAGAAAATAGTCAGTCCTTTCATTTCTTCTTCCAGAGTGCATGACTATACACTTCCTGACACTGTATTCCATCTACCACTTCTTTGCCTTCTCCAAATATGTCTAAGTCCTTCTTTAACCCCTCTACTTCCTAAAATTATCTACCCTTTAACCTATCTTCACATCGTCTGCAAACTTTGCAACAAAGCCATCAATTCCATCATCCAAAACATTGACATGTAATGTAAAAAGAATCGGTCCCAGCACAGAACCCTGTGGAACACCACTGGTCACCTCAACCAACCAGAAAATACTCCCATTATTCCCACTCTTTACCTCCTGTCAAGCAGGTACTGCTTTATTCATTCTAGATTCTTTCCTGTAATACCGTTTAGCTTGTTAAGCAGCTTTGTGTGGCACCTTGTCAAAGACCTTCTGAAAAACCAAGTATACAACATCAACTGATTCTCCTTTGTGTATACTGCTTTGTTATTTTTTCAAAGAATTCCAACAGATTTGTCAAACCATGCTGACTATGACCTATTTTATCATGTGCCTCCAAGTACCCTGAAACCACATCCTTAACAATTGAATCTAACATGTTCCCAACCACTGAGGTCAGACTAACTGGCCTGTTGTTTCCTTTCTTCTGCCTCTCTCTCTCCTTGAAGAGTGGGGTGACATTTGTAAAATTCCATTCTTACGAAACCATTCCAGAATCTAGTGATTCTTGAAAGATCACTACAATACCTCCACGATCTCTTCTGCCGCCTGTTTCAGAACGCTGGAGTGTACACCATATGGTCCAGGTGACCTCTACCTTCAGGTCTTTCAGCTTCCCAAGAACATTCTCTCTTGTAATGGAAGCTTCATGCACTTCATGACCCTGGAACTTTCTCCATACTGCTAGTGTCTTCCATAGTGATGACTGATGCAAAATGCCTACTCAGTTCATTCACCATTTCCTTGAACCTCATTACTACCTCTCCAGCGTTGTTTTCCAGCTGGTCTGATATCCACTCTCACTTCTGTTTTACACTTACTTTCATATTCTATCCTTAATAACTTTTTTAGTTGTCTGCTGTTGGTATTTGAAAGTTTCCTAAGCTTCTAACTTCCTGCTAATATTTACTCTATTATATGTCCTCTCTTTTGCTTTTATGTTGGCTTTGACTTTTTTCAGCCACAGTTGTGTCATCCTGCCTTTAGAATACTTCCTCTTTGGGATGTATATATCCTGTGCCTTCTGAATTGCTTCCAGAAATTCCAACTATTGCTGCTCTGTCGTCATCCCTACCAGTGTTCTTTTTCGATCAATTCTGGCCAATTCCTCTCATGACTGTAATTCCCTTTTTTCCACTAATACTGGTAACACCTGACTTTAGCTTCTCCTTCTCAAATTGCAGGGTGAATTCAATTATATTATGATCACTAGCCGCTATGGGTTCTTTTACCTTGAGCTCTCTAATAAATTCTAGTTTATTGCACAACACCCAGTACAGAATAGCTGAACCTCTAGTGGGCTCAACCTCGAGCTGCTCTAAGAAGCCATCTTGTAGGCATTCTGAAAAATCCCCCCTCTTGGAATCCAGCACCAACCTGATTTTCCTAATCTACCTGCATATTGAAATCCCCTATGACTATTGTAACACAGTCCTTTTAGTGTGCATTTTCTATCTCCCATTGTAATTTATAGACCACATCTTTACTGCTGTTTGGGAATCTGTGTATAACTCTCATCATGGTCTTTTTACCCTTGCAGTTCACAATGCACAATGGTTCCACGCCTTCTGACCCTATGTAACTTCTTTTTAATGATTTGGTTTCATTTTTTACCAACAGAGTAATGCCACCCCCTCTGCCTTCCTGCCTGTCCTTTCAATACAATGTGTATCCTTGGACATCAAGCTTCCAGCTATAACATTTTTTCAGCTATGATTCAGTGATGCCTACAATGTTATACATGCCACTCTGTAACTGTGCTATAAGTTCATCGACCTTATTCCATAAACTGATATACTGTGTATTGTTTTGTTTTAATATCATTTTGGTTCATTGCAAAGGAACACTTTTGCCCGTATCTAATCCAGCCTGTATGTAACTGCGGACCAAAGTTTTATGATAGGCTTTTAACCCTTCCACTGAAATACTCAATGGGTGGGACTAGATGGAGGTAGAAGTGTGGACCAGAACATGATGGAGAATGTAGTACCTTTGGACTGTTGAAAGATGAAGATATAGATGGTGTTGGCATCTCACTGATGTAGGATCATTCATATCTGCCTGAGCTACAGAGCCTCTGTTTTATCAGGTTACCATCTTTTGATGATACCCCAGCAATTCAGCATGCACCAGACTTTTGGTTTTGAGCCTTTGGAGCAGATCTTGAATGCCGAGCATTCTGATCTAGAATAACCATAGAGTAGTCTATGGTTTCTGTGGTTTCTAACCTTTCCCATTATGTTTGCTACCTATTCTGATGATAGAATTTGCATAAATATGGAAGGCTACTCTAGTATTAAATAACTTTGTACTCCATCAGCTAATTTAATAAAAACATGATTGTAGTGGAACAGTATGTTGGAGGTGGGAGGTTCACAAGGTTACCCAAGATGTGAAATAGGAATTTAAACCTGGTCAAATTTTGCTTTCCTCCTATATAGAAAACTGAGGTGAATCTGCTGCTGTATATAGCGGACAACTTGGCATGTTTCCCTTTCCAGACGCAGGAGGAGCCTCTGTTTATTATGCACCATATTGATATTACCCTCTCTGTCTCTGGAAGTAATCTGCTGCAGTCCTTCAGGGAGGTGAGTTTAACTTACGGGATCAACATCAGTCACAGCTCAACAAAACCCAGACCAGAAATTGAAATGATGTCTGTTTATGAGGATCCTAGCAATAACTTTTGAAACAACTATTTAAAGCAGATGTCTAACTATTTAATCTGTAAACCAACTGTGATTTTCAGTCTCTGTTGAAAGATACGTTGCCGAAGGATAAAGCATCCGCAAGTTCGGAAGACAGTGGGAGTGAGGATGAGTCACCGCGGCCTCGCAGACACAGAAAACGATACAACTCAGACTCAAGTGATGATGAGGATGATCTGGAAGATGTGCTCTCTCGGTTACCTCCAGACTCAACCCCTCTCCTGGAGTTTGTCAATGCTTCTCAGGGAATTCTCTTGTTACTGGTCCTGAAGCAACACCTGAAGAATCTTTATGGCTTCTCAGACAGGTACAACAATAACTTTAAACAGTGACCATGGTGTGCATATTCTTTCCTTTGGGTTATTCACCCAAATCTTGTTATTTTTACAGAACTGAAATAGTGAACAATTTCCCAAGCACTAATATTAATTCTGTCTTTTCAAAGGTTTCAAAGGTACATTTAATGTCAGAGAAATGTATACAGTATTCATCCTGAAATGCTTTTTCTTCGCAACCATCCATGAAAACAGAGGAGTGCCCCAAAGAATGAATGACAGTTGAATGTTAGAACCCCAAAGTTCCTCCTGGCTTCCCTCCCTCCCATGCATAAGTGACAGCAAGCACAAAACCCCTCCTTCCCCCACCGGCAAACAAAAAGCATCGGCACCTGCTACTGAGCACTCAAGCATGAGCAAGGCAACAGTAAAGGCACAGACTCTAATGGCATCTCCAAAGATTCTGCCCCTATAAATGACAAATGGTTTGAGCAGGTCTTTTATTCACTTGAACAGAGGACCATTTAATTTCTCTGACATTTTATCAGATTACACTCAATCTGTCCTTGCATTCCTCTGTACCTGCCTTTCCTTTGAGGCCAAGTAGGTTTTAATAAATCTGTGTACTTTTCCATGTTTCCGGTTGTCCAGAGGCATTTCACAATTCTTTTCCATGTTGTTCCCAGTCTCACTTGTCTCTGTCCTCTAGAAGTCTCTTTGAATTTATATTTCCAAGCTTGCTGATAATGTAAAGTCAAGTGAAAATGTGAATAGGGATGAGGATCAAAGGGGCTTCAAGCAGATATAAGCAAAACGATATGGCACATAGTACAATATGAAAAACAGAAGTTACTTACTATATTAGATTTATTTATTGAAATACAACGCGGATTAGGCCCTTCGAGCCAAGCCGCCTAGCAAAATCCTGATTTAATTCTAGACTAATCACGGGACAATTTACAATGACCAATTAACCAACTGGTCTGTCTCTGGACTATGGGCAAAAGCCCATGCAATCATGGAGAGAACATGCAAACTGCTTACAGGCAGCGATGGGAAGTGAACCTGGGTTACCTGTACTGTGAAGCATTGTGCTAGCCACTATCCTACCATGCTGCCCTTAACAGATAATAGGACCTTGTGGGTACATCTTAAAATGGTGAACCATTAGGGGAAATGATGTTCAAAGAGACCTGATTGTCCTTTACCCCAAGTCACTGAAAGCTCACTTGCAGGTGAAGCTGCCAGTTAGGAAGACAAATGGTGTTTTGGCCTTCATTACAAACAAAAATGACCACAAAGGTAAAGATGCTTTGTTACTATCTCACCTGATGAAAGGTGGACTTGCAATAGAGGGATGCAGTGAAGGCTGCCAGAATGGCTTCTAAGATGGTAGATTTGTCAGTGGAGAGAATAAATAGGCTAGATGTCAGCTCTGTAGAGTTTAGAAGAATTGGAGGTGACAGTCTAGAAATGGAAATGAGGATTTCTTATTCCAACTACATAGGAACTTCCTAAGGCCACATCCTGATCTTTGTATGTGTTTTGGGGTCTGTTTCTGAGGATGCTCATGCTATAGAGGCATAATATTATGATTAGAGATTGGGTCAACTAGGCCTATTCACTCAAGTTCAAAATAATGAGAAATTATCTTGTAAAATGTAAAAGAATTCTGACAGATGTGGATTTCCTTATGTTCCTGGTGTCGGGGGCCATTGGGTACACCCACTGGGCCAAATGGCCTGCTCCTGTTCCTAATTTCTACCATTTTGTGAAATGTAGATAATTCTTGAGGGGGCTTAACAGGGTTAGATACAAGGGGAATGATTTCCTGATGGAGAACTGTAGAACCAGGACAGATCCAATCTGGCTCAATACTGCCTAATCAGTTAAGTTTCAGCCATCAGCAGATAGAAAGTGTCATGGACAAGGTTACAAGCTTGACTAAATTATCCATCATTTGTTCACATTGGGGTTTTGGCAGGACCACTGGGCACCAGACACAGCCTTCATTCCAATGAGTTGAATTCCAGAAGTGAGGTACCCTGACAAACTGAAATCAGCAGGCACCAAAGGAGCAGCATTCCAGTGGCTGGACCTTGCTCAAAGGAAGGTGCTTATTCATTTAAGCTAGAGTTGCAGGAGGATGAGAACCAAAGTGCATGAACAGTTGGGAGAGGCTGTGGCGAAAAATGGTTTAAGAACTCAGATGAGACAGGAACCAAAAGTTTGAGCATGATGCGACTAATGTCCTGAGCTGCGTATATTTCAACGCAAGAAGTATCACGGGAGAGGCAGGTGAGCTCAGGGCATGGATCAACACCTGGAATTATGATATATAGCTATTAGTGAGACTTGGTTGCAGGAGAAACAGGACTGGCAGCCCAATATTCCGGCATTCTGTTGTTTTAGGTGCAACAGAGTGGGAGGGATTAAAGGAGGAAGGGTGGCATTACTACTCAGGTAAAATGTCATAGCAGTGCTCCATCAAGACAGACTGGAGAAATTCTGCAGTGAGGTATTATGTGGAACTGAGAAATAAGAATGGTATGACTTTCAGAAAGCCTTTGATAAAGTCCCACATAGGAGATTAGTGGGCAAAATTAGGGCACATGGGACTGGGGGCAGAGTACTGACATGGATTGAAAATTGGCTGGCTGACAGGAAACAAAGCGATTAACGGGTCTCTTTCGGAATGGCAGGTGGTGACCAGTGAGGTACTGCAGGGTTCAGTGCTGGGACTGCAGCTGTTTACAATATACATTAATTATTCAGATGAAGGGATTAAAAGTAAGATTAGCAAATTTGCAGATGACACAAAGCTGGGTGGCAGTGTGAAATGTGAGGAGGATGTTATGAGAATGCAGGGTGACTTGGACAGGCTGGGTGAGTGGGCGGATGCATGGCAGATGCAGTTTAATGTGGATAAATGTGAGGTTATCCACTTCGGTGGTAAGAACAGGAAGGCAGATTATTATCTAAATGGAGTCAAGTTAGGAAAAGGGGAGGTACAACGAGATCTAGGTGTTCTTGTACATTCAGAACAGTCACTGAAAGCAAGCATGCAGGTACAGCAGGCATTGAAGAAAGCTAATGGCATGCTGGCCTTCATAACAAGGGGAATTGAGTATAGGAGCAAAGAGGTCCTTCTGCAGCTGTACAGGGCGCTGGTGAGACCACACCTGGAGTATTGTGTGCAGTTTTGGTCTCCAAATTTGAGGAAGGACATTCTTGCTATTGAGGGAGTGCAGCGTAGGTTCACAAGGTTAATTCCCGGGATGGTGGGACTGTCATACTTTATACTTTATTGTCTCCAAACAATTGATACTAGAACGTACAATCATCACAGCGATATTTGATTCTGCACATTCCGGTCCCTGGATTACAAATATTAAAAATAGTAAAAATTAGTAAACATTAAAAATTTAAATTATAAACCATAAATAGAAAAAAGAAAAATGGAAAGTAAGGTAGTGCAAAAAAACTGAGAGGCAGGTCCGGATATTTGTGGAAGGTACGGCCCAGATCCGGGTCAGGATCTGTTCAGCAGTCTTATCACAGTTGGAAAGAAGCTGTTCCCAAGTCTGGCCGTACAAGTCTTCAAGCTCCTGAGCCTTCTCCTGGAGGGGAGAGGGACGAAAAGTGTGTTGGGTGGGGGGTCGTGTCCTTGATTATCCTGGCAGCACTGCTCCAACAGCGTGCGGTGTAAAGTGAGTCCACGGATGGAAGATTGGTTTGTGTGATGTGCTGCACCGTGTTCACGATCTTCTGCAGCTTCTTTCGGTCTTGGACAGGACAACTTCCATACCAGGTTGTGATGCACCCTAGAAGAATTCTTTCTGCGGTGCATCTATAAAAATTAGTGAGGGTTTTAGGGGACAGGCCAAATTTCTTTAGTTTTCTCAGGAAGTAAAGGCGCTGGTGGGCCTTCTTGGCAGTGAGCTCTGCTTGGTTGGACCAAGTCAGGTCATTTGTGATATTGACCCCGAGGAACTTAAAGCTTTTGACCTGTTCCACTTGCGCACCACCGATGTAAATTGGGTCGTGCGGTCCGCTACTCCTTCTGAAGTCAACAACCAATTCCTTCGTCTTGCTGACGTTGAGGGATAGGTTATTGTCTAAAAGCCGCAGCTCTAGCCTCTAAAAGGGACTTGACCTCTAAAAGGGACTTGACCTCATAGTTCATCCAAGGTTTCCGGTTAGGGAATACCCGGATCATCTTGCGAGACATGCAGTCCTCAGTGCATATTCAAGTTAAAGATGGCGCCAGTAGCTGGTGACTTCGCGCGTGCTCTCCCGAGCAAACTGCCCTCTCCACTATCCTATACCTGAGAAACCCTTCTAAACCTCCAATCTAGCAAGATCAAGATCAACAACACCCTGGCAAAGCAACTGACCCAGCTGGAGACCACCGCGCCAGAATTGCTCCTTAAACTCCGGACTGCATCTGGACCCGACCAACGAGGCCCACCACATAGTCATAGTCATACTTTATTGATCCCGGGGGAAATTGGTTTTTGTTACAGTTGCACCAGTTGAACGATTGGAGCGACTGGGCTTGTATATGCTGGAATTTAGAAGGATGAGAGGGGATTTGATTGAAACATATAAGACTATTAATGGATTGGACACACTGGAGGCAGGAAGCATGTTCCCGCTGATGGGTGAGTCCAGTACCAGAGGCTACAGTTTAAGAATAAGGGGTAGGGCATTTAGAACGGAGTTGAGGAAGAATTTTTTCACCCAGAGAGTGGTGGATATATGGAATGCTCTGCTCCAGAAGGCAGTGGAGGCCAAGTCTCTGGATGCTTTCAAGAAAGAGATGGATAGAGTTCTTAAAGATAGCAAAATCAAAGGTTATGGGGATAAGGCAGGAACTGGATACTGATTGTGGGTGATCAGCCATGATCACAGTGAATGGCAGTGCTGGCTCAAAAGACTGAATGGCCTACTCCTGCACCTATTATCTACTGCCTATTGACCATGTTAATGGGCCTATATTACAGACCACCCACAGTCTGAGGGAGTTAGAGGAACATATTTGCAGAGAGGTCACGGATAGTTGCAAGAAACATGAAGTTGTTACAGTACGTGACTTTAACTTTCCACATGGGACTTTCATACTGTAAAAGGACTAGATGGGAAAGAGTTTGTCAAATGTGTTCAGGAACATTTTCTTAACCAGTGCAAAGGAGTCACAATGAGAGAGTGTATGATACTTGATCAGATATTAGGGAATAAGGTGGGGCAGGTGACAGAAATTTGTGTTGGGAGGCCTTCAAAAGTGAAATTTTGAGGGTACAACAGATGTAGGGATATTGAGGCCTGGTTTTTTAAAAAAAATGGAAGTGCATAGCAGGCAGAGACAAATGAGTTCCTTGTGGAGTATAAAAATGCAAGATAAAACTTAACAAATAAATTCGGAAGGCTAAAAGATGGCATGAAGTTCCCCTAGCAGACAAGGTGAAGGAGAATCCTAAAGTATTATATAGATATGTTAAGAGCAAAAGGATTGCAAGGGACAAAATTGGTCCTCTGGAAGATCAGAATGGTAATCCATGTGTGGAGCCAAAAGAGATGGGGAGATCTTAAATTTTTTGCTTCTGTATTTTCTCAGAGACGGGCACAGTCTACAGAAGTGAGGCAAAGCAGCATCAGCTTTATGGACCCTGTTCAGATTACAGAGGAGTAATGTACAAAATGCTGGAGGATCTCAGCAGGTCAGGCAGCATCTATGGCAGAGAGTGAACAGTTGACATTTTGGGCCCAGACCCTTCTTCAGGACTGGAAAGGAAGAGAAGGTCAGCGTAAGAAGATGAGGAGAGGAAGAAGTACAAGGGGACAGGTGACAGCTTGAAACCAGGAGAGGGGGTGGGGCTGAAGTAAAGAGCTAGGTAGTTGACTGGTGAAAAAGATAAAACCTGGAGGAGGGGGGAGTCTGATAGGATGGGATAGAAGACCATGGAAGAAAGGGAAGGGGGAGAAGCACCAGAAGGAGATGAGGTGAAAGGAAGAAACAGGAATGAGAAGTGGGGGGGCAGGTACCAGAAGTTTGAGAAATCAACATTCAGGCCATCGGCTGGAGGCTACCCAGGCAAAATATAAGGTGTTCCTCCTCCAATCAGAGTGTGGCCTAGTCGCAGCAGTAGAGGAGCAACACCTTATATTCTATGTGAGTAGCTTCCAACCTGATGGCATGAACATTGATTTCTTGAACTGGTAATTGCCCCTCAACACCACCCTTCACCATTTCCTATTCTTGTTTCCCTCTCACTTTATCTCCTTACCTGTCTTATCACCTCCCTCTGGTGCTCCTCCCCCTTCCCTTTCTTCCAAGGTTTTCCATCTTCTCCTATTAGATTCCCTTTCTCCAGGTCTTATCTTTTTCACCAATCAGCTTCCCAGCTCTCTTCTTCACCCCCTCCTCCTCTCCCAGTGTCACCTATCACTTACCACCTTGTACTACTTCCTCCCCTCCCCCCACATGCTTGCTCTGACTTCACCCCTTCCTTTCCAGACCAGAAGAAGAGTCCTGGCCTGAAACATCAGCTGCTTACCTTTTCCATAGATGCTGCCTGGCCTGCTGAGTTCCTCCAACAATTTGTGTGTTACTTTGGATGCTCAGCAGCTGCAGATTTTCTCTTGTTTGAGTCTACAGAGGAAGTGGTGTTTGCTGGCCTGAGGCAGATTAGGGCGGGTAAGTCCCTTGGGCCTGACCAGGTGTTCCCTTGGACTCTGTAGGAGGCAAATACAGAAATTGCCAAGGCCCTAGAAGAGATATTTAATTTATCCTTTGGGACAGGTGGGGCGTCAGATCGCCAGTATTGTCCCACTGTTCAATAAAGGCTCTAAAAATAAACCAGGAAATTATATGCTGGTGAGCCTGACATCTGTAGTGGGAAGATTATTAGAATGTATTCTGAGGGACTGGATTTATAAGTGTTGGATAGACATGGACTGATTAAGGATAGTCAGCATGGCTTTGTGTGTGGTAGGTCATGTCTAACTAACCTTATAGTTTTTCAAGGAAGTTACATCAGGAAAGTTGATGAAAACAAGACAGTTCAGTATTTGACAAGGTCCTGCATGGGAGGTTGATCACGTAGGTCCAGTCGCCCAACATTCACTATGAGGTAGTAAATTGGATTAGAGACTGGCTTTGTGGGAGAATCCAAAGAGTGGTGGTAGAGGGTCACCTCTCTGACTGAAGGCCTGTGGCTAGTGGTGTGTCGCAGGGATTTGTGCTGGGTCCGTTGTTTATATCAACGAGCTGGATGATAATGTGGTTAACTGGATCAGCAAATTTGTAGATGACACCAAGATTATATCAGTGATCTGGATGATAATGTGGTTAACTGGATCAGCAAATTTGCAGATGATACCAAGATTGGGCATTTAGTGGAGAGCAAGGAAAGTTATGATGGCTTGCATCGGGATTTAGACCAGCTGAAAAAATAGTAGATGGAATTTAATGCAGACAAGTGCGAGCTGTTGCACTTCAATAGGACCAACCGGGGTAAGTCTTACACAGTGAATGGTTGGGCACTGGCGAGTGTGGTAGAACAAAGGGATCTAGAAATATAGGTCCATAATTCCTTGAAAGTAGCATTACAAGTAGATAGAGCTCTAAAGAAAGCTTTTGCCATATTGGCCATAAGTCAAAGTATTGAGTACAGGAGATGGGATATTATGTTGAAATTGTATAAGACATTGGTGAGGTCTACTTTGGAGTGTTGTGTGCAGTTTTGGTCACCTACCTACAGAAAAGATGTAAATAAGGTTGAAAGAGTACAGAGAAAATTTACAAGGGTGTTGCCAAGTCTGGAGCGCCTGAGTTATAAGGAAAGCTTGAGAAGGTTAGAACTTTATTTCTTGGAATGTAGAAAATTGAGGGGAGATTTGACAGGTATACAAAATTATGAGGGATATAGTTAAGTTAAATGCAAACAGGCTTTTTCTACTGTGGTTGGATGGGACTACAATAAGAGGTCATGGTTTAAGAGTAAAAGGTGAAAAGTTTAAGAGCAACATGAGGGAAAACTTCTCCACTGAGAGGGTCCTGAGAATGTGAAATAAGCTGACTGCACAAGTGGTGAACGCAAGCTCAATTTCAATGTTTAAGCAAAGTTTGGCTAGGCGTATGGATAGGTGTGTTACCTGTGCAGGTCAATGAGAGTAGGCAAATTAACTGGTGTAGCACACACTAGATGGACCTAAGGGCCTGTTTCTGTGCTGTGCTTCTCATTAGATTGGTCAATCGTTTCTTTATGAGGGCATCACTGCAGCAGTTCCTCAGAGTAGTGGCCAGTGCCTAACCATCTTCAACTGGTATTCAAAGGCTTTTATGATCATAATGTCATAAGATGGGATGGCATGCATTTAAGGTGAAAGGGTTAAGTTTAAAGGAGATGCGAGGAGCAAGCCTTTTACACAGAGAGTAGTGGGTGCCTGGAATGTGCTGGCATGGTGGTAGTAGAGGGAGATACATTAGGAACTTTTAGATAGGCCCATAATTGTGAGGGAAATGGAAGGATATGAACGTTGTGTAGGATAAGGGATTAGTTTAGTAGGCCATTTGATTACTAATTAATTTGGTTTGGCACAACGTTGTGGGCCAAAGTGCTTGTTCCTGTGCTGTATTGTTCAATGTTCTATCTGTAATGTACTCAGATGTGGTATAACCTCAGTTTTCTAATGCTACAACTTAAATTCCTGATTCTCAAACTCAATGTCTTGACTAATAAAGGCAAGCATACCACCCTATCAACCTGTGCAGCTACTCTCAGGGAGCTGTTGATTTGTTTATTAATGTTTAAGTACATCAACATTATTAAGGGTCCTGCCATTAAAAGTGTTTTATCCCTTTATATTTGGGCTCCCAGACTTACTCATAAATTTCTGTACCAAGGTCTTCCTGCTGGAAAAATAGCCAGTATATCCTGACTTATGTAACCTTTCTCCCTCTCTGCGTTCCATCTGATCAACATTGACCAAGAGTACCTAGACAGTGGTAAAATTTGTGTTGTGTGTGCAGTTGTGATCACTGAGGAAGCCATTATTAACCTAACTTGCCTAAAAGACCATAAGATATAGGAGCAGAAGTAGGCCATTTGGCCCATCGACTCTGCTCCGCCATTCAACCATGACCGGATCCAATTCTTCCAGTCATCCCCACTCCCTGCCTTCTCCCCATACCCTTCGATGCCCTGGCTAATTAAGAACCTATCTATCTCTGCCTTAAATGCACCCAATGACTTGGCCTCCACAGCCACTTGTGGTAATAAATTCCACAAATTTACCACCCTCTGACTAAAGTAATTTCTTCGCATCTCTGTTCTAAATGGACGTCCTTCAATCCTGAAATCAGGCCCATTGAATCTACTTTGTCATTTCATCATGGCTGATCCAATTTTCCTTTCAGCCCCAATCTCCTGCATTCTCAATGTAATTCTTCATGCCCTGACTAGTCAAGAATCTATCAACCCCTGCCTTAAGTATACATAAAGACTTAGCCCCCACAGCTGTCTGTGCCAAAGAATTCCACAGATTCACTAGTCTCTGGCTAAAGAAATTCCACCTCATCTCCTACCATAGAAAAAATCCTCTCCACATCCACTCTATCAAGGCCTTTCACCATTTAATAGGTTTCAATTAGGTCACCACTCATTCTTCTGAATTCTCTTGAATATGAGAGCCATCAGGTGCTCTTCATATGAGAAACTTTTCAATCCTGAATCATTTTCATAAACCTCCTTTGAACCCTCTCCAGTTGCAGCGCATCCTTTCTAAGATAAGTGGCTGAGCCTACTCACAATTCTCCAAATGAGGCCTCACCAGTGCTTTATAAAGTCTCAGCATTACATCCTTGCTTTTGAAATTATGTCTTTAATCTCTGAGAAATTTAATTTTCACAGAAAAATGTGGAGGGTCAGAAATACCACAATCTCCAATTAGTCAAGTGACTTTCTAGAATTACTGTGAATGTTTGATCAGGTTCCTGTTTCATTTCCACTGTTGTCTGATTATTGTTATTTATCTTCATTAACATCATCTTGCCAAGTTGACAACAATGCTTCTCATTCCTTAGGTTCTAAACCTCCATCAACATATAAAAGCCACTGTTCAGTAGTTTTATCTGTTTCATTCCCCAGTAAAATCCAAAAGTATTCTCCATCTGAATCTGCGAAAGTGTATGACAAAGCAGTGAACCGGAAATCAGGAGTGCACTTTAACCCCAGGCAGACGTTGGATTTCCTGAAGAATGGAGTAGGACATGCGGAGATCACAGAATCAGTAAAGAGGAGTATCGTCAAACAATACTTAGATGTAAGTTGCAATTGGTGGGACTTTTTTTTGGGGGGGGGTAAATTTCAGCATTGCAACAGATTTGAAAAAAACATTATTCTTGTGACCAATAGATTTATTTGGTCTCTGGTGCACTGAGTCCTGTGCAAAACAGGCCAGGTGCAGGATCATCATGGACATCTACAAAGTCAAGGGTAGATTATGTGTCGCTGGAAAATGGGAGACCGCTACCTTGCACTTCAGGTTATAAACAGAGGCACTTAATCCTATTTTTGACCTTCAGGATCTTTGCCTCAAAGCAGTTGACAAGAAATAAACGATATTTGCACAAATACTGTGAGGTACAGTACAATGGAAATACTTGCAGCAGCCTCACAGGTGTGTTCATGCAGACAACACACAGAAACTTGGATGGCGGAATTGTGGCTTTGTGGCCAAGTTTGTGTACAATACAAAGATAGTGGACGGGCAGATACTTTTGAGGAAGTAAGGAGGATACAGAAGGACTTAGATTAGGTGAATGGGAAAAGAAGTGGCAGATGAAATACAGTGTTGGGAACTGTATGGTCATGCACATTGGTAGAAAAAGTAAAAGCATAGATTATTTTTTAAGTGGAATAAATTCAAAAATTTGAGTCACAAAGGGACTTGGGAGTCCTTATGCAGGATTCCCTAAAGTTAATTTGAAGGTTGAGTCAGTGATGAGGAAGACAAATGTGATGTTAGCACTATTTCAAAAGGACTGGAATATGAAAGCAAGGATGTAATGTTGAAGAATCATAAAACACTGGTAAAGCTTCACTTGGAGTATTGTGAGCAGTCTTGGGTCCCTTATCTAAGAAAGGATATGCTGACACTGGAGAGGGTTCAAAGGAGGTTCACAAAAATGATTCCAGATTTGAACGGCTTATCATATGAAGAGCGTTTGATAGCTCTGGACCTGTATCTACTAGAATTCAGAAGAATGAGGGGTGACTTCATGAAAAGCTATCAAATGTTGAAAGGCCTCAATAAAGTGGATGTGGATAGGATATTTCCTATGATGGAGGTGTTGTAACTAGAGGACACAGACGAATTTTTTTCACCAAAGAGTGGTGAATCTGTGGAGTTAATTGCAACTGATGGCTATGGAGCCAAGTCTTTGGGTACATTTAAAGCAGAGGTTGGTAGATTCTTGATTAGTCACGGCATGAAGGGGAAGGCAGGAGATTGGGGCTGAGAGGGAAAATGGAGCCGACTCGATGAGCTAAATGGCCTAATTCTGCTGGTATATCTTTTGGTCTTATGATCTTAGTATAAATTACACTATATAATGAAAATAAACTGTAGGAAATTAATGCAAAAAAAAACAAAGTTTAGAGTGGAACTTGTAAGGAACTAATGCATGAACAAGATAAAATGTGTCAGTGGCTATGGTCACTGAACTGCTGACAGAAATTATTTTGATATTTCTGTCAGCCGATCTTCACTGCATTTCTGAACTGAAACATTCCTGTGAAGAGGTTCCAGTCATCTTCAGCAAACTTGAGCTTTCAGAGATCCAATCAGTTAGTGATCACAATTCCTTACTTACGTTTTGAGATGGCTATATATAAGTATGGAAGGTGTTAAATTACTGTAAAGTATTAAATTGGAGCAGAGTAAATTACAAGAGTGTCAAGTGTGAATTAGGAACTGCTGTTTTTGGGCAAATTCACATCTAATGTGGAGGATGTACAGAGGGACTTGGGATCCGAATGCATCACTTCCTGAAAATGACTGCACAGTTTGATAGGCATGTCACATGCTTGGCTTTGTTAGTCAAGACATTGATGTTATTATTGTAGATCTACAAAATTCTGGTTAGGCCACATTGGATGTATTATATTCCATTCTGGTTGCCCCATTACAGGAAGGATGTAGAGGTGATGTGCCAGGAATAGAGGGCATGTACAAGGTTGACAAAACAAGGGTTTTTTTTCCTCTGGAGCAGCAGAGAGTCAGCATCAGAAACATCTTTATTGTCACTGATATTGTCATAAAATTTGTATTTTTGCAGCAGCAGTACAGTGCGATAGATAAAAAATACTATGGTGAGCATTTGGTCCATAATACCAGACCAGGAAGCTTGTTAAACTCAAAATAAACTGGTCATGACCCAGAGAGAGAACCTACTCAGTCACATATAGACAGCGGAGGTGGCAATCTCACACCCTGGTTTCAGTTAGGGTGACCCACAAATACACAAGCGAATAACTCTATAAGTTAAACTAAAATGTAACAATAAATGAACTGGAACTTCCCACCATAATCCCACAAAAGCATTTAAGCACAAGAACAATAAACAGTCCTGCTCATTAAAAATGTGGGGTCAGGCTCCACTCCCACCCCCCCCCCCCCCGGAGCATCACAATACTATAAGTTACAATAAGAAATATGAAAAAAATAAGTATGTGCAAAAACAGAGCAAAATAGTGAGGTAGTGTTCACAGACCCTTCAGAAATCTGAAGGCAAGGGGAAGAGGCTGTTCCTAAACTGTTGAGTGTGTGCCTTCTCCCTGATAGTAGTAATAAGAAGAGAACATGTCCATAATTCACGGAAAGTGCTGTCACAGGTAGATAGGGTTGTAAAGAAAGTTTTGCACATTGGCCTTCGTAAATCATTATATTGAGTGCAGGAGATGGGATGTTATGTTGAAGTTCTACAAAGCATTGGTGAGGCTTAGTTTAGAGTATTGTGTGCAGGTTTGGTCACCTACCTACAGGAAAGATGTAAATAAGATTGAAAGAGTACAGAGAAAATTTACGAGGATGTTGCCAGGATGGGAGGACCTGAGTTGTAATGAACGATTGAATAGGTTAGGAGTTTATTCCTTTGGATGTAGAAGATTGTGGGAAGATTTGATAAAGGTGTACAAAATTTTGAGGGGTATAGATATAGGTAAGCAGGCTTTTTCCTCTGAAGTTGGGTGAAACTACCATTAGGTCAGGGGTTAGGGTAAAAGATTAATGTTTAAAGGGAACATGAGGGGAAACTTCATTCAGAGAGTCATGTGAGTGTGGAATGAGCTGCCAGCGCAAGTGATGCATGCAAGCTTGATTTCAATATTTAAGGGAAGTTTGAAAAAGTTCTGGATGGGTATGGAAGCTATGGTCCCGGTGTAGATGGGTGGGAGTAGGACTGGATGGGCCAAAAGACCTGTTTCTGTGCTGCACTTTTCTATGACTCGATGTCCCGTACAGTGAAGGTCATTATTAATGGATGCTGTCTTCTCAAGGCAGTAGTAAAGATGTGGTTTACAAATTGCAACTGGAGGCAGAAAATGCATGTCAAAAGGGCAGTGTTATGATAGTCATGGGGGATTTCAATATGCAGATAGATTGGGAAAATCAGATTGGTGCTGGATAAAACATAGAAAACCTACA
Organism: Mobula birostris; assembly: GCF_030028105.1. NCBI lineage: Eukaryota > Metazoa > Chordata > Chondrichthyes > Myliobatiformes > Myliobatidae > Mobula > Mobula birostris. Next base: position 1,598,849 of record NC_092374.1, read on the forward strand.
GCACAATATGGCCCTTCAGCCCACAATGCTGTGCCGAACACGTACTTACTTTAGAAATTACCTAGGGTTACCCATAGCCCTCTATTTTTCTAAGCTCCTATCCAGGAGTCTCTTAAAAGACCCTATCGTATCTGCCTCCACCACCGTTCCTGGCAGCCCATTCCACGCATTCACCACTCTCTGCATAAAATACTCTATACCTACTTCCAAGCACCTACTTCCATCCACAAGAGGATACCAAAAAGATGTATAAAGAGTAAAAGAGAGATGAGAGTAGATTTCGGACCACTGGAAAGTGATGTTGGAGAGGTAGTAATGGGGGTCAAGGAAATGTCAGGTGAACTGAATAAATATGTTGCATCGGTCTTCACTGTGTGGAAGACACAAGCAGTATGCTGGAAGTTGGAGAGTGTCAGGAAGCAGAGGTGGGTGAAGTTGCCGTTACTAGGGAGAAGGTTCTTGGAAAACTGAAGATAGATGAGTCACCTGGACCAGATGCCTTTTGTACTGCGGCTGGGATGCAGGGAATATGTGTGTTGGTGCTCGAGCACCACAGAAGTTGGGGAAGAGAGAGTAGAAAAGGAGCAGATTTGGGTAAGGCCAGTCTTTTTCAGTTGCATAGATGTAGTAAGTATCAGCGTCAGAAGCCTAAACTCAGCTGCAAATTAAAGGAAGATAGGCTTAAGTGGACTGACCATTGTGTAAGTGTGCCAGTGATAGAGTGAGAAGGCTTTGGGTTAACAGGCTTCAGTGTGAAAAGGCGGTGGCACAGTTAAGAGGTAAGCCCTTTTTTTCCAGTACAGAGTAGTCAGGATGGAATATTCCTCCTGTCAGATGTTGCAATTCAGGAGACCTGTCTGTTTCCATGATGATTACATCTGCAGGAAGTGCACCCAACTTCAGTGTCAGACTGACCAGGTCAAGGAGTTGATCTGGAGTTGGATGTACTCAGGATTATGTGGGAGGTTGAAGATATTATAGACAAGACTTTTGAAGATGTGGTCACACCCAGAGTGCAAGCTTTGGAGTAGATGGGTGACCACCAGGTGAGGTAAGGGGATGAAGAAGTCAGTGCAGGACTCTGGTGTGGCCATTCCCCTAAACAACAAGTACTCTTCCTTGGAATGACCCATCAGAGCGCAGCAGCAGCAGCCAATCTGGTGGCACTGTGGCTGGCTCTGGCGTTCAACAGTGAAGAGTAAAGTCAGGCAGTGTGGTAGTTATAGGGAACTTGATAGTTAAAGGGACAGAAAGGAGATTCTGTGGATGCAAAAGGGGTACTAGGATGGCGTGTTGCCTCCTGAATGCTAGGATCCAGGATGTATCGGAGTGGCTGCAGGATATTCTGAAGAGGGATGGTGACCAGCCAGAGGCCATGGTGCACTTTGGCAGCAATGACATAGGCAGAAAAGGAGAAGAGGTCCTATGCAGTGAGTACAGGTTTCCCCCGCTGTCCGAAGATAAGTGTTCCTAAGAAACCATTCGTAAGCTGAAATGGCGTAAAGCGAAGAATCAATTACCATTAATTTTTATGGGAAAAATCTGAAAACCTAAAACACAATAACATAAAGCAGGAATGATATGATAAATACATAGCCTATATAAAAGTAGTGATACTTTTCTACAATCATTGCAGCACTGTCAAGCGTAGTGAAAATCTCACGCAAGCGCTCTCTCCAGTAACCTTTAAGCTATGCAGCTGCCATCGCCTCAAACACTGATCAAACCACCCATGACTACCTTTAAATTCCACTTTCGCAAAAATGTCTTTCATTTATATTGGAAGAATTTTTGCATGTTCCCAGACCCAAAAAATAACCTACCAAATCATACCAAGTAACACATAAAAATACACAGCCTATATAAAGTAGAAATAATCTATGTACAGTGTAGTTTCACTTACCAGAATTGGGAAGACAGCGAGCACACTGATGATGGTGTGTTAGGCTGAGGTTGCGGTGCTGGGAGGTACAGGAGATTAACGTCTTCTATGTCTGCCTGCCTTGATGTCGAAGGCCGAGGTTCGCTGTTTGCTGTGGCTGATGTGGAAGGCTTGAAGAACGACAGTATGCTTGACTGCTTAGCCTCACGCATTTTTCTATCATACAGTTCTTTGTAAGCACTCAAACCATCCTGCAAGTATGCCCTAAACTTAGGTGCCCTTTCAAAATTAAAGTCATACTTTTCTGCAATCATTGCAGCGCTGTCAATTGCAGTGAAAATCTCACGCAAGTGCTTCACATTCAGTTCCTGGATGATTTCACTTTCGGGCTGTTCGCTACTGTGTTCGGTTTCAATTCGTATCCTTTCCTCTTGCAATTGCATCAGCTCTTCATCTGTCAGTTCTTGGTTATGGGATGCCAAAACCTCTTCAACATCATCTTCCACAAACCCAGCCTCCTTAGCCAAAGTCACTATTGCCATATCTATTGTTGATGGTTGGAAGCGTTTAAAATAGTTCACTGCTTCGGAACACAGTTTCCTCCAAACGCCATTTCTCATCGAGACTGTTAGCCTATCGAGAGCATCTCCAAGGTTGGCAGTTGCCAATTTTATATTGTATTCTTTCCAGATCTCTCACAAAGGCACTTTGGAGTTGCCCTCTCAATGGTGCTTACAATAAAACATATCACATTTTGTGTATAGTAAGCCTTAATTGTGGCTATTAGGCCTTGGTTGCACGGCTGCAGCAACGATGTCGTATTCGGCGGTAAGAATGCAAAACGAATGTTACCGCCATACTCGGTAATGCCAGGTGGATGAGCAGCACAATTATCGACAATCACAAGACACCTATTATCTCTACAGTATTTTTCAACAAAAGGGCTAATGTATTCACTCATGTACTCAGAAAAAATCCCTTGGGTATTCCAACCGCTTGGATGTAACGGAACACAACAGGAAGTATATTCTTATCAACGCCTTTAAGTGCCCTCGGATTTTCTGAATGGTACACTAGTAGAGGCTTAAGGACAGCATCACCAGTGGTGTTAATAATAGGCATTAGGGTAGACCTGTCCTTCGATGCCTTGTGTCCCTTAGCCTGCTTTTCTTCAATCAAAATAAATGTCTTGCTCGACAATTTGTTCCAATAAATTGCAGTTTCATCACAGTTAAACACCTGCTTATACAAATTACTACCTTCTGTAATTATTTTCTTCAGTTTTGCTGGGAACTTTTTGGCAGCTTCAGTATTAGCCGAAGCACTCTGTCCGGTAAATGTTGAACTATGAAGCTGCCCTCGCCTCAGAAGCCGATCAAATCACCCATGACTACCTTTAAATTCCTCTTTCGCAACACTTTCATCACTGTCATCCAGTGCTTTTGTTTCAGCTTATTAAAAAGACTGACTGATTTCTCCTTAAATATCAGATAACTTAATGGAACACCACACTTTGTACACCCATCAATCCACTCAAGCAATAGATTTCCCATTTTATCCATTATTGGATGCTGACTAAAAGAGACCACTTTGCTACGAGCAGAACCAATAGTAACATCAGCAGCATTCAAGGTTCTTTCTCTCTGCGTGTAAATAGTGCGAATGGTGGACACAGGCAAGTTCAACGCGCGGACAATGTCCTTACTTCATTGACCATGATCAAAACGCTTAATTACGTCCAGTTTTACGCTAAGCATAACACCCTTACGAGCTCTCTTAGGCTTTTCCAATACCTTAGAACTCATCTTACTAACGGATGCACAAAATAAATCGAGATAAAGCACAGATGCTCACAGACACGTGTTTAAGCGATGGTGGCTAGAATGCAGTTCTGGGGGAGGAGCTTGGCTGCTGGGGGCGCGCGCTGCCTTTTTTCGTAAAAGTGAAAACACTCTTTCGTTAGCGAAAACAGGTAACTAATGTAGGTCTTTCGTAACAGCAAGCTGTTGTAAAGCAAACATTCGGAAAACAGGAGCCATCTGTATGTAGAGTTGGAAAGAAGCTGAAGAGAAGGACCTCCAAGGTAGTAACCTCTGGATTACTCCCTGTGCCACGGGCTAGTGGACATAGAAAAAGTCATCGAGAAGTACAGCACAGAAACGGGCCCTTGGCCCATCTAGTCCATGCCGAAACCACTGAAACTGCCTACTCCATAGACCTGCACCAAGACCATAGCCCTCTGTACCCGTACCTATTCAAACTTCTCTTAAGTGCTGAAATTGAGCTTGCATGGACCAGTTGGCAGCTCATTCCAAATTCTCATGACCCTCTGAGTGAAGAAGTTTCCCTTCGTGTTAGAAACATAGAAATTACCTAGGACTACCCATATTCCTCTATTTTTCTGAGCTCCATGTACCTATCCAGGAGCCTCTTAAAAGTCCCTATTGTATCTGCCTCCACCACCATTGCTGGCAGCCCATTCCACACACTCACCACTCTCTGCATAAAAAAAACTTAACCCTCACATCTCCTCTGTACCTACTTCCAAGCACCTTAAAATTGTGCCCTTTCCTGTTAGCCATTTCAGCCCTGGGAAAAAGCCTCTGACTATCTACACAATCAATGCCTCTATCATCTTATACACCTCTATCAGGTCACCTCTCATCCTCTGCCCCTCCAAGAAGAAAAGGCTGAGTTCCTTATTCTCATAGGCATGCTCCCCAATCCAGGCAACATCCTTGTAAATCTCCTCTGCACCCTTTCTATGGTTTCCACATCCCTCTTATAGTGAGGCAACCGGAACTGAGCACAGTACTCCAAGTGGGGTCTGACCAGCGTCCTATATAGCTGCAACATTACCTCTCGGCTCCTAAACTCAATCCCACGATTGATGAAGGCCAACGCACTGTATGCCTTCTTAACCACAGTCAACCTGCGCAGCAGTTTTGGGTGTCCTATGAACTCAGACCCCAAGATCCCTCTGATCCTCCAAACTGCCAAGAGTCTTACCATTAATACTATATTCTGTCATCATATTTGACCTACCAAAAATGAACCATATCCATCTCACACTTGTCTGGGTTGAACTCCATCTGCCACTTCTCAGCCCAGTTTTGCATTCTATCGATGTCCCACTGTAACCTCAGTCGACCATCCCTCCATGACTTCCTCTTTTTCTGCAGCCATGACACTATCCCTAATTAGTAATACCCCACTCCCACCTCTTTTGTCTCCCTCTGTTCTTTTTGAAACATCTAAAGCCTGGCACACTCAGCAGCCATTCCTGCCCCTGAGACATCCAAGTCTGTGTAATGGCCACAATGTCACGGTTCCACATATTAATCCATGCTCTAAGTTCTTCTGTCTTGTTTATGATACTCCTTGCATTAAAATAGGCACATCTGAAACATCAGGCTGAGTCCATCTTTGCTCTAACATCTGCCTATCCTTCCTCACAAAGTCCCCACAAACTGTCTCTACTTGTGCTCCGACCTTCCCCGCCTCTACTTCTTCACTTCAGTTCCCACCCCCCTGCAAATCTAGTTTAAGCCCTCCCCAAAAGCATTAGCAAACCTGCCCAGGATATTCTCATGGGCAGGTTTGTTAGACCTGTTGGGGAGGGTTTAAACTAATTTGGCAGAGACTCAGTGCACGGACTCAGGATAGGACGGATGGTAAAAAAGCAAAGATAACATGCAGTCAGACTGTCAGGAAGGGCAGGCAGAGGATAGGACATAGTTGTAGTCAGCAGGATGAGTATCGGTACAATTGGGATGCAGAATCAAAAAGGGTAGTAAATGCAGCACTCAAAGTGTTGTATCTCAATGCGTGGAGTATAAGAAATAAGGTGGATGAACTTGTTGCACTATTACAGATTGTCAGGTATGATGTTGCGGCCATCATTGAATCACGGCTGAAGGATGGTTGTAGTTGGGAGCTAAATGTCCACGTTGTATCAGAGAGATAGGAAAGTAGTTGGAGGGGTGGTGTGGCAAATGAAAAACAATGTTGAAAAATGCATGATCATGCGCTTTGGTAGTAGAAATAAGTGTGCAGAATATTTTCTAAACAGGAAGAAAATCTAAAAATCTGAAATGCAAAGGTCCTTGTGCAGAACAATGTAAAGGCTAACTTGCAGGTAGAGTCGATGGTGAGGAATGCAAATACAATGTTAGCATTCATTTCAAGAGGTGTAAAATACAAGAGCAGGGATGTGATGCTAAGGCTCTATAAGGCACTGGTGAGGTCTTACATTGAGTATTGTGAACAGTTTTAGGCTCCTCATCCAAGAAAAGATGTGCTGTCATTGGAGAGGATTCAGAAGAGATTCACAAGGATGATTCCGGGAGTAAAGGGGTTATCATATGAAGACGTTTGATAGCTCTGGGTCTGTACTCACTGGAATTTAGAAGCATGAAGAGGGACCTTGTTGAAACCTTTCAAATGTTGAAAAGCTTAGACAGAGTAGATGTGGAAAGGATGTTTCCCATGGTGGGAGAGTCTGGACAAGAGGGCACAGCCTCAGGATAGAGGGGCATCTATTTAAAACAGATGCAGAGAAATTTCTTTAGCCAGAGGGTGGTGAATTTGTGAAATTTATTACTACAGGCAGCTATGAAGGCCAGGTCATTGAGAGTGCTTGATAGGTTCTTGATTGGACATGGCAAAGGTTATGGGGAGAAAGCTGGGCAGTGGGGCTGAGAAGGAGAAAAAAGGATCAGCCATGATTGAATGGCGGAGCAGAGTCGATGGACCAAATAACCTCATTCTGCTCCTATGTCTTATGGTCTAAATCACATCAGGCCCTGGGGACTTATCCACCTTAATACTCATTAGGAGGCTCAATGCTTCCTCCTCCTTGACCTCTAACATATTTATACACTCAGCACTGATTTCCTGGTCCCCCATACCCCTTTCCTTGGTAAATACTGAAAGCAAAGTACTCATTAAGTACCTCACTCACATTCTCCACATTCAATCAAACGATCCTTTTATCCTTTTCCACCCTCTCCCTAGTTATCCTCTTGCTCTTGATGTATGTATAGAATACCTTGGGATTCATCTTAATCCTACTTGCCAAGGACTCTTGGCCCCTCCTGGCTTACCCAAATCCCCTTATTTATCTCCTTATTTCTTTTCTGGCTTCTTTATTCACCTTGTGCTTCATCTGAACCTAACTTCCGAAGATGTATTCCTTTTTTTTCCTCGACTAAATTCATTCCCTCTCTGGACATCCAAAGATCTCTTATCTTTCCATCCCTGTCCTTCCTTCTAACAAGAACATACCTTTCCCGTACACTGGAATTGATCGTAAACACCCTCTGCATGTCTGATGTGGACTTGCCAGAGAAAAGGTGTTCCCAATTAACTCTTCCTAGTTCCTCGTAATTTGTCCTCCTCTAATTTAAAGCTCTCCCACAAATTGTGCCCCATCTAGCCCCCTTAAACTAAGAAGGCGCCAGTTTATATGAGAAGTTGAAATCCCACATGACTACAACCCTATTATTTATACATATTTCCTTAATCTGATTACACATCTGTTCCTCAACATCCCGGTGGCTATTGGGGGGGTCTGTAGTACAACCCCATCAGAGTGATTGCACCCTTCCTGTCCTGTGAGTTCTACCCATATTGATTCACATCTGACCCCTCCATGATGCCTCCTCTTAAAGCAGCTGTGGTATTGTCCCTGATTTGTGGTACACCTCCCCTCCACACAGTCTTTTATACCTCCTCCTCTTATCTTTTCTAAAACTTTGAAAAGCTGGTACATTAATCACCCATTTCTGCCCCCCCCCCAACAAAGTTTCAGTAATGGCTACAACGTCATAGTTCCATGTACTGATCCATGCTCTAAGCTCATCACCCTTACCTATAATACTCCCAGCATTAAAATAAACTATCCAACCCATCTCATACCTGTTATTTCAAGTTTGCCTTTCAATACTTTGCCTAACATGTATCTTCTGGTCCGATCCTTCCCCTACTGACCTGGGGCTCCAGTTCACAACCCCCTGTGAACCTCTCCCAAGCAGCATTAGCAAGTCTCCTGGCCAGGTTCACTTCCAGTTCAGGTGCTACTGTCCCTCTTGTACAGGTCACCCTTTCCCCAGAAAAGGCTCCAGTGATGCAAAAACTGGAAACCCTGCCCTTGCAACCACTCATTCATCTGTGCAATCATCTCAGGGTAAATGCAAGCAGGCTTTTTCACTGAACTTGGGTGGGACTACAACCAGAGGTCATGGGTTAAGGGTGAGAAGTTTAAGCAGAACAATACTTGGAGCTATGATATTGTGGTCATTACAGAGACTTGGATGGCTCAGGGGCAGTAACTTGGTTACTTCGAGTGCCAGGCTTTTGGTGTTTCAGAAAGGACAGAGAGGGAAGCAAAAGAGGTGGGGCATGGCACTGCTGATCAGAGACAGTGTCATGGCTGCAGAAAAGGAGGAAGTCATGGAGGGATTGTCCACTGAGTCTTTGTGGGTGAAAGTTAGGAACAGGAAGAGGTCAATAGCTCTACTGGGTGTTCTTTATAGACCACCCAATAGTAACAGGGACATCAATGAGCAGATAGGGAGACAGATTCTGGAATGGTGCAATAATAACATGGTTGTCGTGATGGGAGATTTTAATTTCCCTAATATTGTTTGGCATCTCCCTAGAGCCGCGGTCCCCAACCACCGGGCCGCGGACCGGTACTGGGCCGCAGAGCATGCGCTACCGGGCCACGAGGAAACGATATGATTTGGTCAGCTGCACCTTTCCTCATTCCCTGTCACGGCCACTGATCAGCCATTACGCATGTGAGGTCATGACCCGCGTGTCATCCGTGTCACGGCGGGAAGGCGATCAACTCCTCGAGCTTGAAAATGACGACGGGCTGAAAAGTATGTTTGACATAACATTTTTGTCGGCATTTTGGATCAAAGTCAAGGCTAAATATCCTGAGATAGCCACGAAAGCACTGAAAACGTTGCTTCCATTTCCAACATTTTTCTGCGAAGCGGAGTTTTCTGCAATGAATGCAACGAAAACTAAACTGCGGAACAGACTGGACACCAGGAACCCCCTCCGAGTATCGATGTCTCCCATCACCCCTCGATAGGACCGTGTTGTTGCAGGGAAAGAAGCCCAGGGCTCTCACTGATTCAGTGATATTGGTGTGTTGCAAAGATTTTATATATTCATACAGGGAAAATATGTGCTGTGCGTTTAATATCCAAATATTACTTAAAATGTTATGATGCTATTGACTTATAAATGACCTATATAACCATATAACAATTACAGCATGGAAACAGGCCATCTCGGCCCTTCTAGTCCGTGCCGAACGCTACTCTCACCTAGTCCCGCTGAACGCTACTCACCTAGCCCCACCGACCTGCATTCAGCCCATAACCCTCCATTCCTTTCCTGTCCTGTCCATATACCTATCCAATTTTTCTTTAAATGATCATATCAAACCTGCTTCTGCCACTTCTACTGGAAATTCATTCAACACTTAAAGCTCCCCTGATAATTGACTTATTATATCCATGCGAGGAAAATATGCGCTGTGTTTAATATTAAATTCGTTAGATAATCCTTTTTAGAAACAAAATTGAGTGTATTACCCACTTATCATCTATATTCCGGTACTGATTAACACCCACCCCCACGAACAGAATTGCCATAAAGGATTTGCTTGGGGGGGGGGGGTGCGCGGTAGGTCATGACGCGCATGTGCATTGGTGCCTGCGCAATGCTTCATGGTCATTGTAGTCTTTTGTGTAAACAACGCATTTGACTGCTACTCTTGTTCGTTGGCAACCCTACCCAACCCCGCCCCCGGTCGGCCGGTCCGCAAGAATATTGTCAATATTAAACCGGTCCGCAGTGCAAAAAAGGTTGGGGACCCCTGCCCTAGAGCAAGGGGTTTAGTGGAGTTTGTTAGGTGTGTTCAGGAAGGTTTTCTGATATGATATGTAGATAAGCCTACAAGAGGAGAGACTATATTTGATCTAGTATTGGCAAATGAACCTGATCAGGTGTCAGGTCTCTCAGTGGGAGAGCATTTTGGAGGTAGTGATCACAATTCTACCTCCTTTACCATAGCATTGGAGAGGGATAGGAACAGACAAGTTAGGAGAGTATTTAATTGGAGTAAGGGGAAATATGAAGATATCAAGCTGGAACTTGGAAGCATAAATTGGGAACAGATGTTCTCAGGGAAATGTACAGCAGAAATGTGGCAAGTGTTCAGGGGATATTTGTGTGGCGTTCTGCATAGGTACATTCCAATGAGACAAGGAAAGGATGGTAGGGTACAGGAATCGTGGTGTACAAAGGTTGTTGAAAATCTAGTCAAGAAGAAAAGAAAATCATACAAAAGGTTCAAAAAAACTAGGTAATGATAGAGATCTAGAAGATTATAAGGCTAGCAGGAAGGAGCTTAAGAATGAAATTAGGAGAACCAGAAGGGACCATGAGAAGGCCTTGGCGGACAGGATTAAGGAAAACCCCAAGGCATTCTACAAGTCTATGAAGAGCAAGAGGATTAGATGTGAGAGAATAAGACCAATCAAGTGTGACAGTGGAGAAGTGCTTATGGAACCGGAGGAGATAGCAGAGGTACTTAATGAATACTTTGCTTCAGGATTCACTACAGAAAAGATTTTGGCGATTGTAGGGATGACTTAGAACAGATTGAAAAGCTTGAGCATATAGACATTAAGAAAGAGGATGTGCTGGAACTTTTGGAAAGCATCAAGTTGGATAAGTTTCTGGGACAGGATGAGATGTACCCCAGGCTACTGTCAGAGGCGAGGAAGGAGACTGCTGAGCCTCTGGCAATGATCCTTGTATCATCAATGGGGATGGGAGAGGTTCTGGAGGATTGGAGGGTTGCAGATGTTGTTCCTTTATTCAAGAAAGGGAGTAGGGATAGCCCAGGAAATTATAGACCAGTGAGTCTTACTTCAGTGATTGGTAAGTTGATGGAAAAGATCTTGAGATGCAGGATTTATGAACATTTGGAGAGGCATAATATGATTATGAATAGTCTGCATGGCTTTGTCAAAGGCAGGTCGAGCCTTATGAGCCAAAATGAATTTTTTGAGGATGTGACTTAACACATTCAAGGTAGAGCAGCAGATGTAGTGTACATGGATTTCATCAAGGCTTTTGATAAGGTTCCCCATGCAAAGCTCCTTCAGAAAATAAGGTGGCCTGGGATCCAAAGAGTCCTTGCTTTGTGGATCCAGAACTGGCTTGCCCACAGAAGGCAAAGGGTGGTTGTAATATTCTGCATGTAGGTTGGTGACCAGTGGTGTTCTGCAGGGATTCTGGGACCCATCCTGTTTGTGATTTTTATAAATGACCAGGATGAGGAAGTAGAAGGGTGGATTAGTAAGTTTGCTGATGACACAAAGGTTGGGGGTGTTGTGGATAGTCTGGACGGCTGTCAGAGGTTACAGCGGGACATCAATGGGTGCAGAACAAGGCTGCGAAGTGGCAGATGGAGTTCAACCCAGATAAGTGTGAAGTGGTTCATTTTTGTAGGTCTAATTTGAAGAGAGAATATAATATGAATGGTAAAACTCTTGGTGGTGTGGAGGATCTGAGAGATCTTGGGGTCCATGTCCGTAGGACACTCAAAGCTGCTGCACAGGTTGACAGTGTTGTTAACAAGGCGTATGGTGTTTTGGCATTCATCAACCGCGGGATTGAGTTCAAGAGCCTTGAGGTAATGTTACAGCTATATAAGATCTTAGTTAGACCCCACTTGGAGTTCTGTGTTCAGTTCTGGTCGCCTCACTGCAGGAAGGATGTGGATACTATAGAGAGAGTGCTGAGGAGATTTACAAGGATGTTGCCTGGATTGGAGGGCATACCTTATGAGAACAGGTTGAGTGAACTCAGCCTTCTCCTTGGGGCGACTGAGGATGAGAAGTGACCTGATAGAGGTGTGTAAGGTGATGAGGGGCATTGATAATGTGGACAGCAGAGGCTTTTTCCCAAGCTGAAATGACTAACACGTGTAGGCATAGTTTTAAGGTGTTTAGAAGTAAGTACAAGGGGGTTGTCGGAGGTAAATTTTTCCACTCGGGAATGCACTGCCAGCGACAGTGGTAGATGTGAGTACAATAGGGTCTTTTAAGAGAATAGAAACATAGAAAACCTACAGCACAATACAGGCGCCTACAAAGCTGTGCCAAACATGTCTTTACCTGAGAAATTACCTAGGGTTACCCATAGCCCCCTATTTTTCTGAGCTCCATACAACTGTCCAAGATCCTATCTTATCCGCCTCCACCACCGTCGCTGGCAGCCCATTTCACGCACTCACCACTCTCTGCGTAAAAAAAAAAGCTTACCCCTGACATCTCTGTACCTACTTCCAAGCACCTTAAAACTGTGCCCTTTCCTGTTAGCCATTTCAGCCCTGGGAAAAAGCCTCTGACTATCCACACAATCAATGCCTCTATCATCTTATACACCTCTATCAGGTCACCTCTCATCCTCCGCCCCTCCAAGAAGAAAAGGCTGAGTACTTTATTCTCATAAGGCATGCTCCCCAATCCAGGCAACATCCTTGTAAATCTCCTCTGCACCCTTTCTATGGTTTCCACGTCCTTCCTGCAGTGAGGCAACCAGAACTGAGCACAGTATTCCAAGTGCGGTCTGACCAGGGTCCTATATAGCTGCAACATTACCTCTTGGCTCCTAAATTCAATCCCACAATTGATGAAGGCCAATGCACCGTATGCCATTTTAACCACATAGTACACCTGCACAGCAGCTGTAAGCATCCTATGGACTCGGACCCCAAGATTCCTCTGATCCTCCACACTGCCAAGAGTCTTACCATTAATACTATATTCTGTCATCATATTTGACCTACCAAAATGACCCATGTCCATCTCACACTTGTCTGGGTTGAACTCCATTTGCCACTTCTCAGCCCAGTTTTGCATCCTATCTATGTCCTGCTGTATCCTCTGAATCTTAGCCAATTCAGCCCTGGGAAAAAGCCTCTGTCTATCCACACAAATCTCAGGTAGGTAGATGGAGCTTAGAAAATTTCATGGTCAGCACAACATTGTGGGCTAAAGGGCCTGTAATGTGCTGTAAATTTCTGTGTTCTAATATTGTTTCCCCTTGGGTTCAGGTGCAACCTGTCACTTTGAATAGGTCATACCTCCACAATAAGAGATCCCAATGATCCATGAACCTGAAGCCCTGCCCCCTGAACCAGCTTCTCAGCCACGCATTAATTTGCTAAATCATCCTGTTTCTACCCTCACTGGTGCGAGGCACAGGCAGCAATCCAGAAATTACTATCCAGGAGGTCCAGCTTCTCAGATTTCTGCCTAGCTCTCTAAATTGTCTTTTCAGGACCTCTTCGCTTTTCCTTCCTATGTCATTGGTACCAATAGGTACTAAGACATCTGGCTGCTTCCCCTCCTTCTCCAAACTGTTGTGGATGAAATCTGAGACGTCCCTGACCCTGACACCTGAGAGGCAACATGCCATCCAGGTATCCTGTTTGTGTCCACAGAATCTCCTGTCTGTTCCCCTCACTATTGAGTCCCTTCTCACGACCGCTCCCTTCTTCTTTCTCTTTCCCTTCTACACCACAGACCTATGCTCAGTGCCAGTAACCAGGCCTCCGTGGCATTCCCTTGGAAGGTCATCTCCCACAACAGTATCCAAAACGGTACACTTGTTTCTGAGGGGAATGGCCACAGTGGTGCTCTGAGCTTCCCACCTATTCGCATTTCCATTTCTCCTGACAATCACCCAGCTACTCGCCTCCTGCAACTTCAGGGTGACTCCTTCACTGTAGCTCTGATCGATTATCTCCTCAAGGTCATCTAGCTGCTGCCCTAGATCCCTAATATAGTCTTCAAGGAGCTGCAGCTGGATGGACTTCATGCAGATGTAGTTTGTCACTCCGCTATTTAAGAAGGGGGCAAGGAAGCAAAAAGGAAATTATAGACCTGTTAGCTTGACATCGATGGTTGGGAAGTTGTTGGAGTCGATTGTCAAGGATGAGGTTATGGAGTACCTGGAGGCATATGACAAGATAGGCAGAACTCAGCATGGTTTCCTTAAAGGAAAATCCTGCCTGACAAACCTATTGCAATTTTTTGAGGAAATTACAAGTAGGCTAGACAAGGGAGATGCAGTGGATGTTGTGTATTTAGATTTTCAGAAGGCCTTTGACAAGGTGCTGCACATGAGGCTGCTAAACAAGATAAGAGCCCATGGAATGACGGGAAAGTTACATACGTGGATAGAGCGTTCGCTGATTGGCAGGAAACAGAGTGGGAATAAAGAGATCCCATTCTGGTTGGCTGCCGGTTACCAGTGGTGTTCCACAGGGGTCCGTGTTGGGGCCACTTCTTTTTACGTTGTACACCAACGATTTGGATTATGGAATAGATGGCTTTGTGGCTAAGTTTGCTGATGATACATAGATAGGTGGAGGGGCCAGTAGTACTGAGGAAACAGAGAGTCTGTAGAGAGATTTGGAAAGATTGGGAGAATGGGCAAAGAAGTGGCAAATGAAAAACAATGTTGGAAAGTGTATGGTTATGCACTTTGGTAGAAGAAATAAACGGGCAGACTATTAAGAGTTCTGAGATGCAACGGGACTTGGGAATCCTCGTGCAGGATACCCTTAAGGTTAACCTCCAGGTTGAGTCGGTGGTGAAGAAGGCAAATGCAATGTTGGCATTCATTTCTAGAGGAATAGAGTATAGGAGCAGGGATGTGATGTTGAGGCTCTATAAGGTCTTACCAGTGCCTTATAGAGTATTGTGGGCAGTCTTAGGCTCCTTATTTAAAAAACGATGTGCTGACGTTGGAGAGGGTACAGAGAAGATTCACTAAAATGATTCTGAGAATGAGAGGGTTAACATATGAGGAACGTTTGACCACTCTTGGACTGTATTCCTTGGAGTTTAGAAGAATGAGGGGGGACCTCATAGAAACATTTCGAATGTTGAAAGGCATGGACAGAGTGGATATGGCAAAGTTGTTTCCCATGATGGGGGAGTCTAGTACGAGAGGGCATGACTTAAGGATTGAAGGGCACCCATTCAGAACAGAGATGCGAAGAAATTTTTTTAGCCAGAGGGTGGTGAATCTATGGAATTTGTTGCCACGGGCGGCAGTGGGGGCCAAGCCATTGGGTGTATTTAAGGCAGAGATTGATAGGTATCTGAGTAGCCAGGGCATCAAAGGTTATGGTGAGAAGGCGGGGGAGTGGGACTAAATGGGAGAATGGATCAGCTCATGATAAAATGGAGGAGCAGACTCAATTTGCCAAATGGCCAACTTCTGCTCCTTTGTCTTATGGAGACTCTGGGTCTCCCAGGACTCTGACGTCCAGCATGAAGAACACACAACTGCCATTAACTACACTAGATACGTTAAGAGAAAACCAAAAGGGAACCTGAACAGAAGCTTACCCAGAACCAACACTTCTGTTGAACTGAAGCCTGCTTTGAGCCAACGCCTGAGACTCTCCTCTCACCACTGGCCTACTCTCAACAATGACCGCCCTGCTCGTCCCCTCTTTACTTTTAAACAAGTGTCACTGACCTGCATAACATCGTCACAATGCCCTGCTGTTGTCACCGATTGAGCTGTTGGATCTATCCCAGGTTATTAAAGGAGACAAGATGAGATTGCTGGGGCCTTGACCAGTATCTTTGTGTCCTCTGTAGCCGCAGGCGAGGTCCCCGAGGGGCTAATGTTGTACCTCTATTTAAGAAGGGAACAAGGGAAAATCATGTGAAGTATAAACCAGTGAGTTTCACGTCAGTTGTAGGGAAATTGCTGGAGAACATTCTTAGGAATAGGATCTATGAGCATTTGGAAACCCATGGCCTAATTAGGGAGCACCAGCATAGCCTTGTGTGGAGCAGGTTGTGTCTTACCAACGTAATTGAGATGGATAGGTTAGTTAGTTCGCAAATGGTACCAAGATTGGTGGAGTTGTGGATAGTGTGGAAGACTGGCAAGAATACAGCATGATGAAGATCAGTTGCAGATATGAGTAAAGAAATGGCAGATGGAGTTTTACCCAGATAATATGAGGTGCTGCACCTCAGTTGGGCAAATGCAAGGAGACAGTGCACTGTTGAGGACAAGATCCTTTAACAATGTTGCTGAACAGAGAGATCCTGGGATCCAAGTTCATGGCTCCTTGAAAGTGACTACACAGGTCGATAAGATCGTTAAGAAGGTTTATGGAATGCTCACTTTTATTAGTCAATGTATTGAGTTCAAAAGCCAAGAGGTTATGTTACAGGTCTATAAAAGCCTGGTTAGGCCACATCAGGAGTTTTGGTACAGTTCTGGTCACCCCACGATAGGTAGGATGTTGAGGCTTTGGAGAGGGTGCAGAAGAGGCTAACCAGGATGCTGCCTGGTCTAGAGGACATGTGCGAGACTTGGATTGTTTTCTCTGGCTGAGGGAAGACCTGATAGAGGTTTATAAGATTAAGAGGCATAGATAGAGTAGACAGTGAGTATGTGTTTCCCGGGTTTAAAATATCTAATGCCAGAGGGCATGCATTTAAGATGAGAGGGGAAAGGTTCAAGGGGAATGTGCGGGGAAAGCTTTTTACTCAGAATCGTGGATGTCTGGAATGTGTTGCTGGGTATGGTGGTAGAGGCAAATACATTAGAGACTTTTAAGAGACATTTGGATATGCTCATGGATGTAAGAAAGATGGAGGGATATGGACATTGTGTAACTAGGAGGGTTTAGTGTTTTTGATTTCCTTTTTCTATAGTTTGAGACAGAACATTGTGGACAGAATGGTCTGGTCCCATTGTTTGTTTACAGCCCAGCTGGCTGAAGAGATTGTGGAGGCATTAGTAATGATCTTCCAAGACTCCATTGATTCTGGCATGGTTCCAAAGGACTGTAAAATTGCAAATGTCACCCTACTTTTCAAGGGTGGAGAGAGACAGAAGAAAGGAAATTATAAGCCAATTAGTGGTTAGGAAGATTTTGGAGTCGAATGTTATGGATGTGTTTTTGGGGTACTTGGAGGCACATGATAAGTAGGCTGTAGTTGGTCTGGTTTCCTCAAGGGAAAACCTTGCTTGACAAATCTGTTGGAATTCTTTGAAGAAATAACAGGCAGGACAGACAAAGGAAAATCAGTGGATGTTGCATACTTGGATTTTCAGAAGAGCTTTCACAAGGTGCCACGCATAAGGCTGCTTAACAAGCTACGAGCCCATGGTATTACAGGAAAGATACTAGCATGGATAGAGCATTGACTGATTGGCAGGAGGTAAAGAGTGGGAATAAAGGAAGCCGTTTCTGGTTGGCTGCCGGTGACTAGTGGTGTCCACAGGGGTCAATGTTGAGACTGCTTCTTGTTACGTTATATGTCAATAGTCTGGCTTACAGATTGGATGGCTTTCTGGCCAAGTTTACAGATGGTAAAAAGATAGGAGGTGGAGCAAGTAGTTTTGAGGAAGTAGGCTTCAGAAGGACTTAGATTAGGAGAATGGGCAAAGAAGTGGCAGATTGTAAGTGTATAGTCATGCAATTTATTAGAAGATGTAAAAGCAAAGGCTGTTTTCTAAATGGAGAGAAAATTCAAAACTCTGTGAGGTGCAAAGGGATTTGGGAGTCTTCATGCAGGATTCCTCAAAGGTTAACTTGCAGATTGAGTCAGTGGTGAGGACAGTAAATGCAATGTTAGCATTTATTTCAAGAGGACTCGAATACAAAAGCAAGTATGTGATGCTGAGGATTTATAAAGCACTGGTGAGGCCTTACTTGGAGTATTGTGAGCTGTTTTGGGCCCCTTATCTAAGGAAGGATGTGCTGACATTGGAGGTTCAAAGGAGGTTCATGAAAATAATTCCAAGATTGAATGGCTTGTCATATGGAGAGCATTTGATAGCTCTGGGCCTGTATTCACTGGAATTCAGAAGAATGAAGGATGACCTCATTGAAACTTTTGGAATGTTGAAAGACTTTGATAGAGTGGATGCAGAGAGGATGTTTCCTATGGTGGGAGAGACTAAGATTAAACGACACAGTCTCAGGATAGAGGGGTGTCCTTTTAGAATGGAGATGAGGAGGAATTTCTGTCACCAGAGAGTGGTGAACCTGTGGAATTCGTTGCTACATGCGGCTGTGAAAGCAAATCATTGGGTATGTTTAAGACAGAGGTTGATGGGTTCTTGGTTAGTCACAGCATGAAGAGATAAGGGGAGAAGGGAGGAAGTTAGGCTTAAGAAGGAAAATAGATCAGCAATGATGAAATGGCAGAGCAGACGTGATGGGTCAAATGGCCTAATTCTACTCTTATATTTTAAAGTCTATAACAATGTATGTCTCCACACTTCTCTGCATTGTGTGGAGAGGATGCTTCCTATAATGGGGGAGTCTAGGACAAGAAGGCACAGCCTAATCATACAAGGACATCCCTTTAGAGCAAAGATGAGGAGGAAAGTTATAGCCAGAGGGTGGTGAATCTGGAATTTATTGTTGTGGGCGGCTATGGAGGTCATGTCATTGGGTATATTTAAAGTGAAGGTTGATAAGTTCTTGATTAGTAAGAATGTCAAATGTTATGGAGAGAAGGCAGGAGAATGGGGTTGAGAGGGGCATTGAGTCAGCCATGATAGAATGGCAAAGAAGACTCAATGGGCTAAGTATCCTAATTCTGGTCTGATGTCTCAAGGTCTTATTAAATTTCAGCTGCCTTGTGTCTACCCAATTGCTTGTCTATGTCTGTCCGCTTCAAGTTGGCTGCTGTACGTCAGCAGACTTTGAAAGATTTTCTGTGGAGCCAGACTCTGCTCATTGATTGGTGAGATATTCATTAATTTGTTTCTGATGGCTTCCAGTTCAAAACACTGATGGAACACCTGGATCCGGATGAAGAGGATGAGGATGGAGAGGTGTCTGCCAGCACAGCTGCCCGAAACAAAGCCATCAATGCACTGTTGGGAGGCAGTAGCCCGAAAAACAATGCAGAGACAGATGAAGAAGAGAGTGATGGCGAGGAGCGAGTGGGTGGAGGCGTTTCAGGGGTAAGAGCAGGTTGCTGATGTTTGTCAACCTTAACAGCTAAAAATGGATTAATCCTTTTGAAATTAACTTCTGCTCATTCACCTTTTTAAATTTAGTCACATGTACTAAAGAAAAAGCAGTGACTCTAGACTTGTCTAGAATCTGCAAGGATTGAACATCTGAAGTTAACGCAGGGAACTGATTAGTCCTCTGTCCCAGTGAGATGGGATGGCCATCTCTGATATTACCAGCAATTTCACAGTGACCCACACTAGCAGTGTCTCTTCCCATGGCTGCTTGGGAATATCTCCAGAGCTTTCTCCTTTGGTTTTGGTTGTACTTAAAATATTTTGGACCTTCTACTGAAATGTAGCGGCACTAAGTTTGTTAATTGGCGCTGTCCCCTTTAGTACGGTGGTGTAAAGCGCTTTTACCATCTTTATTCCTGATGCTAACTAACCAAGTTCATTGTCTGTCATAATTTTATAAACTTCTATCGGATTCTTGCTTAGGCTCAGACACTCCAATGAACACAGTCCAAGCTGTCCTTATTGTTGGTACTCTCTAATCCAGGCAGTATCCTGGTGAATCTCTTCCATACCCTCTCCAGAGACAAAGTCCTGATCTCTGCAGCTCTTGCCCAATGCTGTTGTAATTAGTCTTTCAACAATTTAACATTTTACTCTGAGGTCCAGTTTTGTCTTTACCCATAACCATCTGAAAACTTAAGGGTTATAATCACGGTTGCCAAAATACAAGTCTAGTGTGGCCTCATCATTGTTTGGACTAACAAAGTAGTGTGTCAAGCAGGTCTGCTGAGTGCACCGGACAAATTCTGCCCATCTAAGCTTCTGGCACTAAATCCCATTCAATATTTGGGAAGTTAAGTCTCCCACCATAGCAATCCTGTTGGTTTTTTTTGTATAATCTGGCTGTTGGAAGCCTCTAGTATAACCCCATCAAAATAATTGCACCTTTCTTATTCCTGAGCTCTATGTTACCTCTGAGTGAGCCTTGCTGTATGTCCTGTCTGAGTGTAACTGTGACATTATCCCTGATCACTCATACAATTTCTCCATTGAACATATGAGGATGGCACAGACACCCATCCTACCCTGATCCAGTACAGTTTTATCACCCGTTTCTGGAATTGACCCTGCCAGGAGTCCCTAGTGAACTGCCCATTATTCAGAGGCTCCTTTTTTTAATTCTTTCATCCATCTGTCATTGTTTGGGTGTACTGCTGTCATCCCCTTGCTATTGTCTGGTTATGCTGCTGTCATCTACACGTGGTTACCTGTCATTGTCTGGTTGTACTGCTCTGATCCACACGATTTCCTCTCTCTTTCACACCGGCTATTTGTAAATCTCTCTTTCAAATTCTTTCTAGGCCACCAGAAGATCGAAACGACTGTCAGAAGCTGGGGACCCGGGCGCACAGATGCACGAGGCGGTGGAGGTGATGGATGTGATTGCCATTTGCTGTCCAAAGTATAAAGACAGGCCTCAGATTGCCAGAGTTGTGGAAAAGACTAGTAGTGGTTTCAGTGTACATTGGATGGCTGGTTCATATAGCGGTTCTTGGACAGAGGCCAAACGGAGAGAGGGCCGCAAGCTGGTGCCTTGGGTTGATAGTATCAAAGAGACGGACATCATTTACAAGAAAATAGCCCTGACAAGTGCAAATAAGCTGACTAACAAAGTTGTTCAGACTCTACGATCGCTGTATGCAGCAAAGGAAGGTTCTTCCTGCTAACATAACTAACACTGCAGCCAAACACAGCAGTGAGAAAGAATGAACTTGGGGCTAAAAGACCACATTCTGGCAACACTTACAAATCGGATGGTATCACAGTTGGAGTAACTCTGTACTGAGATCTGCACACACAGACAGATGGAAACAGGCGAAAGGAAGGAGCGATTGTCAGATACCATTTTCCTGTGGGAGCTTCCTTCGCTGTTGTACAGCCAAATCATCTTGATTGATTTTAAACTCCCACTGTATTATAGTTTAACAAAACAAAAATTGTTTATATCTTGGAAAAAGAATTCTGTTTAAAAAATAAAAGTTAAGTGAATGTTGGAATTTAGTCTGTTAATGTTCTTAATAAAGTGTTCTTGGAGTTTAACCTAGCAGCGATGGCTTTCTTTAGTGTAGAAGTTCCAGAGAGAAGTTATTTTACAGGATGTACAATGCCAGACTGTGCTGGATATAATTTATTCTAATGAAAGCATGCAGTATCTGTGACCTGCACAGGACGAGATTTTATTTGATTTTTTTTGTTTTGTAAATGTAGATTTTAAATGTATTAGGGTCACTCGGGCAAAACAAGAAAAAGGGATCCCCAGCAAAAACAACTGGCGGAACAAATACTGCAATAAATTTTTTACCTCTCTTTGTTACCTGTCTGTTTCCAGTTGGTTGTGTTTTTCATGTTAAGTGGATGTGCTGGAGGTTTGCATTTCCTCAGTGCTGCTGAGAAATTCTGCAGTAAAAGCTGACCTCTCGGGCTTGTTGATGAGCCTCTTTAATGAAAATCATTAAAACAATAGCCACTGACTGCACCAGCCTGGAATCATTTTGGAGTTAATAGGCAGTGGGTGAGGAAATTGGAACCTTTGCACATCTCACATTCTGAGCACAGTAGATGTTAATGTAATGTTTGCTTATCAGGCACGGATGGTATCTCAGCAAGTCCCAGCTCTGCCATTGTCAGAACCAGTGTATTATTCTCAGTGCAGCTCTGCCCAGCCACTGACACATTGCTGCTGGACTGCTTCAGTATGGAGACCTTCCTCAACATAGAATTGTTACAATTCATGAGGCGATTCAATCCATCGTGACCCGACAGCTTCCTAGCAGAACTTTCTGCTGGTGCCACACCCAGCCCTTCTGCATAGCCTTGCATGTGTTTTCTTGTTCATCCGAGCAACCATAAATCTCCCTTGAACCCTCCCCAGTGCTCACACACTGGTAAGACCATAAGGTATAGGGGCAGAAGTAGTCCATTTGGCCCATTGTGTCTGCTCTGCCATTCAGTCATTGGCTGATCCAATTCTTCCAGTCATCCCCACTCCTCTGCCTTCACCCCATACCCTTTGATGCCCTGGCTAATCAAGAACCTATCTATCTCTGCCTTAAATACACCCAAAGACTTGGCCTCCACAGCCACTCGTGGCAACAAATTCCACACATTTACCATCCTCTGACTAAAGTGGTTTCTCTGTATCTCAGTTCGAAATGGACGTCCTTCAATCCTGAAGTCATGCCCTCTTGTCCTAGAATCCCCTACCATGGGAAGTAACTTTGCCATATCTAATCTGTTCAGGCCTTTTAACATTTGGAATGTTTCTATGAGATCCCCCCTTGTCCTCCTGAACTCCAGGGAATGCAGCCCAAGAGTTACCGGATGTTCCTCATACAGTAACCCTTTCATTCCTGGAATCATTTTCTGAACCCTCTCCAATCCTTTCTAGTGTATCCTTTCTAGAATAAGGAGCCCAAAATGGCACACAATGTTCCAAGTGTGGTCTCACAAGTGCCTTATAGAGCCTCAACATCACATCCCTTCTCATATTCTGTGCCTCTAAGAATGAATGCTAACATTGCATTTGCCTTCTTCACAACCGACTCAACCTGGAGGTTAACCTTTAGGGCATCTTGCACAAGGACTCCCAAGTAATGTGATCAGAAGTGAACACAACACAGCTGAAGCTTGATTGATAAAGCACAGAATTGTGTTTGCTCTATTAACCACTTTCTCAACTTGCCTTGCCACTCACTCACAGATCATCTATTTTAGAATTGTCTTTTATTCTTCCTAACCTTTCTTTTTTCATACCAAAGTGCATTTCATCAGCCATGATGCTGCTTGTTTATAACCTGCAGTTCACAATGCTGTCAAAATAAAGGAGTTTCATTTATTTCATTTTATTTTCCCAAATCTTCACACAAATGCCCCATGACCACAGTTTAGGTATGCTGAACATCAAATCAAAATCATACAAGGGGCTGGAGATCTAAAACAGGGCATAAAAAATATTCAACTGGTCAGGGTTCATTTCAATCATTCTCCATTATGGAATTGCTGAACTTTTTTAGTTGATTTTGTGTCCACATTGGCCAAGAAAAAGCCAATGCCACCACTTCTGGACAACAAGGGAAACTCTCATCCTAGAACTAAATGTGCGCTTTCTGTTTCATATCTTGACTCTGGGTTAATAAAAATTGCAGCCTTGCAGCATATTAATATGGATAATTCCCCCAAGGCCTGACTTAAGTGCATCCTCAGATTCTGTAGCAGGCTACAGGAGAAATTGTGGAAGCCCTTGTAATTGACTTCATTGTTAGCCACTGATGAAGCTTTTGAAGAGTTGAAGATGGTTAATGTGACTCCATTGTTTAAGGAGGGTGGCAAGGACACGCCAGGAAACTACAGCTTAGTGAGCCTGATATCAGTGGTAGGGAAGTTACTGGAAGAAATTTTAAGGGACAATCAAGCAGCATCTGGATAGAGTCAATTAAGAGGAGTCAGTGTGACTTTGTACATGGGAAGAAATGCTCGTACCTTTTTTGAAGAAGTAATCAAAAAAAAGTAGATGACCCCATGCTGGTTCCCTCTCACTCTTTTTCACCCTTTCTCACCCAACCACCATCTTCCTCTGGTTCCCCTCCTTTTATTCCATGGTCCACTGTTCTTTCCTATTAGGTTTCATCTTCAGTCATTTACCTGTTCCATCTATCACCTACTATCTTCTTACTTCATTCCACTGCCCCACCCACCCACCTTTCCCCTCACCTATCACCTGCCAGCTTGTATTCCTTCTCCCACACCCTCCTTATCCTGGCTGCTGTCCACTTCCTTTACAGTGGTGATGAAGGGTCTCTGCCAAATGCATTGACTGTTTATTCCCCTCCATAGATGCTGCTGACTTGCTGAGTTAAGAGTCATAATAGTCCATGCCAAACTATCAGTCTGCCTAGTTCCATCGACCTGCTCCTGGACTATAGCCCTCCATAACACTTCCACCCATGTACCTATCCAAATTTCTTAAGTGTTGAAATTGAACCCACATCTGGTGTAGGAGGCAGGGTTTCAGATTTCAGGATCATTGGGACCTCTTCTGGGGCAGGTGGGACCTGTACAAGAGAGACGGGTTACACTTGAACTACGAGGGGACCAATATCCTTTCAGGGAGGTTTGTTAGTGCTATTGGGGAGGCTTTAAACTAGATTTGCAGGAGGATGGGAACCAGAGTGTCAGATCTGACAGTAGGGCTGGGGTGAAAATAAACAATGTTAAAAGTTCAAGCAAAGCCGCAAATGGAAAGGTTGTGAGTGGTGGTAAAAATCTTCTGAGGTGTATATACGTCAATGCTAGGAGTATTGCGGGGAAGGCAGATGAGTTGAGGGCGTAGATTGACACGTAGAATTATGACATTATAGCAATTAGTGAAACTTGGCTACAGGAGGGGCAGGACTGGCAGCTTAATATTCCAGGGTTTCGATGTTTCAGATGTGATAGAGGCAGAGGAGTGAAAGTTGGGGGGGGGGGTAGCATTGCTTGTCAGGGAAAATGTTACAGCAGTGCTCAGGCAAGACAGATTAGAGGGCTTGTCTGCTGAGTCCTTATGGGTGGAGCTGAGAAACAGGAAAGGTATGGCCACACTAGTGAGGTTGTATGATAGACCACCCAATAGTCAGCGAGAATTGGAGGAGCAAATCTGCAGAGAGATTGTAGGAAACAAAGTTGTGGTGGTAGGGGATTTTAATCTTCCACATAATGATTGGGACTCACATACTGTTAGGGGTCTAGCTGGGTTAGAGTTTGTAAAATGTGTTCAGGAAAGTTTTCTAAATCAATATATAGAGGTACCGCCTAGAGAGGATGTAATATTAGATCTCCTATTAGGAAACGAGTTAGGACAGGTGATGGAAGTGTGTGTAGGGTAACACTTTGGTTCCAGTGATCATAACACCATTAGTTTCAACTTGATCATGGATAAAGATAGATCTGGTCCTAGGGTTGAGGTTCTAAACTGGAAGAAGGCCAAATTTAAAGAAATGAGAAAGGATCTAAAAAGCGTGGATTGGGACAGGTTGTTCTCTGGCAAGGATGTGATTGGTAAGTGGGAGGCCTTCAAAGGAGAAATTTTGAAAGTGCAGAGCTCGTATGTTCCTGTCAGTATTAAGGGCAAAGTGAATAGGAATAAGGAACCTTGGTTCTCAAGGGATATTGGAACTCTGATAAAGAAAAAGAGAGAGTTGTATGACATGTATAGGAAACGGAGTAAATAAGGTACTCGAGTATAAAAAGTGCAAGAAAATACTTAAGAAGGAAATCAGGAGGGCTAAAAGGAGACATGAGGTTGCCTTGGCAGTCAAAGTGAAGGATAATCCAAAGAGTTTTTACAGGTATATTAAGAGTAAAAGGATTGTAAGGGATAAAATTGGCCCTCTTGAAGATCAGAGTGGTCGTCTATGTGTGGAGCCAAAAGAAATGGGGGAGATCTTAAATGGTTTTTTTGTTTCTGTATTTACTAAGGAAACTGGCATGAAGTCTATGGAATTAAGGGAAACAAGTAGTGAAATCATGGAAACTGTACAGATCGAAAAGGAGTAGGTGCTTGCTATCTTGAGGCAAATTAAAGTGGATAAATCCCCAGGACCTGACTGTATTCCCTCGGACCTTGAAGGAGACTAGTGTTGAAATTGCAGGGGCCCTGGCAGATATCTTTAAAATGTCAGTGTCTACTGGTGAGGTGCCGGAGGATTGGAGAATGGCTCATGTTGTTCCGTTGTTTCAAAAAGGATCGAAAAGTAATCCAGGAAATTATAGGCCGGTAAATTTGACGTTGGTAGTGGGTAAGTTATTGGAGGGAGTACTAAGAGACAGAATCTACAAGCATTTGGATAGACAGGGACTTATTAGGGAGAGTCAACATGGCTTTGTGCATGGTAGGTCATGTTTGACCAATCTATTGGAGTTTTTCGAGGAGGTTACCAGGAAAGTGGATGAAGGGACGGCAGTGGATGTTGTCTACATGCACTTCAGTAAGGCCTTTGACCAGGTCCTGCATGGGAGGTTGGTTAGGAAAATTCAGTCGCTAGGTATACATGGAGAGGTGGTAAACTGGATTAGACATTGGCTCAATGGAAGAAGCCAAAGAGTGGTAATAGAGAATTGCTTCTCAGAGTGGAGGCCTGTGACTAGTGGTGTGCCACAGGGATCAGTGCTGGGTCCATTGCTATTTGTCATCTATATCAATGATCTGGATGATAATGTGGTAAATTGGATCAGCAAATTTGCTGATGATGATACAAAGATTGGAGGTGTAGTGGACAGTGAGGAAGGTTTTCAAAGCTTGCAGAGGGATTTGGACCAGCTGGAAAAATGGCAGATGGAGTTTAATACAGACAAATGTGAGGTATTGCACTTTGAAAGGACAAATCAAGGTAGAACATGCAGGGTTAATGGTAAGGCACTGAGGAGTGCAGTTGAACAGAGGGATCTGGGAATACAGATACAAAATTCCCTAAAAGTGGTGCCACAGGTAGATAGGGTTGTAAAGAGAGCTTTTGGTACATTGGCCTTTATTAATCAAAGTACTGAGTATAAGAGCTGGAATGTTATGATGAGGTTGTATAAGGCATTGGTGAGGCCGAATTTGGAGTATTGTGTACAGTTTTGGTCACCAAATTACAGGAAGGATATTAATAAGGTTGAAAGAGTGCAGAGAAGGTCTACAAGGATGTTGCTGGGACTTGAGAAACTCAGTTACAGAGAAAGGTTGAATAAGTTAGGATTTTATTCCCTGGAGCGTAGAAGAATGAGGGGAGATTTGATAGAGGTATATAAAATTATGATGGGTATTGATAGAGTGAATGCAAGCAGGCTTTTTCCACTGAGGCAAGGGGAGAAAAAAACCAGAGGACATGGGCTAAGGGTGAGGGGGGGAAAAGTTTAAAAGGAACATTAGCGGGGGGCTTCTTCACACAGAGAGTGGTGGGAGTGTGGAATGAGCTGCCAGACGAGGTGGTAAATGTGGGTTCTTTTTTAACATTTGAGAATAAGTTGGACAGATACATGGATGGGAGGTGTATGGAGGGATATGGTCCGTGTGCAGGTCAGTGGGACTAGGCAGAAAATGGTTCAGCACAGCCAAGAAGGGCTAAAAGGCCTGTTTCTGTGCTGTAGTTTTTCTTTGGGTTTCTATCTAATCAGAAAAGGTTCCCTTTGTTCCTTCTCTTTGCCTTCTGCCAATCAGCAATGTTCTGTCCATGCTGGAATCTTTCCTGTAATTCTATGGGCTCTTATCTTGTTAAGTAGCACCATGTGCAGCATCTTGTCAAGGCCTTCTCAAGATCTAAGTACACAACATCCACCAATTCTCATGTGTCGATACTGCTTGTTATTTCCTCAAAGAATTCCAACAAGTTTGCTAGGCAAGATTTTCCCTTAAGGAAACCTTGCCGACTTGACCTATTTTATTATGTGCCTCTTAGCACCCTGATGCTCTCCTGTTATTATGAGCCCCTAATTACCCCAAAGCCAATAGTTAACTAACCTATAATTTTTTTCTTCTGCTTCCCCCTCCCCCAAAAGAATGGAGTGACATTTGCAATTTTTCAGTCTTGCGGAAACATGCCTGAAGATATTGATTCTTAAAAGGTCATTACAAATGCTTCCACAATCTCTTCAGCTACTTCTTTCAGAACCCTGGGGTGATAGTCCATCTGGTCCAACTGACTTTCTACCTTCAGATTTCTCACCTCCCCAAGCACCTTCAACTGCATTCACTTCTGCCCCCTGACAGTCTTGTACTTCAAGCATACTGCTAAGGTCTTCCACAGTGAAGACTGGTGCAAAATACTTAATTAGTTCCTCCACCATTTTCTTGTGCCCCCATTACTACCCCTCCAGCATCATTTTTCAGGAGTCCTATACCTACTCTCGCCTCTTTATATATCTGGGAAAAAAAACTTTTGGTATCCTCTTTGATAATATTGCCTAGCTTACCCTCATATTTCATCTTTTCCCATCTCAGGGCCTTTTTAGTTAACTTCTGTTGTTCTTTAAAAGCTTCCCAATCTTCAAACTTACCACAAGTTTTTTCTATTATATGCTGCCTTCTTTGCTTTTATGTTGGCTTTACTTCTCTTGTCAAGCATGGTTGTGTCATCCTGCCTCTTGAAAGCTGCTTCTTTTGGATGTACCTATCCTGCACCTTCAGAGTTGGTCCCAGAAACTCCAGCCATTACTGTTCCGCCGTCATCCCTACTAGTGTCCCATTCCAATCAACTTCGACAAGCTCCTCTCTCATGCCTCTAATTCCCTATACTCCACTGTAACACTGATGCATTTGACTTTAGTTTTACCCTCAAATTGCAGAGTGAATTCTATCATATGATCACTGCCTCCTCAGGGTTCCTTTACCTTAAGTTCCCTACTCAAATCTGGTTCATTACACAACACCCAATCCAGAATAGCTGATCCCCCTGTGGGCTCAACCATGAGCTGCTCTAAAAAGCCACCTCAGAAACAGGGCCTTTGGCCCATGTAGCCCATGCTGAATCCATTTAAACTGCCTCATCCCATCAACCTGCACTGGGACTATAGTTCTCCATGTACTTCTCCAAGCTTCTCTTCAACATTGAAATTGAGCTCACATGCACCACTTGTGTTGGCGCCTCATTCCACACCCTCACGGCCCTCTGAGCGAAGAAGTTTCCCCTCATGTCCCCCTTAAACATCTTTCCTTTCACCTTTAAGCCAACCTGTGGTTGTCGTCTCACCCAACCTCAGTGGGGAAAAGACTGCTTGCATTTACCCTATCTATATCCCTCATAATTTTGTATACCTCTGTCAAATCTCCTCTTAATCTTCTATGTTCTAACCTATTCAATCTTTCCTTGTAGCTCAGGTCCTCCAGACCTGGCAACATCCATATAAATTTTCTCTGTACTCTTTCAACCTTATTTATGTCTTTCCTGTAGGTAGATGACCAAAACTGCACACAATATTCCAAATTAGGCCTCGCCGATGTCTCATACAACTTCAACATAACATCCCATCTGATGAACTCAATACTTTGATTCATGAAGACCAGTATGCCAAAAGCTTTCTTTCTAACCTATCTACTTGTGACACCACTTTCAACAAATTATAGACCTGTATTTCCAGATCCCCTTTGTTCTGCCATACTTTTCAGTGCCCCACTGTTCACTGTGTAAAATCTGCTCTGGTTGGTCCTACCAAAGTGCAAAATCTCACATTTGTCTGCATTAAATTGCATCAGCTGGAAAAATGGCAGATGTAGATCCCTCCGCAAAACATGATAGCCCCAATCTTGGTGTCATCTGCAAATCTGCTGATCCAGTTAATAACATTATCATCCAGATCATTGATATTGTTGACAAACAACAAAGGACCCAGCACCGATCCTTACGGCACACCACTAGTCACAGGTCTCCAGAGTGGTGACCACCTGCTACCACTGTCTGTCTTCTCCCACAAAGCCAAAGTCTAATCCAATTTACTACCTCCACTTGAATGATCTTATAGGCATTCTATAAATTCTCTAGTACCAACCTGATCTTTCCAATCTATCTGCATATTGAAATACCCCCATGACTATTGTAACATTGTCCACTTGACATGCCTTATCTATCTCCCATTGCAATTTGTAGCCCACATATTGGTTACTGTTGAGAGGCCTGTATATAACTCCCATCAGGGTCTTTTTACCCTTACAGTTTCTTAACTCTATCCACAAGGATTCTACATCTCCCAATCCTCTGTCACTTCTTTCTAAGGATTTGATTTCACCTTTTACCAATAGAGCCACAACATTCCTTCTGCCTACCTGCCTGTCTTTTTGATGCAATCTATCCTTGGATGTTAAACTCACTGCTATAATCTTCTTTCAGCCACAACTCTGTAATGCCCACACATCATACCTGTCAATTTCTAACTCTGCTACAAGTTCATCTACCTTATTCCGTATACTGTGTGCATTCAAATATATATAACACCTTCAGTCCTGTATTCATCAACTTTTTGATTTTGACCCCTTGGTACACTGCAGCTCATTCCACTGACTGTAATTTTGCCCTGTCATCTGCCTGTCCTTCCCGACAGTCTCTGCTTGTATACCAACTGCCCCATCCTCAGCTTTATCAGTCCAGTTCCTGTCCTCCTGCCAAATTAGTTTAAACCTTCCCCAGAAATTCTAACAAACCTACCCACAAGGATATTGAACCCCCTCTGGTTCAAGTCCCTTTCCCAGAAGAAGTGCCATTGATCCAGAAATCTGAAGCCCTGCCCCCTGCACCAGCTCCTCAGCCACGCATTCATCTGGCAAATCATCCTATTCTTAACTTCACTGGCACATGGCACAGACAGGAATCCAGAGATTACTAACCTTGAGGCCCTCATTTTCATCTTTGTGCTTGGTTCCCTACTTCTCCATTCAGGACCTCCTAGCTTTCCCTACTTGCATTATTGATGCCAGTTTGTACCAAGGCTCCTGACTGCTCTCTCTCCTGCTTTAGAATGTCATTTACCCGATCCAAGATGTGGCATCTGGGAGACAGCATACCATCCAAATGTTTCTATCACATCCACAGAATTCGTGTCTACTCCTCTATTTCTGGAATCTTCTGTCACTTCTGCACTCCTCCCATCTTCCCTTCTAAGCCACAGCACTCGACATGGTGTCAGACTACCAGTTGCTACAGCTCCCCGGTAGGTCATCCCACCAACGCTATCCAAAGCTGTATACTTATTATTGAGGGGACGGTCACACAGGTACTCTGTACTGGCTGCCAATTTCCTTTCCCTCTCCTGACGGTCACCCAGATACCTTCCTCCTGCAAGTTTGGGGTGACTATGTCCCCGTAGCTCCTATCTCTCATCTCCTCAGTTTTCCAAATGTATGGAAGGTCATTGAACACCTGGTGCAGTTGTGGCTATCCAGGAAGCTGGAGGTCTCCCAGAATTCCCACATCTCACAACATAGCTGCCGGAGCCATTCTTCCCACACTTACTATGCCCGAACAAAGAATAAATAAAAAGAAACTTAGCAGATACTTACCACGCCCAAGCCTCTCCACTCTAACACAGACCCACTCGCACACCGGTTCACTTGTCCCTGCCTTTTTTTATTTGTTCTTTGCTAACAAATTGCAATATGACGGGATACCAGGAAACACTGAAGGCCTGTGTTCCACAGAACTGCAGTCACACTTTTCCAGATTGAACTCTATCTGCCACTTCCCAGCGCAGTTCTGCGCCTGTCACTGTCCCATTGTTACCTACAACAACCTTCTCCACTGTCCACTACTCCAACCTTTGTGCCATCTGCTAACTTACTCACCCACCCTTCTACATCTTCAACCAAGTCATTTATAAAAATCAATAAAGGCTACCAGTCCTAGCACAAATTCCTGCGGAACACCACTGGTCACTAATCACGACCTCCAGCCAGAATACTTTCCATCTACAACCATCCTCTGTCTTCTGTGGACAAGTCAATTTGTATTCACACAGCCAAGTTCCCAGGATTCCACGCCTCCCAAATTTCTGCATGAGCCTACCACGGGAAACCTTACCAAATGTCTTACTAAAATCCACTGTTCTAATTACACCGATGTACTTTGTCACATTTTCAAAGAATTCATTCAGGCTCCTGAGGCATGACCTGCCTCTTACAAGGCCATGCTGACTATTGTTAATCAGACTGTGCCTGCCCAAATACTTGTAAATCCTGTCTCTAAGAATCTTTTCCAATAGTTTCCCCACCACTGGTCTATAATTCCCAAGGTTATCCCTACTCCGTTTCTTGAATGATGAATGATTGCCATCCACCAATCATCTGCTACTATTCCTGGGCCCAGTGAGGAGGCAATGAACATTGCCAAAGGCTTGGTAATCTTTTCCCTCACTTGCCGTATATCTCATCTTTGCTATCCTAATGGTTTTCAGAAGTTCTAGCAGATCCTTTTTCTTAGTGTTGACATGTTTACATACATCAACCTTACTCACGTTGTACTCACAAACATCAATGCTCCTCTCACTGGTGAATATTGAAAGTACTCATTAAGATCATTCCTTACTTCCTCCGACTCCAGGCACATTTCTTTTTCTATCCCTGATCGGTCCTACCCTCACTCTAGTCATCCTCCTGTTCTTCACAAATGTGCAGAATGACTTGGAGTTTTCCTAACTCCTGCTCGCCATCGACTTCTCACGACCCTGCCTTGCTCTCCTAAATCCATTGGCTCCTTCCAGGCTACCTTGTAACCCAGTAGAGCCTTGTCTGATCCTTGCTTCCTACACCTTAAGTAAGCTTCCTTCTTCCTCTTGACTAGATGTTCCCTCACTCTACCATCTTTTCTCTGCCTCAATGGGACAAACCTACCCAGAAGCTCCAATAAATATTCCTTAACCCATCTCTGTTGTGCATTTCTCTGCATATATCTGTTCCCAATTTATGCTACCAAGTTTCTGCCCAATATCATAATAACTTCCCCCTCCACTATTTAAATACTTTCGCCATCTGTATGCTCCTATCCCTTTCCAAGGCTTTGGTAAAAGTCAGGCAGTTGTGGTCACTGTCTCTGAAATACTCTCCCATTTTACCGAACTTGGTTCCTTGCCCAGTACCTAATCCAACATGGCCTCTCCACTAGTCAACGTCTACACATTGTGTAAGGAATCCTGCCCGGACACACCTGTCTGGACTGCTTCTGGATTTCAGTTCAGTATTCAACACTATTTTCCTACAGACAGTGGTGAACAAATACCTAGTCCTCAATTTAAAGTCACTGCTGTGCATCTGGGTGTTGGACTTTCTAACGAACATATTTCAAATGGTCGAGATGCACAGCCATCCCTCCCTCCCCATCGTCCTCCACACGGGTGCCCCCACCAGGATGTGTGCTGAGCCCCCTGCTGTACACTCTGATCACAGGTCAGTGCATGGCCAAACACATTAGCAAGTTTGCCAATGACACAGCATTACCCACAACGATGAGACAGCCCACAGAGAGGAGGTGAAAGATCTTGAGGCCTGGTGCCAGGCAAATTGTTGTGTATTTAATATTTCAGTAATATTATAAATAAATTGATTAAGCATTCTTTGTAGTTCACATAATTGATGACGGGTTATCTGTAAAAGTACATAAATACCATACGTCATTATGCCACTACGTCATAAGTATGTGCCTCACTAAAGTAAGGAAATGAAACTAAGAACTAGACAGGTTATTCCCAGCTCTGTGTTTTCTTTCTTTGTTTTTGTGTTTTGGAGTTAGGACAGGTTGCACTTGATATTGGTCCTGCTCAGATTCCTGGCGGGTAAGTTTCCTAGTGCTGTAGAGGAGGGTTTAAACTAGATTTGCAGAGGGGAGGGAACTGAATTGAAGAGGCGGAGGACAGGGAGGGTGCAGCACGAGTAGAGACAGCTTGTAGGGAGTTTGTGAGGAAGGACAGGCAGATGTTTGAGCAAAGATACACTTAGCCTGATGGTTTGAGATGTGTCTACAAGGAGTATCATAAGCAAGATAGATGAACTTAGAGCGTGGATCAATACGTGGAACTATGACATGGCCATTACAGAGACTTGGATGTCTCAGGGGCAGGAATGGCTGCTGAGTGTGCCAGGCTTAGATGTTTCAAAAAGGACAGAGAGCGAGGCAAAAGAGGTGGGGGCGTGGCATTGCTAATCAGAAATAATGTCATGACTACAGAAAAGGAGGAAGTCAGGGAGGGATTATCTACTGAGTCAGTGTGGGTGGAAGCCAAAAACAGGAAGGGGGCAATAACTCTACTGGGTATTTTTATAGACCACCCCCCTCAATAGAAACAGGGGTATCGAGGAGCAGATAAGGAGGCAGATTCTGGAATGGTGCAATAATGATAAGGTTGTTGTGATAGGAAATTTTAACATTCCTAATGGCACCTCCTTAGAGCAAGAGGTTTAGATGGGGTGGAGTTTGTTAGGTGTGTTCAGGAAGGTCTCCTGATGCAATATGTAGGTAAGCCATCTAGAGGAGAGGCTGTAGTTGATCTGGTATTGAGAAATGAACCTGGTCAGGTGTCAGATCTCTCGGTAGGAGAGCATTTTGGAGATAGTGATCACAACTCTGTCTCCTTTACCATAGCATTGGAGAGGATTAGGAGCAGACAGTTTAGGAAAACATTTATTTGGGGTAGGGGGAAATATGATGCTATTAGGCAGGAACTTGGGAACATAAATTAGGAAATTTGAAGACAGGATATAATATTAATGGTAAGACTCTTGGCAGTGTGGAGGATCTGAGAAATCTTGGGTCTGTGTTGATAGGACACTCAAAGTGCAGGTTGACAGTGTTGTTAAGAAGGCGTATGGTGTGTTGGCATTCATCAACCACGGGACTGAGTTCAAGAGCCGTGAGGTAATGTTACAGCTATAGAGGACCTTGGTCAGACCACAATTGGAGTGCCGTGTTCAGTTCTGGTTACCTCACTGCAGGAAGGATGTGGATACTATAGAGAGAGTGCCGAGGAGATTTACAAGGATGCTACCTGGACTGGAGGGTGTACCTTATGAGAATAGGTTGAATGAACTTGGCCTTTTCTCCTTGGAGTGACGGAAGATGAGAGGTGACCTGATAGAGGTGTATAAGATGA
Organism: Mobula birostris; assembly: GCF_030028105.1. Taxonomy (NCBI): domain Eukaryota; kingdom Metazoa; phylum Chordata; class Chondrichthyes; order Myliobatiformes; family Myliobatidae; genus Mobula; species Mobula birostris. The sequence goes on from NC_092374.1 coordinate 1,633,443, forward strand.
TGAGAGGCATTGATCATATGGACAGCCAGCGGCTTTTTCCCAGGGCTGAAATGGCTAGCACGAGGGGGCACAGTTTTAAGGTGCTTAGAAGTAGGTACAAGGTGGGGCGGGGGGTTGTCAGAGATAAGTTTTTCCACACAGAGAGTGGTGGATGTGTGGAATGCACTGCCAGCAACAGTGGTAGATGTGGATATAATAGGGTCTTTTAAGAGACTCTTAGATAGGTACATGGAGCTTAGAAAAATAGAGGCTATGCTATGTGGTAGGGTAATTCTAGGCAGTTTCTAGAGTAGGTTAGATGGTCGGCACAACATTGTGGGCTGAAGGGCCTGTAATGTGCTCTGTTTTATGTTCAAAACATAACACCAGTATCGAGGTAATTTGAGACGCACCTGAGACAACTACCTACCTGTTGAAATGCCGTGTTCAACTTTTTAAAAAGTGCAGCAAGAAACAGTCAAGTAAAAAATCAGTGCTTCCTTAGGAGGGACAAAGTCGAGTTTAAAAAAGACAGAGAGAGCCCTGTTGGCAGCTGATGGAGTAACATCGTTTTCGATTGCACCTACCCTATTTACTTTATTGTCTCCTACCAGTTTTTTTTTGGAAACCTTATTATAATACTTTAATACTGCTCTACTATGGCTGGGAAAAGAACAAAAGCTTCTGCTAAAGAAAGAGAAACAGAAGATGAATCCCCAGTCACTTTGGATTCAATCAGTGACTTCCTTAAACGGCAAAAATACGAATTTTCTGAGGAGTTTCAACGACTTAATGGCAAATTGGATACAATTCAACTAGCTTTAACTGAGCATGAGATCCGAATTCAGGAAAATACTGTGAAGCTGGTGACACTTGAAGAGGATGTTGAGTAATCTTTATCCAATGATAAAATGATGAAAAGTCTAGAAAATAGAAATAGGAGAAATAACTTGCGAATTCTGGGTCTTAAAGAATCAATTGAAGGCGCTGACCCTACGAAGTTCTTTGCAAACTTGCTGAAACAGCTATTCCCTGTTTTATTCACTTCTGAGCCGAAGCTCAATCGAACATATCGCTCCCTGACTTCAAAGCCATTGTCGTCAGCAGCGAGACCCAGGTCGGTCATTCTAAGTTTTCATGAATTTTGTATTAAGGACCTTTTAATTCACCATACCCATCGACAGGGAATGATCGATCTTCAAAGTTACAAGGTCAGATCTGTGGAACACTATTCACCTGAAGTTATGGTCGATCGCATGAAATATAAATAAGTTATGTCGGAATTTTATAACAACATCCCTTCGGTTTCCCGCCCGTCTGAGTATTGTTTCGAAGAACGGATTGCAAAGAAGAATAACGTTGGTTGAAGGAGCAAAAGAGTTTCTGAAGGATGAAGTCTAAAAATTTCTTATTTGATCAATTTTTCTTCTGTTAATATGAATTTGAAATAAGATTTCAATAAGTTTGGCTGTTCATATATTGTCTTTTGTTACATTTTTTGATACCTTTTTATTACATCCCTTTTTGAGGCTTTATTTTAATACAGCTCTCTTCGAATTTGTTTAAGCTGATCCCTTTATATTTTTGAATACAGAGTTATTTTTTTTTCTATTGTGTCTTGGTAGGGACATAATGACCTTGTAGGATCGGAGTTTCTCTCAACAGGATTTTTTGGGGAGGGAACTTAGTTGTTAGCTCACTGACTGTCTAGTGGTCAGCTTTCTTGCTTTGGGTGGGGGAGGGACTGGGGCCTATTTCTCTCTGGGAGCTGTGTTGGGTTGATTATATGATTGACTGTTTGATTACCTTACCTTACAGATTGCTTTCTAGTTTTAATAACTTATGACCAGATCTTTTAAATACATGTTGATTGGTATTTATAATGGTTTGAAATATTAACTTATTTAGTTTGAATGTGAAAGGGCTGAACCACCCCATCAAACGGAACAAAGTGTTTACTTATATTAAAAAATTAAAAGCACCCATTATTTCCTCACAAGAAACGCACATACGCAGCTGTGATAGCTTATGTTTTTTTAATCAGTGGAAGGATATGCAATTCCATTATTCGTTTAATGCAAAATCACGTGGAGTTTCGATTTTTATGGATAATACAGTTTCCTTTGTTCAACATAAAGTTGTTTCGGATCCTAATGGTCGATTTGTTATTGTATCAGGGAGTTTAGACAGTAAATTGATTGTTTTTGCTAATGTATATGTCCCCAACATAGATGATCCAGGATTTTTTGAACATCTATTTTCATTTTTGCCAGATCTGTGTACTTATTCTCTTATGATAGGAAGAGATTTTAACTGCTGGTTAGATCCAGTATTAGATCGCTCATCTATCAAACCAGCCACACTTAATAAATCAGCTTTGTTTATCCAGTCCTTTCTAACTAAATGTGGTATAGTTTATGCTTGGCATTTTCTCCATCCAACGGACAGGGAGTATTCTTTTTTCTCTCATGTTCATCATTCTTATACCAGGATTGATGTTTTTTATTGATAGTCAAATGATTCCATTAGTTCGATTGATCGAATATAAAGAGGTTGCTATTTCTGACCACTCTCCTGTACTTCTATCTTTAAATCTTCCTGGTCCTATCCCCATGAGTAGATTTTGGTGATTTAATTTAACTCTGTTAATCGATAAGGACGTTTTAAAATCTATGGAGAATCAGATTACTCTTTTTTATGAAGAAAATACGTTGGAAGAGATGTCTAGTCTTATTATATGAGATACTTTTAAAGCATACATCTGGGGTCAAATTATTTCTTTTACTGTAAACATCATTTAAAAAGTTAACAAAGAGAGAAATGAACTCACTAATCAGTTAAAACAACTGAACCATAAATATGCTTCGGAACCCGATCCTGAAACATATAAGAGACATATTGAAACTAAAACTAAATATGATCTTCTTTTAACGTATCCAATTGAAAGCCAACTTTTAAAATATGGATGTCAATTTTATATTCATGGAGCTAAAACTGGTAAACTACTGGCTAATCAATTGAAGCCATTTATAGCCAAGCGGCAAATTAAAGAAATACGTAAAATTAATGGAGACATGACAACTGACCATTTTGAAATTAATGACACTTTCAGGGAATTTTATTCCAAATTGTATAGTTCTGACTCTGTTAAGGATAATATTGCAATGAATAATTTTTTAGATCAATTAACTATTCCTAATCTTTCGTTAGATGATCGTAGGCAATTGGATCAACCCATTTTCCAGGAGGAAATGGCTCAGGCTATTTGAGAATTACGTTCTGTGATATCCCCAGCACCCGATGGATTCTCTGAAGAGTTTTATAAGGCTTTTTCCTCCTTGCTTATACCACACTTATGTTCTACCCTTACTGATTCCTTTAAGGTAGGAAGATTACCGCAGTCTTTTTACGAAGCTTCCATTTCACTTATTCTCAAAAAGAGTAAGAATCCTACTGAACGTACTTCGTATAGACCTATCTCTTTACTTAATTTTGATACTAAAATTTTATCTAAAGTGTTGGCTCGCAGACTTGAAAATATTATATCTTCTATAGTTTCGGATGATCAGACAGGATTTATTAAAAATCGATATTCCCATTTTAATATAGGGCATTTGTTAAATGTTATGTACTCTCCATCTAAGGAAATATCGGAATGTATGATATCTTTGGGTGCAGAGAAGGCTTTTGACAGAGTCGAATGGAATCATCTATTTACATCCTTAGAAAAATTTAATTTTGGACCTAATTTTATTCATTGGATTAAATTACTTTATTTATCTCCCTCCACTCGGGTTCTTACTAATTTTCAGAATTCTAAACCCTTTAAACTCCAACGTGGAACTAGACAAGGTTGTCCTTTGAGCCCTCTGCTTTTTGATTTGGTATTAGAACCCTTAGCAATTGCTTTTCGAGAGTCTAAAGAGATTACTGATATTTTAAGGAGAGGTACTATCCATAAAGTGTCGCTCTATGCTGATGACTTATTGCTTTTTACATCTAATGTTACAACCTCTTTACCATTTGTGTTCTGTTTACTGACTAATTTTAGTCAGTTCTCAGGATATAAATTAAATTTACAGAAGAGTGAACTGTTTCCTTTAAACAATTTAATATCAACTGATATTAACCTTTTTTAAATTTTAAGAAAACAATTTACGTATTTAGGAGTAACAATTACTAAGAATTACAAAGATTTATTTAAGGAAACTTTTTTAAGTTTATTGAATTATGTTAAAAAACACTTTCTAATTGGTCGCCTCTCTCTTTATCACTGATTGGCCGAATTAATTCTACTAAAATGAGTATCTTACCTAAATTTATATGCCTTTTTCAAGCTGTGCCTGTTTTTATTCCTAAATCTTTTTTTGACATTTTGGATTCAATTCTTTCTTCCTTTATATGGAAGAATAAAAAGCCTCGAATAAATAAAGCTCACCTTCAAAAAACCAAACAGAATGGAGGATTTGCCTACCCAATTTTAGGTTATATTATTGGGCAGTTAATATATGAAATATTACATTCTGGATATATTACATTAACCATGAGAATTGCCCTACATGGGTTTCTTTGGAAGTCAACTCTGTAATGGAATTTTCCATAGTTTCTTTACTTGGATCCTCGCTTCCTTTATCTTTAAATAAACCAACTGACAATGTGGTGGTCAAACATACTTTGAGGATTTGTTTACAGTTTAGAAAACATTTTGGTTTATTGAGATTCTCCCTCTTGAGACCCATCTTTTCTAACTGTTTTTTTAAACCATCTTTAATTGACATCTTTTAAAGAATGGGATAGATTGGGTATTAAATAATTTCAGGATTTGTTTGATGGAGGGAATCTCTCTTCTTTTGTGCAACTTTCAATGAAATTTAACCTTTCCAATACTCACTTTTTTCAATACTTACAGATGAAAGATTTTTAAAGATCTCAATTATATACATTACATACAAGTCCAGATAAGAATATAATAGATACAATTTTTAATCTGAAACCCTCTGATAACGGTTCAATATCTTACATTTATGGTCTGCTGTTGGGACTGAAAAAAGCCTCTTTAGATAAAATTAAAGGAGATCGGGAAAAGGATTTACAGATTTTCATATCTGAAGAGAGCTGGAAGATTATTTTTAAATTGATTAGTTTTTCATCATTATGTGCTCGTCATTCTTTATTACAATTCAAAGTGGTACATAAAGTTCATATGACTAAAGACAAGCTCTCTCTTTTCTACGCAGATATTTCCCCTGACTGTGATAGATGTACTAATGGAGTGGTCACACTGATTCATATGTTTTGGACATGTCCGAGCCTTGAAAAATTTTGGAACGATGTATTTCAAACTTTTTCTGTACTTTTCAATGTCAGTTTTAAGCCCAATCCTTTGACTGCCATGTTTGGTATTGTTGAGGATAGTGCTACAAAACTGAAGCCATCTAATTTGCAGGTTTTGGCCTTTATGTCTCTTATGGCCAGGAGGGCGATCTTGCTCAAGTGGAAGGAGGCCGTCCCACCCACTCATGTTCAATAGCTGTCTGATGTTATGTTGTGCCTTGATCTAGAGAAGATTCATTGTTCGATTTCTGATTCTAAACATGATTTTCTAATGTTATGGGGACCCTTTCTGAGTTACTTTCATAATCTTTGAACTGTTATTAAAGTAGCGTGACCTCTTCGGTGATAATGTCTGTTATCTGTCAAGTAGGGGATCATGCAGAATTCTGATTTGATGGAGACAGACGTGAGAGTACAGAGGAACATCTGGAGAAACTTCTGAAATGCCCACTTTGCTGCCACTGTTACTGTGTGGTCCGGAATCTCTGGAGCAGAAGGCCCCGAATCCTCGGCTTTGCTTGATTCAGCGGCCGAGGAGAGGTTGAAGATGCTCGGCCGAGGATGGCGCTCGGGTGGCTGTATCGGAGAGGCTGGTTGGAGGCTCGAAGTTTTCAGATGGACGGACTCAGTTTCGGCTGTGGTCAGCTGCTTCCAAGGCATCGGCAAGTTGACGGTGCCTGGAGGTTTACGGCAGGGAGTTTCTCCGTTTTGCTGTCTGCTATCGGGGACTCGGGAGTTGATCAACTCGGGGGCTTTGAGACTTTTTTTTACCATGCCCATGGTTTGTTCTTCATCAAATTATGCTATTGTTTTGCACTGCTGTAACTGTATGTTATAATTATGTGGTTCTGTCAGTGTTAGTCTTTGGTTTGTCCTGTTTTCTGTGATATCACTCCGGAGAAACATTGTGTCATTTCTTAATGCATGTATGCATTTCTAAATGACAATAAAAGAGGACTAACCCCAATGCTAGCACCAGTGCCTTCAGTATCTTGAAAACACCTTCTTAACCACCCTGTCGACCAGTATAGTAACTTCGAGAGGTCTGTGGATGGGTTGATGTGTGTCCATTTTAATGTAAGAGATACTAGGAACAAGGATGATAAACTTAGACCTTGGATCAGTACATAGAACTAGATTGTGAAACCTAAAGTGTTCTGCAATCGACAATGGTTTTGGTTCTAAAAGTTCCTGTGTTACTTTCACACCATCAGCAAAACTTATTTCGGTTAGTTTGGTTGGAGCAGTTAAACTTCTAATTAGACTGTATGCTTTTCCACCTAATGCACTCAGCAAAATTGGCACTCATTTCGCATCTGCTATTCCATTTTCTTTAAAATACTGTTCAGTTCACTCAGTATATGTCATCCAGTTATCTTTTCTACAATCGAACACGTCTATCTTTCTGATATAGCCAGCCATTTCTGCTTTTTAAAAAATTTATGATTATTATCTCCCAATACTCACTGATAAGGAACCCATGAAAGTGTCTATTTTCTGTCTTTTTTCTTTTTCAATATTTTTATTGATATTATATAAATTGCATGAATACAAATACAAAATTCATAAGGATACAAGTAAATAACATGAATTACATTGCATTTAAATCACAGTAATATGATCACAGTATCCCATATTCCAAATCAATCATGTAGAAAATAAGATTGAATTATGAAATGAAATAAAAGATACGAGATGGTGATGTTTTGCGGGCAGCTCACAAAATATTTATGTCCTCTTCTTCTGAACTCCTATTGCTGCAATTTGCAGCACGTCATTTTCCTTTAAGTTACATACTTCTGAACCATCTAAACAAACTACTGATTTGTAATATCCTGAAGGATTTGACGGACTTAACTCTCAAGCATGCAGGTATGGCACCTTTAAATGGCTGAAGGTACATTATCATGGAAGAAGAGAGGGAGAAGAGGAGGACTTTAAGCCAGACTGAAACATCAGAGCATAATACTTCCTCTACCCAGACTCTTGTTAGCAAATGCACACTGTCAGGAGAACAAGATAGGCAACTTAAAAGCAATATTTTGTTATCAAAGGGAAATAAGGACTTGCTTGTTCTGTGTTTCATAGACACATGGTTCACTCCAACATGCCAGATACGATAGTAAGACCTGAGGGCTTCTTGATATACCAAATGGACTGGAATGCTGATTCGGAAAAGGCAAGAGGTGGGGGTGAATGTTTTATGATAAACTCTTCGTGGTGCTTCGAAGTAGCAGTCTTGTTGCACTTTTATTCTCCCAACCTGGGACATCTAATCTAATCTAATAATTAAGTGCCATCCATTCTATTTGCTGAGAGAGTTCTGCTCTGTGCTCCTGACTGTAGCTTACATACCGCCAAATGCTGACATTAAGCGAACACTCGAAGTATTGAGTGCTGTGATTACCAAACAAGATGCAGCCTATCTTGATGCCTCTCAAATCATTGATGGGGACTTCAATCAGGCTTGTTTGAAGAAATCTCTGCCCAGTTATTATCAACATGTAACCTGTAGCACCAGAGGTCACAGCATACTCGACCACTGCTATACTACAATCAAGAATGTCTACCATTCCATTTGTATATTGCATTTGGGGAGATCTATCTCCTGGCTGTCCTCCTCCTAATGGCAGATGCTAAAGAACAAGATCCCAGAGGTCATGGGAGGCAAAGGAGCGGCTACGAGATTGCTCACAGTCAGCGACCCGGGCCTTGTCTGAGGATCTGAACAAATACGTCACCTTATAAAAACAGTTGTAGATGAGTACATTGCTCCAAAAACATTCAGAATCTTCCACAGTTGAAGTACAAGAATCCCGGCTACAATCTCTGGAAAGGCATCTCATGTATGAAGCGGCAATTCCAGCACAAACTGGATCATTGAAGGATGCTTGACAGCCGAGGCAAGACTTGAATGCTATTGTCTCTTACAAAGTGAAAACAAGTGAAGTAGATGACAACAAGGCTTTGCTTCCAGATGAGCTCAATGCCTTTTATGCTCGCTTTGACTGACAAAACTCCCACTGCCCACAAAGACTGTGATTTTGGTCATTAAGACCCATGTGAGAGCATCCACAAAGAGTACCTAGTCCACAGGGGACCTGGATGAGTGCTGAAGCTAATCAACTGGCTGGAGTGTTCATTGACACCTTTAACCTCTCAATAGGTACCCATCTGCTTCAAGCAGGCTTTAATTATACCAGTGCCTAAGAAGAACCTGGTGATCTGTCTCAATGATTATCACTTATATCCACAGTGGTGAAGGGAGGTTGGTGATGAAATACATCAACTCCTGCCTGAGAAGCAACTTGGATCCACACCAATTTGCCTACCAGAGCAACAGGACAACAGAAGATGTCATTTCATTGTCTCCTCACTCAACCCCGGAACATCCGGACAGTAAAGATTACCTGACTGGCAGACCACAGTACGTGTGCTTGCAACACTGTGTGTCTGACAGAGTGATCAGCAGCACTGGGGCTCCACAGGGTACTGTCTTGTCTCCCTTTCTCTTCACCATTTACACCTCCGACTTCAACTACTGCACAGAGTCTTGCCACCTTCAGAAGTTTTCGGATGACTCTGCCATAGTTGGATGCATCAGCAAGGGAGATGAGGCTGAGTACAGGGCTACGGTGGGAAACTTTGTCACGTGGTGTGAGCAGAATTATCTGCAGCTTAATGTGAAAAAGACTAAGGAGCTGGTGGTAGACCTGAGGAGAGCTAAGGTACCAGTGACCCGTTTCCATCCAGGGGGTCAGTGTGGACATGGTGGAGGATTACAAATACCTGGGGATACGAATTGACAATAAACTGGACTGGTCAAAGAACACTGAGGCTGTCTACAAGAAGGGTCAGAGCTGTCTCTATTTCCTGAGGAGACTGAGGACCTTTAACATCTACTGTACAATGCTGAGGATGTTCTACGAGTCTGTGGTGGCCAGTGCTATCATGTTTGCTGTTGTGTGCTGGGGCAGCAGGCTGAGGGTAGCAGACACCAACAGAATCAACAAACTTATTTGTAAGGCCAGTGATGTTGTGGGGATGGAACTGGACTCTCTCACGGTGGTGTCTGAAAAGAGGATGCTGTCCAAGTTGCATGCCATCTTGGACAATGTCTCCCATCCACTACATAATGTACTGGTTGGGCACAGGAGCACATTCAGCCAGAGACTCATTCCACTGAGATGCAACACTGAGCGTCATAGGAAGTCATTCCTGCCTGTGGCCATCAAACTTTACAACTCCTCCCTTGGAGGGTCAGACACTCTGAGCCAATAGGCTGGTCCTGGACTTATTTCGTAATTCACTGGCATAATTTACATATTACTATTTAACTATTTATGGTTCTATTACTGTTTATTATTTATGGTGCAACTGTAACGAAAACCAATTTCCCCCGGGATCAATAAAGTATGACTATGACTATAAAGATGCATACATCCAGATGTATTTCATTGACTACAGCTTGGCAATTAATAAAATCATCCCTTTAAAACTCATCAATAAGCTCTAAGACCGAGGCTTCAATACTTCCTTGTGCAATATCTGCTTCCTCACTTGCAGAGCTCGGATTGGATTGGAAACAACATTTCCTCCACAATCACCATCAGCACAGATGCACCTCAAGGCTGTCTACTTAGCCCCTGCTCTACTCATTTCACACTCATGATTGTGAGGCCAAGTTCAATTTAAGTTTACTGATGACACCACTGTTGTTGACTGAATTGAAGGTGGTGATGAATCAAGATATCGAAGGGAGATTGAAAATCTGGCTGAGTTGTGCCACAACAACAACATCTCACTCAAGACCAAGGAGCTGATTATTGATTTCAGGAACAGGGAATCGGAGGTCCATGAGCCAGTCCTCGTTGGCGGATCAGAGGTGGTGAGGATCCCTTGGTGTTGCCAAATCGGAGGATCTGTCCTGGGTCCCGCACATAAGTGCCATTATGAAGAAAGCACGGCGGCCTCCCTACGTTCTTAGAAGTTTGTGAGGGTTCTGCAGGTCATCTAAAACTTTGACAAATAGACGAGGGAGAGTATAGTAACTGGTTGTATCACAGCTTGGTATGGAAGCACCAATACCCTTGAATGGAAAAGTCTATGGACGTGGCCCAGGCCATCACAGATAAAGCCCTCCCACCACCGAGCACATCTACATGGAGCGTCAACCTTAGAGATCCCCACCATCCAGGCCATGCTCTCTTCTCACTGCTGCCATCAGAAAGGAGCTAGAGGAGACTTTGTTCTTACACCATTCATATTGACAATATTTATTATTATTATTTTTGTATTTTTCATATTTGCGCAATTTGTTGTCTTTTGTGTATTGGTTGTTTGTCTGTCTTTGTTGTGTGTAGTTTTAATTGATTCTATTGTTTCCTCGTATTTACTGTGAATGCCTGCAAAAAATGAATTTCAGAGTTGTAGATGGTGACTTATATGTATAAGCATCCATTAGTCTCATGAGACCATGGATTTGCTCCTTGGAAGCTTTCCAGGGCGCAGGCCTGGGCAAGGTTGTATGGAAGACCAGCAGTTGCCCATACTGCAAGTCTCCCCTCTCCACACCACCAATGTTGTCCAAGGGAAGGGCACTATGGCTGATACAGCTTGGCACTGGTGTTGTCACAGAGCAATGTGTGGTTAAGTGCCTTGCTCAAGGACACAACACACTGCCTCTGCTGAGGCTCGAACTAGCAACCTTCAGATCACTAGACCGATGCCTTAACCACTTGGCCATGCGCCAAGTACTTGTATGTACTATATGTACTTTGATAATAAATTAACTTTGAACTTTGGATGGTGTTAGTCAGAGGGATTGAGTTCAAGAGCAATGAGGTAACTTTGCAGCTCTATAAAACCCTGATTAGACCATGCTTGGAGCATTGCATTCAGTTCTGGTCACCTCATTATGGGAAGGATATGAAAGCTTTAGAGAAGGTGCAGAGGAGATTTACCAGGGTGCTCCTTGATATGGAGAACAGGTCTTATGAGGAAAGGAGAAACAAGCTAGGGCTTTTCTCTTTGGAGTGAAGGAGGATGAGAGGTGACTTGACAGAAGTGTACAAAATGATAAGAGGCATAGATTGAGTGGATTGCCAGAGACATTTCCTCAATGGCTGATATGAGGGTTAGGCAAGAAGGGGCAAAGACACCAGGTAAGTTTCTCTAGAGCAGTGAGAATGTGTTGGGAGTTAGTGGTGTGTTCTTTGTGTGAAATGTGGGAACGCTGGGAGATCTCCAGTCTCCCCTCACAAATACAACCGTATGAAGTGCACTGAGCTGCAGCCCCTTCTAAACTGTGTTAGGGAACTGGAGCTGCATCGGGATGACCCAACAGCTAATACAGGAGAACAAGGAGGCGATAGGTGATGTAGGGAGGTAGCTGCAGGGGGCAGATAGCTTGAGTACGCCTGTGGCTGTTTGTCTTAAGAACAAGTATACCACTTTGGCTATTCTTGGGTGGAGAGTGAAATGACCTACCAGAGGGAAGCCACAATGACCAAGTCTCTGGCATTGAGTCTAGCTCTGTAGTTTAGAAGAGAAAGGGAGAGGAGGAGTGAAGCTCTGATAGGGGATTCACAAATTCGAGGAGCAGACAGGTGACTCTGTGGATGTGAAAGTGACACCCAAGTAATACGTTGCCTCCCAGATGCCTCCCAGGGCTGTCTCGGATTGGGTCACGACATTCAAAGGGGAGCTGGAAATCGTGCTACATATAGCAAAGGTCAGAAAAAGGATGAGCTCCTGAAGGGAGAATATAGGGAGATAGGTAGATTGCAGAAAAGCACGACCTCAAGAGTATTAATCTCTGGATTTCTGCCTGTGCCACAAACCAGATAGGGTATGAACAGGATGATTTGGCAAATGGATGCGTGGCTGAGGAATTGAAGACAGGATTTCGAATTCCTGGATCATTGGGATCTCTTCTGGGGAAGATATGACCCGTACAAAAATGATGGGTTACATGTGAACTCAAGGGGTACCAATTCCCTTGCGAGCAGAATTACTAGGAGGGCTTAAGATACTTTGGCAGAGGAATAGGAACTAGAGTGACAGGACAAAGGATGGCGCAGCTGGCTTTTAGAGCCACTCATGGTTGAGCTGACTAGAGAAAGGAATTCTGGAATAACGACCAGAGTTGATTTGGGGGCTTAATGTAAAGGAGCCCTTAGGAGACAGTGATCACTCTAAATTCACTCTGCAGTTTCAGAGGGAGAAGATAAAATGGGAAGAAGGTTCAGGTTCAGAGGGACTTAGGAGTCCTCGTGCAAGACTCCCAGAAGGTTCATTTACAGGTTGAGTCTGTGGTAAAGAAGGTAAGTGCAATGTTGGCATTTATTTCAAAAGGATCAGAATATAAAAGCAAGGAGATAATACTGAGCCTTTATAAGATACTAGTCAGGCTGCACTTGGAATATTGTCAACAGTTTTGGGCTCTATATCTCAGAAAGGATGTGTTGACATTGGAGAGAGTCCAGAGAAGGTTCTCGAGGATGATTCTGGGAATGAAGGGGTTAACATATGAGGAGCATTTGGCAGCTTTGGGCCTGTAGTCACTGGAATTTAGAATAATGTGTGGGGATCTCATTGAACCTACTGAATGTTGAAAGGACTAGATTGGGTGGATGCAGAGAGGATGTTTCCTATGGTGGGGGTATCCAGAACTAGAGGCACGGTCTTCAAATTGAGGGGTGACTCTTTAGAACAGAGGGAAGGAGAAATATTTTTAGCCAACGAGTGGTAAATCTATGGAATGCTCTGCCACAGACTGCGGTGGAGGCCAAGTCCGTGGGTATATTTCAGGCAGAAGTTGATTATTTCCTGATCGGTCAGGGCATCGAAGGACATGGCAAGAAGGCAGGTGTGTATGGGGCTGAGTGGAATCTGAGATCAGCCATGATGGAATAGCAGAGCAGACTTGATGGGCTGAATGGCCTTATTCTGCTCCTATATCTAATGGTCAGGAGTCGGAGTACAGATGACCGGTGGACAAGTTTGTGGAGTAGTGCGAGAGGAATCACCTGCTCCTGAATGTGTCCAAAATCAAGGAGATAGTGATTGATCTTAGGAGGAAGAGGACTGTGATGAGTCCTGTATACATTCTGAGAGAAGTTGCCGTAGTGGAGGAGTACAAATTATTGGGTGTTCACCTCAATAACAGACTTGACTGGAAAACCAGCACCAAGGCTGTTTACAAGAAGGGGATGAGCAGACTCTATTTTCTAAGGAAGCTGAGATCCTTCAATATGTGCAGCAGGATGTTGGAGATCTTTTACCTGTCTGTTGTAGTGAATGTGGTCGTCTTTGCGGCTTTTGTTGGGCGAGTTGCATCAGTGCTGGTGACGCAAAAAGACTAAATATACTCATTAAAAAAGGCTGGATCCATCCTTGGGTACAACCCGGTCTCTTCTGAGTTAGTGGTGGAGAGGAGGTTACTAAACAAACTGTTATCCATTATGGACAATCTGGCACATCCTCTCCATGATCTATTGAATAAGCAGCAGAGCACCCTTTGGAATAGACTCATTCAGCTTCGCTGTCACAAGAATTGTTACAGAAAATCTTTCCTATAAAAATGCAATAAGTATATACAACTGTTCATCTCTGCCCAACAGGAGAAAACACATCATAGTACAATAGTGTCTGTTTTATTATTTCGTACATTATTATTGCACATTGGTAAATTATTATTGTGTATATTATTATTCTGTACTCTTATTAAGTTTGCACACTGAGAAGTGTTTTTAAATGTTGCTGTAACTAAAGAATTTCCCACTCGGGTTCAAGAAAGTATTTATTATTATTATTAGTGATCACAATGCCATTCATCGTGGCTATCCCTCAAGGTTGAGGATGATGGTCTTCGTTCTGAAGAAGTGGCCCACAGAGTGAAGATGCCTGTGCGTGTATTTGTTTAACGCGTACTTGATGTTGCACTCCAAGAAGCACACGATACTTCACAAATCAACTGATTCCAATGGCATGGAAACCACGACGATTGGAGCTGATGGATTTGTTGCAGCCTTCATCCGCCTTCACAGCCGTTGAGCTTGAAGTAACTTCGTCCGTCTGTTCCACCGTTGAGGTCTTGGTTGGATTGTTCTTTGTCAGGGACCTCACCCTCGACCTTACCGCCATGGGTGACCCTACCAGGAGCATAGCTCCAGACGGCATTGCTCTCAGGATCACAGGACCACAGGACCACACAAGCTTCTCCACCACGACAAGGTGACAATCCACGGAGAGGACAATCCCATTAGTTTCAAAGGAAATATGCAAAAAGATAGGTCTGGTCCTTGGGCTGATATTCTAACTTGGAGAAAGGCCAATTTTGATTATATCAGAAAGAATCTGGCAAGTGTGGATTGGGGCAGGCTGCTTTCTGGTAACTGTGTACCTCGTAAGTGGGGGAACTTCAAATGTGAAACTTTGAGAGTACGAAGTTGTATGTGCCTGTCAGAATAAAAGGTAAAGATAACAAGCTTAGGGAATCCTGGTTTTCAAGAGAGATGGAGGTCCTGGTGAAGAAAAAAGAGTTTTATTGCTGGTACAGGCAGGTAGGAAGAAATGAGGTGCCTGTAGAGTATAAAAAAGGCAAGAGAACAGTTAAGAAGGAAATCAGGAAGGCTAAAGGCGGCTCCAGCAGCCAAGATGAAAGGGAATCCTAAGGGATTCTACAGATGTGTTAAGAGCAAAAGGATTGCAAGGGACAAAATGGGTCCTCTGGAAGATCAGAATGGCAATCCAAGTGTGGAGCCAAAAGAGATGGGGGCAATTCTGAATAATTTTTTTGCATCTGAATTTACTTTTAAGTAAAGAAAGCAGCACCAACTTCATGACCCTTGACAGATTATAGAGGACGAGGTGTTTGCTGTCCTGGGGCAAATCAGGGTGGATAAATCCTCTGGGACTGACAAGATGTTCCCTTGGACTCCACAGGGGCAAGTGCAGAAATTGCTGGGGCCCTTGCAGAGAAATCTAAATCATCCTTAGCAACAGGCAAGATACTGAAGGGCTGGAGGAAAGCCGATGGTGTTCTGCAGTTTAAGAGACAAAGTAAAAATAAACCAGGAAATTACAGGCTGGTGAGCCTGACATCAGTCGTGGGAAAGTTATTGGAAGCTATCCTAAGGGACTGCATATATGAGTATTTGGATAGACATGGACTGATTACAGATAGTCAACATGGCTTCATGCGTGGTGGGTTATGTCTAACCAATCTTATACAGTTTTTCGAGGAAGTTAGCATGGAAGTGGATGAAGGCAAGGCAGTGGGTATTGTCTATGTGGACTTCAGCAAGGCATTTGACAAGGTCCTGTGTGGGAACTTGGTCAAGCAGGTTCAGTGGCTCAGTTCAAGATGAGGTAGTAAATTGGATTAGACATCGGCTTTCTGGAAAAAGCCAGAGAGTGGTAGTAGATGCAACACAAACAAAATGCTGGAGGAACTCAGCAGGTCAGGCAGCATCTATGGAAAAGAGTAGAGTCAACGTTTTGGGCTGAGATCCTTCATCAGGACTGGAGAAAAAAGCTGAGGAGTAGATTTAAAAGGTGGGGGAGGGGAGAAAGAGACTCAGGTGACAGGTGAAACCTCTCTCCCAGTTTCACCCATCACCTGTGTCTCAGCCCAAAATGTCGACTGCTTTTTTCCATAGATGCTGCCTGGTCTGCTGAGTTCCTCCAGCATTTTTTGTGCGTTGCTTGGATTTCCAGCGTCTGCAGATTTTCTCTTGTTAGTGATAGTAGATATTTGTCTCTCTGACTACAAGGCCTGTGACTAGTGGAGTGCCGTAAGGGTTGGTGCTGGGCTCGTTGTTTGTCATCTATATCAATGATCTGGGTAGTAATGTAGTTAACTGGATCAGCAAATTTGCGGATGACACCAAGATTGGGACAGTGGACGGTGGGAGTGGTAGTGGACAGCGAGGAAGGCTATCATGGCTTGCACAGAGATCCACATCAGCTGGAAAAATGGGCTGAAGAATGGCAGATGAAATTTAAGGCAGACGAGTTGTTGCACTTTGGTAGGACCAACTAGGGAAATCTCACACGGTGAATAGTATGGCCCTGAAGAGTGTGGTAGACAAAGGGATTTAGCAATACATCTTTATACTTCGTTGAAAATGGTGTCACATATAGATAGGATCATAGAAACATAGAAAACCTACAGCACAATACAGGCCCTCCAGCCCACAAAGCTGTGCCGAACATGTCCTTACCTTAGAACTACCTAGGGTTACCCATAGCCCTCTATTTTTCTAAGCTCCATGTACCTGTCCAGAAGTCTCTTAAAAGACCCTATCGTTTCTGCCTCCACCACCGTCACCAGCAGCCCATTCCACGCACTCACCACTCTCTGTGTAAAAAACTTACCCGAAATCTCCTCTGTACCTTCTTCCAAGCACCTTAAAACTGTGCTCTCTCGTGCTAGCCATTTCAGCCCTGGGAAAAAGCCTCTCACTATCCACGCGATCAATGCCTCTCATCATCTTATACACCTCTATCAGGTCACGTCTCTTCCTCCATCGCTCCAAGGAGAAAAGGCTGAGTACCTTATTCTCATAAGGCATGCTCCCCAATCCAGGCAACATCCTTGTAAATCTCCTCTGCACCCTTTCTATGGTTTCCACATCCTTCCTGTAGTGAGGCAACCAGAACTGAGCACAGTACACCAAGTGGGGTCTGACCAGGGTCCTATATAGCTGCAATATTACCTGTCAGCTCCTAATTCAATCCCATGATTGACGAAGGCCAATGCACTGTATGCCTTCTTAACCATAGAGTCAACCTGCGCAGGATCCCAAGATCCTCCACACTGCCAAGAGACTTACCATTAATACTGTATTCCGCCATCATTTTTGACCTACTAAAATGAACCACAAACTGTCATCAGCAAATTTATTAACCCATCCCTCCACTTCCTCATCAAGGTCATTTATAAAAATCGTGAAGAGAAGGGGTCCCAGAACAGATCCCTGAGGCACACCACTGGTCACTGACCCCCATACAGAATATGACCCGTCTACAACCACTCTTTGCCTTCTGTGGGCAAGCCAGTTCTGGATCCACAAAGCAATGTCCCCTCGGATCCTATGCCTCCTTACTTTCTCAACAAGCCTTGCATGGGGTACCTTATCAAATGCCTTGCTGAAATCCATATACACTGCATCTGCTGTTCTTCCTTCATCAATCTGTTTAGTCACATCCTCAAAAAATTCAATCAGGATCATAAAGAAAGCTTTTGGCACATTGGCCTTCATAAATCAAAGTATTGAGTGCAGGCACGAGGAATTCTGCAGATGCTGGAAATTCAAGCAACACTTGAATTATTGAGTACAGGAGGAGGGATGCTATGTTGAAGTTCTAATTTGGAGCATTGTGTGCAGTTTTGGTCACTTACTTACAGGAAAGATGTAAATAAGGTTGAAAGAGTACCGAGAAAATTTACACGGATTTTGCTGGGTCTGGAGGACCTGAGCTATATTGAAAGTTTGAATAGGTTAGGACTTTATTCCTTGGAATGTAGAAGATTGAGGGGAGATAGAGGTATACAAAATTATGAGGGGTATATATAGGATAAATGCAAGCAAGCTTTTTCTACTAAGGTTGGGTGTGACTCCAACCAGAGGCAATGAATTAAAGGTGAAAGGTGAAAAGTTTAAGGGGAACATGAGGAGAAACCTCTTCATTCAAAGGATCGTGAGAGTGTGGTATGAGCAGCCAGCACAAGCTTGATTACGAAGTTTAAGAGAAGTTTGGAGATGTAAATGGATGGTTGGGGTATGGACGGCTATGGTCCTACCTATGGTCAGGTAGACTTAAATAGTTCAGCACAAACTAGATGGGCCAAAGAGCCTGTTTCTGAACTGCACTCTATGAATCTATAATATGAGGTCACCAAATGCTTTTTTTCTGGTATATAAACAGTAAAAGAGAGGCAAGAATCGATATCAGACCATGGGAAATGATGTGGCAGTTTTAATAATTGGGGACAAAGAGGAAGCATAAAAATTCAGTATTTTGTGTCAGTCTTCACTGTGGAAGACCCCAGCAGTATGCCAGAAATTCAACACTGTCGGGAGCAGGAGTGGGTGCAGTCCACAGTTCCCTGTCCACTAATCGGTGTTTCTGTGCGTGCAGATTTTGTTGCCACAAAGCTGAAACGTAATGTTAAATCCATGTAGTTTTCAGGCTGTCTGAAAAATTCCTGCTCAGAGCAACCGTTGCTCTGCACAGCTGTGAAAAAAAGGGAACATTGGTATAGCCGTTATTATAAGGAGAAGGCGCTTGAGAACCTGAAAGTTCTGAAGGTAGATAGTCACCCGGACCAGATGTGCTGCACCCTAGGGTGCTGAAAGAGGTGGTTGAAGAGATTGTGCAGGCATTCACAATGATCTTTAGAACCAATAGAGCGGTTTCAGAGGAAAATTGCAAAGGCCATTCCACTGTCTAAGAAGGAAGGGAGGCAAAAGGCAGGAAATAAGATGCCAGTTAGCCTGACTTCAGCAGTCTTTAAGATGTTAAGAGTCCATTACTAAGGATGAAATTTCGGAGAACTTGGAGGCAAATGACAAAATAGGCTAAAGTCAGCATGGTTTCCTTAAGGGGAAAATCTTACTTGATAAATATTTTGGAATTCTCTGAGGGAAAAACAGGCAGGCTAGACAAAGGAGAGTCAGTGGATGTTCCTTCCTTGCCCTTGACAAGGTGCTGCACACGAGGCTGCTTAACAAGGTAAGAACCCATGGTATTACAGGAAAGATACTCGCATGGATATAAGATTGATAGCCCATGGTTTTAATGGACTTTAGTGAAAACAATTGTAGATGAGTGTTCCCACAAAATCCCTGGATGAACCATCAGACTGGCAATCCACTGAGGGCCAGGTCAGAGCTATTCAAGTCCAGTGACCAAGAAAGTTACCAGACATCTAGGTATGATCCCCGGAAAGCCACCCAATTGGCAAAGTCACAGTTCTTTATTAAACTTGAATTAACAAAGGACACTCAACAATTGTGGCAGGGCTTGAAATGCTAACATCTCTTATAAAGTTAAGCCTAGTGACAAAGGTGACAACAGGGCCTTGCTTCCAGTTGAGCTCAACGCCTTCTACGTTCACTCTGATCATCAAGACATGGAGGAACCGTCACAAACTCCCAAAGCCCCCAATGATCCTGTGATATCAGTTTCTGAGGCTGATGTGAGAGCATCCTTCAGTACTATCATCCCCTCAAAGCTAATCAATAAGCTCCAAAACCATGCACTCAACACCTCCTTGTGCAATCCTGAATTTCCTCACTTTTGGGCCAGTCAGTTCAGATTGACAACATCTCCTCCACAATCTCCATCAGCACAAGTCTGTGTGCTTAGCCCCTGCTCTGCTCACTTGACACTTATGACTGAGGCCAAGCACAGCTCCAATGCCATATTCAAGTTTGCTGACACCACCACTGTTGTTGGCTGGATCAAAGGTGGGGATGAATCAGCAAATTGGAGGGAGATTGAAAATCTGGCTGAGTGGTGCCACAACAACCTCTCATTCAGTGTCAGTAAGACCAAGGAGCTGATCATGGGCTTCAGGAGGAGAGGGTGACTTTAAATGCCTCATGGCTATTACTTCCAGAGGACCTGGCTTGGGCCCAACACTTACGTGCAATTACTAAGAAAGCACAGTAATCTTGACTTCCTTAGGAGTTTACAGAAAGTCAGGATGACAGATAAAACTTTGGCAAACTTCTGTAGATGTGTAGTGGAGAGTATATT
The DNA here is from genome assembly GCF_030028105.1 of Mobula birostris. Lineage (NCBI taxonomy): Eukaryota > Metazoa > Chordata > Chondrichthyes > Myliobatiformes > Myliobatidae > Mobula > Mobula birostris. The sequence goes on from NC_092374.1 coordinate 1,653,528, forward strand.
GACCGGCTGTATCACAACCTGGTATGAAAACATCAATGTCCTTGAACAGAAAATCCTACAAAAAGCATTGGTTGCAACCCAGTCCATCACAGGTAAAGCCCTCCCCACCAATGAGCACATCTAAACGAAATGCTGTCGCAGGAAAGCAACATACATCAGGGACCCTATGCTCTCTTAGATCAGAAGATACAGGAGCAGAATTAGGCCATTTGGCCCATCGAGTGTGTTGTACCATTTCATCATGGCTGATCCATTTTTCTCTCAGCCCCAATCTCCTGCCCTCTCCCCGTACCCCCTCATGCCCTGACTAATAATGGATCAACTTCTGCCTTAAATATATCTAATAACTTGGTCTTCACAGCTGCCTATGGCAAAATAAAAATCACAGGTTCACCACTCTCTGTCTAAAGAAATTCTACCTCTTCTCCACTCTAAAAGGACACCCCTCTATTCTGAGGTTGTGTCCTCTGGTCTTAGAATCTCCCACCATTGGAAACAACCGATCTGGCTGAGTGGTGCCAAAACAACACCCCCTCTACTCAATGTCAGCAAGACCAAGGAGCTGATTATTGACTGCAGGAGAAAACCCAGCGGTCCATGAGCCTGTCATCAGAGGATCCGAGGTGGAGAGGGTCAGCAATTTTAAATTCAGTGTTTTCATTTTGGAGGACCTGCCTGGACCCAGCACGAGGGCAATTATGAAGAGAGCACAGCAGTCTGCGCCAAGTCATCAAGGCAGTGAAACGACAACACAGGGACAAGATGTAGACACAACTCTCCACCAACAACACACGCAGCTTATGGCAAGGTCTACACACCATCACAGACTTCAAAGCTAAACGCAGTGGAGTTTCCAACATCACTGTCTCTCTCCCAGATGAACTAAATCTTCTTTTACACTTGATTTGATGTCGCCAGTACTGACCCCCTGAAGAGAGTCGCTACTGCGACCTGCACCTTGGCCGTCTCTGAGGCTGAAGTACGCAGGTGTTTCCAACCAGTGGACAGTTAAACTTGAACTTGAGGCTCCGGGACCAGACGGCATCCCAGGGCGAGTACTCAGGATGCGTGCGGCACAATTGGCAGGTGTGTTTACAGACATTTTTAATCTCCCCCTCTCCCAGTGCAAAATGCCCTCTTGCTTCAAATCAGCTACCATTGTCCCTGTACCTAAAAAGACCAAAGTAACATGCCTGAGCGTCTGGCATCCTGTTGCACTCACCTCAGTTATAAGCAAATGCTTCTGAGAGGCTGATCAAGGACAACATCTGCAGCTTGCTACCACCCACACTGAACCCCTACAATTCACCTACCGACATAACCGATCAACAGATGACGCAATAGCCACAGCTCTACACATCTGGAGAAAAAGGATGCTTATGTGAGAATGCTGTTCTTGGACTACAGTTCAGCATTCAACACCATAATTCCCTCCAGACTCGACAGGAAGCTCAGAGACCTCGGCCTTCACCCTGCCTTGTGCAGCTGGATCCTGGACTTCCTGTCAGATCGCCAGCAGGTGGTAAGAGTGGGCTCCCTCACTTCCATCCCTCTGACTCTCAACACAGGAGCCCCTCAGGGCTGTGTAAGTCCCCTCCTTTACCCCCTGTATACCTATTACTGTGTCGCCACACACAGCTCCAGTCTGTTAATTAAATTTGCTGACAATACTACACTGATTGGCCTAATCTTAAATAATAACAAGGCAGCCTACAGAGAAGTCATCACCCTGACACAGTGGTGTCAAAACAACCTCTCCCTCAATGTCGCAAAAACAAAGAAGCTGGTTGTGGATTACGGGAGGAATGGAGACGGGCTAAACCCTATTGACATCAATGGATCTGGGGTTGAGAGGGTGCCTCGGCATCCACATCACCGAGGATCTCAGGTGGTCTGTACACACCAGCTCTGCGGTGAAAAATGCACAACAGCACCTTTTTCACCCAGACGTTTGAGGAAGTTTGCTATGGGCCCCCAAATCCTAAGAACTTTCTACAGGGGCACAATTGAGAGCATCCTGACTGGCTGCATCACTGCCTGGTATGGGAACTGTACTTCCCTTAATCACAGGACTCTGCAGAGAGTGGTGCGGACAGCCCAGCACATCTCTAGTTGTGAACTTCCCATGATCCAGAACATTTACAAAGACAGGTGTGAAAAAAGGGCCCGAAGGATCACTGGGGACCCAAGTTACTCCAACCACAAACTGTTCCAGCTGCTACCATCTGGGAAACGGTACCACAGCATAAAAGCCAGGACCAACAGGCTCCGGGACAGCTTCTTCCACCAGGACATCAGACTGATTAATTCATGCTGAAACAATTGTATTTCTATGTTCAATTGTATTATTAAGTGTCTGTTCTACATACTATTTATTATAAATTACTACGATTGCACATTTAGACAGACATAATAAAGATTTTTATTCCTCACATATGTGAGGGATGTAAAAAATAAAGTTGATTCAATTCACTGGTTGTACACCCATGCTGGTGTGGTCTCTCATTGATCCCATTATGGTTATTATTCTAATTGGATTTATTGAGTATGTCTGCAAGAAAATGAATGCATATGGTGACATAATGAATGTTGGCAATAAATTTACCTTGAACAGTATGCTAGACAATAGTAAAGCTAAAGGAAGCACAGGAAACAGTCAGCCATTTATTAGACACCCAATAAATTACAGTGATTCTTTACATCAGGGCTACGAATACAATAATCACAGCACAAGCCAACGTAACCCCTACATTCCACAGCAAGAAAGTGCAGCACACAGGCAGGAACGAGGCGGCCTGCCGCTGGCCACACGGACTGGGGATTCCCTCTGGTCCAGGCAGGTCAGTGACATGCTGTTGGGGGAGGAGTCATCCCGAATTCGGCTGAAACCCTTCCACCAGCAGTAGGAAACGTCCAATCACTCAAGTAGTGTTGAAGACAACAGTCTCACGGCGAGGTTGAGGGTGGGGTGGGAGATGATGGGGGAATGTGTGGGGAGAGGGAAGGTGGGGTAGGATTGGGTAGGGTGGTGGAATGGAGTCACCCACAAGAACCGGACATGTTGGGGTTCCAGGCAAGGGGACCAATACTCAAACATCATCGAAAATCCTGCTGCGGGACATGGATAGATACCTCCCCATCGGCTGGTACCTGCCGGGGAAGGGGGAGAGAGCAGGGTGGGAGTGCGGGAGGGAAGGAGAGAAGGCCAGTGGCAGGTGAGGGTGGAAGGAAGGAAGAGGGTTGGGGAGAGACATTAATTAGCAGACAGCAGCACCACTCACATCTAATTCTGTGCTGAGGGTCATACACCCTTCCTCACCCCACCTGCCAGCCCTCGCACGCCCAGCTCGTCCCCTCCCCCTGCGTTGTCGCCCCACCTTCCGGACCCTACCTGCCCGGTTGGGCGTTCGGCTCACTGTCGGCAATAGGGTCAGCAGCGAAATCCGTGCAGTCCGAATCCGGCAGCAGCTCCGTCCGGTCCGAATCTCGCTGGGGGGTTGCTGTAGAGACACCATAGTCAGGGCAATTGCACAGGGGGAGGGGGGAGGGAGGGAGAAGGGTTGAGGGGGAGGGAGGGAGGAGGGTTGAGGGGGAGGGAGGGAGGAGGGTTGAGGGGGAGGGGGGGAGGAGGGTTGAGGGGGAGGGGGGGAGGAGGGTTGAGGGGGAGGGAGGGAGAAGGGTTGAGGGGGAGGGAGGGAGAAGGGTTGAGGGGGAGGGAGGGAGAAGGGTTGGGGGGGAGGGAGGGAGAAGGGTTGGGGGGGAGGGAGGGAGAAGGGTTGGGGGGGAGGGAGGGAGAAGGGTTGGGGGGGAGGGAGGGAGAAGGGTTGGGGGGGAGGGAGGGAGAAGGGTTGGGGGGGAGGGAGGGAGAAGGGTTGGGGGGGAGGGAGGGAGAAGGGTTGGGGGGGAGGGAGGGAGAAGGGTTGGGGGGGAGGGAGGGAGAAGGGTTGGGGGGGAGGGAGGGAGAAGGGTTGGGGGGGAGGGAGGGAGAAGGGTTGGGGGGGAGGGAGGGAGAAGGGTTGGGGGGGAGGGAGGGAGAAGGGTTGGGGGGGAGGGAGGGAGAAGGGTTGGGGGGGAAGGAGGGTTGAGGGGGGGGAGGAGGGTTGAGGGGGGGAGGAGGGTTGAGGGGGGGGAGGAGGGTTGAGGGGGGGGAGGAGGGTTGAGGGGGGGAGGAGGGTTGAGGGGGGGAGGAGGGTTGAGGGGGGGAGGAGGGTTGAGGGGGGGAGGAGGGTTGAGGGGGAGGGGGGAGGGAGGGAAGGTAGAGGAGCTCTTACTCACCCCGGGCTGGGGTCAGCGACGAGTCTGGGGAGTCAGAATGGTTGCGATTCCTCATTGGTTCAGAGTTCTGGCTCCCGTAACGTTCCTTCCAGACCTGGAGAGAGGCAGTGGTCGATGAACAGCGAGAGAGCGAGAGGTGGTGAATGGCGAGTGGGAGAGGGAGAAGGATGTGGGGGAACGGCAGGGGACAGGGCTGGTGTCACTCACTCAGCGAGTCGAGGAGGATGCAGGGCAAGTGGGAGAGGAGAATGTGGGGAAACCACAGGGGTTCAGGGCAGGGGTCACTCACTCTGCAAATGGAGGAGAATGTGAGGGAACTGGGAGAGGGAGGAGGATGTGGGGAACAGCAGGGGTCACTCACTCAGCGAGTGGAGGATGTGGGGAACAGCAGGGGTCACTCACTCAGCGAGTGGAGGATGTGGGGAACAGCAGGGGTCACTCACTCAGCGAGTGGAGGATGTGGGGAATGGCAGGGCTTCAGGGGCAGGGGTCACTCACTCTGCGTCGTGTCGTCCCCTCCTCCTGTCGTTGACGCTTCCTCTTCTCTGGAACAGACACGTTTGTTTTAATGTTGTAATTGCACCAACCTCTGCCACCCTCTTCGGAAGGTAATTCCGTATACCCACCACCCTCTGTGGAAAGTGTTTAACTTGCTCCTCCCATGTTAACCAATGCCTTCCAGGTTTGGATGCCTACCCTGGGGGAAAGTCATCTTTTCTATGCTCCTCATGATTTTATACCTTTTTCTAAGGTCACCCCTCAGCCTCAGACACTCCAGGGAGAAGTGTTCTAGCCCGTCCAGTCTCTCCTTACAACTGAAGCTCTCCAGTCCCGGTAAGGTGGAACAGAACATCACAGCAGAGTACAGGCCCTTCTGCTCACGATGCAAACAATAGTGGAAAATCTGACCAGTAGTAGTGGGTATGGCCCAGTCCATCACAGGTGAGGCCCTCCCCACAACTGAGTGCATCTACACAGTGTCGTTGCAGGAAAGCAGCATCCATTACCCAGGCCACGCTGCTGGCAGCAGGAAGGTACAGGAGCTTCAGGACCTACACCACCATTCTCAGCAAATTATTACCCATCTGCCATCAAGCTCTTGAACAAAGGGGGATAGCTTCACTCAAATCCACTTGCCCCATCATTCAAATGTTCCCACAATCTATGGACTCATTTTCAAGGACTCTTCACCTAATGTTCTCAATATTTTATTGTTTATTTATTATTATTATTTCTTTATTTTTGTATTTGCACACTTTGATGTCTTTTGCACACTGGTTGAATGCTGTTTTCTATTATGGTTATTATTCTTTTATAGACTTATTGAGTATGCCCACAAGAAAATGAATTTCAGGGTTGAATATGATGACATGCACGTACTTTGATAATAAATTTACCTTGATCTTTAACTTTGTTCTGCCAACTTTTTAACCTAACCATTCCATCCCACGTAGCCCCTCCATTTTTCTATCACCCATCTAGGATTTGTTTAAATGCCCCAAACAGCACCCCTGGCAGGGCATTCCAGGCACCCACTCTGTAAAAAAACTCAGCTCTGACATCTGCCTTATACTTTCATTCAATCACCTTAACATTATGCCCACTCATATTTGCCATTTTCACCCGTGAAAAAATCTCCTTGCTGCTAACACACAGATTAGAGATGGCTTTGCGGGCAATACAAAGATAGGTGGAGGGACAGGTAGTGTTGAGTCTGCAGAAGATTTAGACAGATTAGGCAGATAATTTGCAGATGGAATAGTGTATCAGGAACTGCACGGTCATGCACATTGGTAGAGGAATAAAGGTGTAGACTATTTTCTAAACGGAGAAAATTCATGAACCAGAGATGTAAAGGGACTTGGGACTTGTGCAGGATTCCCTAAAAGTTAACTTGCAGGTCGAGTCTGTGGTGAGGAAGGCAAATGCAATGTTAGTATTCATTTCGAGTGGACTAGAATATAAAAGCTAGGATGTAATGCTGAGACCTTGGAAGGCAGTGGTGAGGCCTCACCTGGAGGATTGTGAACAGATCTGGGTACCTTAGCTAAGGAATGATGTGTTGGCATTGGAGAGGCTCCAGAGGAGGAACAACAGAGTCATTCACAGAATGAAAGGCTTCACGTACGAGGACTCAGGGCCTGTACTCGCTGGAGTTTAGGAGAATGAGGGGGGACCTCAATGAAACCTATTGAATATTGAAAGGCCTCAATAGAGTAGATGTGGAGAGGATGTTTCCCCATAGCGGTGGAGTCTCGGACCAGAGGACCAGAGTTGAATATAGGAGCAAAGAGGTCCTTCTGCAGTTGTACAGGACCCTGGTGAGACCACACCTGGAGTATTGTGTACAGTTTTGGTCTCCAAATTTCAGGAAGGAGTGCAGCGCAGGTTCACGAGGTTAATTCCCGGGATGGCGGGACTGTCATATGTTGAAAGGTTGGAGTGACTGGGCTTGTATACTCTGGAATTTAAAAGGATGAGAGGGGATCTGATTGAAACATATAAGATTATTAAAGGATTGGACACACCAGAGGCAGGAGACATGTTCCTGATGTTGGGGGAGTCCAGAACCAGAGGCCACAGTTTAAGAATAAGGGGTAGGCCATTTAGAACAGAGTTGAGGAAAAACTTTTTCACCCAGAGAGTGGTGGATCTGTAGAATGCTCTGCCTCAGAAGGCAGTGGAGGCCAATCCTCTGGATTCTTTCAAGAAAGAGTTAGATAGAGCTCTTAATGATAGTGGAGTCAAGGGATATGGGGAGAAGGCAGGAACGGGGTACTGATTGTAGATGATCAGCCATGATCACAGTGAATGGCGGTGCTGGCTAGAAGGGCCGAATGGCCTACTCCTGCACCTATTGTCTATTGACACAGCCTCAGAACAGAAGGATATTTACTAAGAACAGATGCGGAGGAATTTCTTTAGCCAGAGAGTGGTGAATCTGTGGAATTGGTCGCCTCAGTGTTAAGTTATTGGGTATATTTAAAGGTCCACAGGTTCCTGATTAGTCTGGGCATCAGAAGTTATGGGGAGAAGGCAGGAGAATGGGGTTGAGGGAGTTAATAAATCAGCCATGGTGAAATGGTGGAACAGACTCGATGGGCTGAATAGCCTAATTCTGTTCCTATGTCTTTGCTTGTCACATGTATATCAAAACATTAAAACATACAGTGAAATATGTTGTTTGAGTCTATGACCAACATAACCTACTAACCCTAACCTGTACACCCTGGGGTGCCACAGTAGCGTGTCGCGATTACAGCTCGGGAGTTTATACCTTCTTTACGTGAATGCGTGGGTTTCCTCTGGGTGCTCCAGTTTCTTTGCTCATTCCAAACAGGTACCGGCTAGTAGGTTAACTGGCCATTGTAAATCATCCTGTGATTAGGCTAGGGTTAGATCAGTGGCCTTGTTGGGCCGGTTCGTTCTGTTCCACACTCCATCTCTAAATAAAAATAGAGCAATCTTTGGAACATTGGTGTGAGGGAATTTTATATCTCCTGATCCTGGACACCTCAGCCAAGGGAAACCAACGCCTACTGTGTCGAGCTGTGTAAGCAGTTTGTACTCATTCAGCACGAAAACAGGTCCTTTGGCCCATCGCGTCTGCTTCACTGATCTCATACTAGTCACCTCCCCCCCACCATTCCACCATTCACTCACATCAGGCAGAACTCAAAGCAGCTAGCTAACATGCCAGCCTCAGCCTCTGTCTTTAGAAACTGGAGCACCCACAGTTTGCACAAAGTCCACACAACAACAGCAGGGTGGGAATTGACCCTGAGTAACTGGGCGTGAGGGAGCCGAGTTACCAGCTACATCAGTTGCTGCCCTGGCATCACACAGTGAGTCAGTCTGTCCAGTAAACCATATCGGTAACTACCATCCATACAGCCACTTCGCCAAGTCTCAAACATCATTCACCTCTTTTAATCAGCTCCTTTCCTTCATCCACAAGGTCAGAGGTCATCTCGTTGTCTCCCATGAACTGTTGGAACCCAAGGAGATTCAGGCAGCGAGTACCGAGGCTGTTGGGGAGAAACGGTCAGAGTCACCTACTCTACTGTTTTTAAGGTGCCCTTCACGGTCAGAGCCAGTTCTGAATTACCCGCCCCTCATTGCCTTACAGTGGCAGTAGCTGCCTTCTCGATGCACTTTAGTCCTGTGAGGTGTCAGGGAAAAGTTCCAGGGTAGCGACCCAGTGACGGTGAAGGAACGGCCACAGATTTACTCTTTTCCACAGATGCTGCCTGACCTGCTGAGCTCCCCCAGCATTTTCTGTGTGTCTTGCTTTGGATTTCCAGCATTTGCAGATTTTCTCATGTTTGTGTCGTAAATGCTCATCTCCCGATGCTGCATCTTTCAGAGTCTGTGAGATGTGCATCCCATTCCTCAGTCCCCCCCAAGGTCCCAGTAACTCATTGCCTGTGTGCATTACTCAAATTAGCCCTCCCAAAGTGAATGGCCTTGTCACTTTCACAGACGTTAGTCAAAGTCTGACCCCGGGAGTGTGTGGTGGGACAGTGTAGAGGGAGCTCCACTCTGTGTCTGACCCCAGGAGTCTGTGTGTCTGACCCCGGGAGTGTGTGATGGGGTGATGGGACGGTGTAGAGGGAGCTTCACTCTGTGTCTGACCCCGGGAGTGTGTGATGGGAGTGTAGAGGGAGCTTCACCCCGTGTCTGACCCCGGGAGTGTGTGATGGGATGGTGTGGAGGGAGCTTCACTCTGTGTCTGACCCTGGGAGTGTGTGACGAGACAGTGTAGAGGGAGCTTCACTCTGTCTGACCCTGGGAGTGTGCAATGGAACAGTGTTGAGGGAGTTTCACTCTGTCTGACCCTGGGAGTGTGTGATGGGACGGTGTGGAAGGAGCTTCACTCTGTCTGACCCCGGGAGTGTGATGGAACAGTGTGGAGGGAGTTTCACTCTGTCTGACCCCGGGAGTGTGTGATGGGACGGTGTAGAGGGAGTTACACTGTGTGTCTGACCCTGGGAGTGTGTGATGGGACGGTGTGGAGGGAGCTTCACTCTGTCTGACCCTTGGAGTGTGATGGGTGAGTGAGCCACGGAGGAAGGGTGGCTCAGGTGTGGAACGACTCCAGTTGGGCTCACCTCTGCACCGCCGGAGCTGGCTGTCGGGCCAGAACCTGCAATCTTATCCGAGAGCTGAGCCCACACAACTTGAGCCGTCTCTCCTCGACACCCACAATCCCATTTCGGGAAGCAAGCAGGAGCTACCTGTATGGGCTGCTGCTCCACACCCTCCACTTCCTAGCCCCGTCCACCGTCCTGACACGCCATGGTGGTCGGTCTTTCCACCTGGAGGTGAGGGGGGTCCCCAGTGGAAGTCCCTTTACGAGGGGGCTCTTCCCATGCACCTTGAGGATCTGGGGTGGATGCTGGTACGTAGAGTGGTGCCTTGTAATTAATTCTTTAGTTTGTACACGGATCTCCCAGCTGCACGTCACTTCTATGGGCTGGAGGAGACCGTGTACCACATGTACATGGAGTGTGTGAGGCTGCAGTCCCTTTTTGCGTACCTGCGAGGGCTGCTTCTCACCTTCTGGTTACATTTTAGAACACAGAAATTTACAGCACATAATAGGCCCTTCAGCCCACAATGATATGCCGACCATGTAACCTACTCTAGAATTTTAGCCCCACCTGGTCATCCAGTAAGGAGGGGGGCATGGAGGGATGAGGATGTCTCTGTCAACTTGCTCCTGAGGCTGGTGAAAACAGCTATGCGTGGGTCCTGGAAATGTGTTGGAGGGGTCTGCCTAGGCAGACTGGCTGGCAATGTGCAGGGAGTATGCCAGGTAACCATTGAGAGGGAACACACGCTGTCCACGCCGACCATAGAGGTGTACCAGGCCGTTGGGCTCCATGGGGGATTAGCGCTAACAGTGACAGAGAAGGGAACATTATAGTTTAATGTCGTTAACCTAGTAGTTGTGTAGTAATTGGGTTAGTCACTGGTTTATATATAGTTGTAGCACTGAATTTGCAATAAAGATATTTTGTTAAAAAAGGGGTCAGACACAGAGTGAAGCTCCCTCCACACCGTCCCATCACACACTCCCAGGGTCAGATTGAGTGAAGCTCCCTCTACACTGTCCCATCACACACTCCCTGGGTCAGACACAGTAGGGAGCCATTCTGATTCAGCTGAGAGAAATCGAGGAAAGACTGCTTCATAAAGTTTGTGAAATACTTTGGAGGTGACTGGATGGTTGCCTTGGCCCCACTTACCCCCTTTGTCGTGAGAATGCAGAGGAAGTCAGTGGACTTCTTCTGGGGTAACAGGAAATATTGCATCTCCACAGTGGTCTTGAGTCTCCCAGTGGGAGACGGCGGACAGTGTGGAAAGCTTTTTTTCCTCGTTCTGATGAGGGGTCTCGGCCTGAGACACTGACTGTACTCATTTCCACTGATACTATCTGACCTGCTGAATCCCTGCAGCATTTTGTGTGTGTTGTTAAGAAGACACACGTGACCAGGGCTATGAAAGAAAGCATGGAGACTGTGTGGAGTGAAGGATAGTGTTTTGGAAAGGTGGGACTGCACTGGAGGGTTGTGGACGGGGTGAGGTGGGAGGGTGTCCTGGAACACTGCAAATGGATACTTTCCTCAGCACTGAGGTGCAGGCTGAGCTGAACATGCCAGGATATCTAGAGAGTCCTGGGATTCCACAATCTGCCACCTCATTCCCGGCTGCCATTCAAGGTCAGTAAGATCTAGTGAAGAGCCACACAGTGCAGGTAACCCGGTGACCGGAAGCACGCTGTCGGATCGGGGAGAGGGTGTGGGCAGGGGGGAGAGATCGGTCGGTCCAGCATACCTGAAGTATGTGGCGATACAGAGGATCAGCACCAACATGGGGTAGTAGATGTAGAAGCCATCTGCGATGAACGGTATCACTTTCATCGAGCCCATGATCTGTGGCAAACAAGTGGTCAGTGGCAGCCACCAGCTCAGGAACCCTCAACCCCTACCCCCTCCCCATACACAAACCCAGCCCCCATCCCTACTCGGGGAAAGGCTATCTTACATTGGCTGTTCTGTAATAACCCATACAACGTAACGCAACGTAAAGGGACCATTAGGAGACAGTGATGATTGAATTCATGCTGCAATTTGAGAGGGAGAAGCATAAAGCACATGCATCCATATTGCAATGGAATTACAGAGGCATGACAGAGGAGCTTGCCAAAGTGGACTGGAAGGGGATACTGGCGGGGATGACGGCAGAGCAGAGATGGCTGAAGGTTCTGGGGATGAATCACAAGACACAGGATAGATATGTCTCACAGAGAAAGTTGTTCTCAAATGGCAGGGGTAGGCAACTGTGGCGGTTAAAGTGGATAAAGTTACCTGGGCCAGATGGACTACACCCCAGAGTTGAGAGAGGTTGCTGAAGAAACAGTGGATGCATTGGTCATAACCTTTCAAGAATCATTTGATTCAGGCATGGTCCCGGAGGACTGGAAGATTGCAATGTCACTTCACTCTTTAAGAAGGAGGAAGGCAAAAGAAAGGAAATTATAGGCCAGTTCACCTAACCTCAGTGGGTGGGAAAATGGTGGAGTCTATTATTAAAGACGAGGTTTCGAGGTACTTGGAGACTAATGATAACAGTCAAAGTCAGCATGGTTTCTGTGAAGGGAAATCTTGCCTGACAAATCTGTTAGAGTTGTTCGAGGAAGTAACAAGTAAGGTGGACAAAGGAGAGGAAGTGGATATCGTTTACCTGGATTTTCAGAAGGTACTTGATAAGGTACCTCACATGGTTTGGTCAATATTTGGAGATTTCTCCACCCTAAAGATAAGGATTTTTCTTTTTTCCCCCCACATGTATATCATAAATATTCAAGAACTGATTATTTTTTATTGGATACACAACTGGTGCCTTTTGTTGCTGACTGTACGTATGACGCTATTGCGTTGTCGGATCATGTGCCCACGAAACTAATACTGAAGTTCCCTGATAATATACGGAATGCACCTCAGTGGAGATTTAATGCTACAGACTCTAATCCACCTACTGTTTTTTATTGGCTTACCTCCATTATGTCCTGTCTAAATTTAGAGAAAATAAGAAGTTGAACGTTTGATACATCCTTTAAATTTGAAGAAACCTGACGACCTTTTATTCAATATTTTCATATGGTTTGATTTATTGCTCTTCCAGTTACCTTCTCGAAACTTTGGATTTGATCAGAAAGTTTCTCCTTCTTCTTGCTTTTACTCTCAGTGTGAGCTGCCCAGTCCCTTTTTTTTCTCTCTTTTCTTTTTTTTGTTTTTTGTTTATAGAGAATAGTGTTTTTTTAATGTATATAAAAGTTATAAAAGTTTATCTTTTTTCTTTTTATGAAATGATAAGAGGAGAATTATCTTATTTTTATGATATACTATTAGATTAATACTATGTATGATCTTGACAATGCTTATTTTACCTTTTACGTGTATTGTTATCGATATAGATATTTGAGATAATTCTCCTCTTGTTGGTATATATGTACTTTTTAAAAAATTAATAAAAAGACTGATAAAGAAAGAAAGGAGTCCTTGTGCAAGACTACCAGGAGGTTAATTTACAGGGTGAGTCTGTGGTAAAGAAGGCAAATGCAATGTTGGCATTTATTTCAAAAGGAATAGAATATAAATGCAATGAGATAATGTTGAGCCTTTATAAGACACTGGTCAGGCTACCCTTAGAGTTTCGTCAATAGTTTTGGGGCCCCTATCTCAGAAAGGATGTGTTGTCATTGGAGAGAGTCCAGCGGAGGTTCACAGGGATGATTCCGGAATGAAGGGGTTAACGTATGAGAGCGTTTGGCAACTTTGGGCCTGTACTTATTGAAACCTACCAATTGTTGACAGGACTAGATCGGGTGGATGTGGGGAGGATGTTTCCTGTGGTGGGGGTATCCAGAACTAGGGGCACAGCCTCAAAACTGAGGGGCAACCCTTTAGAAGAGAAGTAAGGAGGAATTTTTTTTTAGCCAGAGAGTAGTGAATCTGTGGAATGCAGTGGAGGCCAAGTCCGTGGGTATATCTAAGGCAGAAGTTGATTGTTTCCTGATCAGTCAGGGCATCAAAGGATATGGTGAGAAGACAGGTGTATGGGGCTGAGCGGGATCTGGGATCAGCCATGATGGAATGGTGGAGCAGACTCGATGGGATGAATGGCCTAATTCTGCTCTTATGTCCTGAGATCTCTTCCCCGTACACAAGGAAACCCCACCCCTCTTCGTACACAGGGAAACCCCACCCCTCTTCCTACACAGGGAAACCCCACCCCTCTTCATACACAGGGAAACCCCACCCCTCCCCGTACACAGGGAAACCCCACCCCCTCTTCGTACACAGGAAAACCCCACCCCTCTTCATACACAGGGAAACCCCACCCCCTCCCCATACACAGGAAACCCCACCCCTCTTCATACACAGGAAACCCCACCCCTCTTCATACACAGAGAAACCCCACCCCTCTTCATACACAGGGAAACCCCACCTCTCTTCATACACAGGAAAACCCCACCCCTCCCCGCACACAGGAAACCCCACCCCTCCCCATACACAGGAAACCCCACCCCTCTTCATACACAGGAAACCCCACCCCTCCCCGCACACAAGGAAAACTCACCCCTCCCCGTACACAGGGAAATCCCGTACACAAACCCTGATCCCTCCCCCGTACACAGAGAAACCCCACCCCCCCTCGTACACAAGGAAATCCCGTATACAAACCACTGCCCACCCTCCCCATACACAGGGAAAACCCATACACACTGTCCCCTCCCCGTACACAGGCTAACCCCGCCCCCTCTCGTACACAAACTGAGCCCTTCTCCCCGTACACGGGGACTCCCTCCCACGCCCTGTCCAAGCTCACTCTTCCACCCCCTCACTGAGGCATTCCCTGCCTGGCCCCTCTCTGCCCTCTCACCGACGTGTACGCCGTCTGCTCGCGGGCCTGGTGAGAGATTGCAGAATCCATGTGGATCAACCCCAGGAAGTTGAGACACAGCGGTGGGGTCAGTCGACAGAACAGCCTGCAAAGCAACAGGGTCACAAGTCAGGGGTCCCGGGCTAGGCTTGTCAGAAACATCACACCATTCAGCAGCTTGCTGCCCAGATGGAGGAGGGGTTGGTTGGAAAGAGGAGGGCATTTCTGGTCCAATAGACGGTGAAGAAGGATATCTGTAATTGCAGCAGATTCCAGATGAACTGGGACAGTAGGTGAGGGAACAGCAGATGGAATTTAATTCAGAGAAATGTTCCTCAGGGCTAAATGCTATTTGTTATTGACAGTGAAGATGATTTTCAGGATTTACTGAGGGATGTCCATCTGCTGGGTTAATGATCCAAGGAATGGGAAATGGAGTTTAATTGAGGTGTCATACACAACATACTCAACAGGTCAGGCAGCATCTAGGGGGGAAAAAAAGAAGAGTTCAGTCGATGTCTCGGGCCAAGACCCTTAAGCACCTGCAGATTTTCTCTTGTTTGTGATTTAAGTGGGGTATTGAACTTTCGGAAGGCAAATGAAGGTAGGACTTTAATGATGAATTGTTGGGCTCTGGGGAGTTTTGCAGAATCAAGGGATCTTGGAATATAAGTACTGGCTCCTTGAAAGTGGTTGTACAGGTAAACAGGGTTAGGGTTCGGCAGGAGGATTTTGGCATGTGGACTTCTCCGGTCAGGACACTGAGTTGTGAGGTTGTACAAGATGTTCACTTTGGTCACCCTGAAATAGGAAAGATAAGTAAGTTGGAAACAGTGCAGAGGAGATTTACAAAGATATTGCTTGGACTCATGGGAAAGAGGTTGAGCAAGTTAGGACTTTATTCACTGGAGGAGAGGTGAATGAAGGTGAATGCACAGCCTTTTTTCCTCGGTTGAGTAATGAAGAACTAGAGGAGATGGGATTAAAGTGAGAGAGAAAAGATTGAACAGGAAACCGGGGGGCAATGTTTTCATTCAGAGGGTGATCTGTATATCGAACCAGCTGCCAGAGGCAGGTACATTAACAACTTTTTAAAAGTACTTGGACAGGAAAGGTTTGGAGGGAAATAGGCAAAAAGTGGGAAGAGAGGACTGGCTCAGATGTGAATCTTGTTCGGTTTGGTTCTGTACCTGATAGGCCTGGTTCTGTACTGAATGAGCATGACAAAGTGCGTAGCGTTGCACTTTGGGAAGAATAACCAGGGCAGGACTTGCAGAGAGTTCTGGGCAATGCTGTAGAAGAGAGACCGCGGGGGACAGGGCAGCAAGTACAGGAATTACACGTCATGTTACAGCTGGACAGGTCATTGGTAAAGGCAAACACAGAAGGCTGCCAGGAGCCGCTCTGGGGAGTGGGGGGGTGGGGCCGGAGAGGAGGGAGACACGGTTAGAGCCAGAGGGGTCAGCGATTCCCCTGTCCACCCCCCCCCACACACTCACATGCCACTGAAGAGCAGGCTGTAGGCGTCAGTCTGGTGGTGAGCAGCCAGGTAGTAGTAGTTAAATACCCGAATGCGGAACACTGTCCAGTAGACACAAATGCTCAGGAAGGAGATGCTGAGGAAACAGGCCATCTGATGGGGAGAGGAGAGGGGGCAACATCAGAGTCTGACCCCTGACCTCCACCCACCACTCCTGCAAAGCCCACCGACAACGACCGGGTTTGCCGTGAAACACCTCTCCACACCCAGCCCTCTGGCCAGCCAGGTTCAATCCCACTGCTGTCCGTACAGGGGATTCTCTCCATGACCAGGCAGGGTTCCTCTGGGTGCAGCAGCCCAGAGACGTTTGGTTAGTAGGCTAATTGGTCATTGTAAATTGACCCGTGATGAGGCTAGGGTTAAAATGTGACTTGTTGGGTGACGCAGCTCAAAGGGCCTGTCTTGTGTTGTATCTCGATAAATAAACACACCCCATCCACCACGACACCCTCTCCTAGCTCGAAGGGCCCGTCCTGTGTTGCATCTCGATAAACAGATAAACGCAACTCTCCCATCCCACGGCACTGACCTGAATGTGCAGGTAGTTGTAGGTGGACTGGGCCAGGCTGATAAAGATGGCGAAGGGTGAGAGGACGGGGTTGGTACTGAAGAAGCTGCACTCAGACCAGACCACCAGCACCGAGAAGGCAGCCAGCACCAGAGCCAGGGCTCGGTAACACCATCCGCGAAGCACACACTCCCAGTACCACTCTGCAGGGAAAGGCACATCACACGTCATGCACGGCACGGGGGGGGAGGTGTCACCAGGGTCAGGCATTGTCAGAACTGCAGAGGTTACGTGTTCGGGGGTGGGGGGACAGACGACTTGGGAGAGGAGCACAGTAAACAGGGGTCACATGGTTGGGAGGGGCTGTGAGTTCAACAGGGGATCTGGAGCCAAGTCTGGTGGTGAGGGATGAGGGTCAAGGGTCGATGGCCAGGGGTCAGACCAGGTTGCAGTGACTCACCGACACGGGGGGGGGGGTGCAGACGTCAGGGGTGACTCACCAACATGGGGGGGGGGGTGTAGACGACGTGGGTGACTCACCGACACGGTGGGGGGGGGGGGTGTAGACGACAGGGGTGACTCACCCGACACGGGGGGGAGAGGGAGGTGTAGACGACGTGGGTGACTCACCGACACGGTGGGGGGGGGGGGTGTAGACGACGTGGGTGACTCACCCGACACGGGGGGGGGGGGGGTGTAGACGACGGGGGTGACTCACCGACACGGGGGGGAGGGAGGTGTAGACGACGGGGGTGACTCACCGACATGGGGGGGGGGGGGGGAGTATAGACGTAGGGGGTGACTCACCGACACGGGGGGGGGGGGTGTAGACGTAGGGGGTGACTCACCGACACGGGGGGGGGGGGTGTAGACGTAGGGGGTGACTCACCGACACGGGGGGGGGGGGGTGTAGACGTAGGGGGTGACTCACCGACACGGGGGGGGGGTGTAGACGTAGGGGGTGACTCACCGACACGGGGGGGGGGGGGGTGTAGACATAGGGGGTGACTCACCAACATTGGGAGGGGGGTGTAGACGTAGGGGGTGACTCACCAACATTGGGGGGGGGGTGTAGACGACGCGGGTGACTCACCGACACGGGGGGGGAGTATAGACGTAGGGGGCGACTCACCGACACGGGGGGAGGGTGTAGACGACGTGGGTGACTCACCGACACGGGGGGAGGGTGTAGACGACGTGGGTGACTCACCCGACACGGGGGGGAGAGGGAGGTGTAGACGACGTGGGTGACTCACCCGACACGGGGGGGGGGGGGTGTAGACGACAGGGGTGACTCACCGACACGGGGGGGGAGGGAGGTGTAGACGACGGGGGTGACTCACCGACACGGGGGGGGGGGGGGGGGGGGAGTATAGACGTAGGGGGTGACTCACCGACACGGGGGGGGGGGTGTAGACGTAGGGGGTGACTCACCGACACGGGGGGGGGGGTGTAGACGTAGGGGGTGACTCACCGACACGGGGGGGGGGGGTGTAGACATAGGGGGTGACTCACCAACATTGGGAGGGGGGTGTAGACGTAGGGGGTGACTCACCAACATTGGGGGGGGGGTGTAGACGACGCGGGTGACTCACCGACACGGGGGGGGAGTATAGACGTAGGGGGCGACTCACCGACACGGGAGGGGGTGTAGACGTAGGGGGTGACTCACTGACACGGGGGGGGGGGTGCAGACGTAGGGGGTGACTCACTGACACGGGGGGGGTGCAGACGTAGGGGGTGACTCACTGACACGGGGGGGGTGCAGACGTAGGAGGTGACTCACTGACACAGGGGGGTGCAGACGTAGGGGGTGACTCACTGACACGGGGGGGTGCAGACGTAGGGGGTGACTCACTGACACGGGGGGGGTGCAGACGTAGGGGGTGACTCACCGACACGGGGGGGGGGTGCAGACGTAGGGGGTGACTTACTGACACGGGGGGGGTGTAGACGACGCGGGTGACTCACCGACACGGGGGGTGTAGATGTAGTGGGTGAACCAGCCCCTGGACTCGCAGTTCTGGAATCCCGGGACAAAGTGTCGGCTGGAGCTGCTCTGGTTCCGTGCCACGTCCTCCAGGTGGAACGCCTGTCCCAGCAGCATGCCCCACTGTACCCGGGTCCGCTGGTATCGCTGTACAGCGTATATCACCTACAGACACACACGGAATGAGGGCAGGGAGAATTCACACCCTCCACCACGTTGTGACCCCTGTCCCCACCCACACATTGTGACCTCCCCCCCCCCCCATCACCACCCACTTATGAAGTCCCACCCACAGACTGGGTGACAGCAGTGACCACCCATCAGTCACGCACCTGTTTGTGCAACTTCACCAAGCTCCTTTCACTCGGGTAGGTGTTTGTGTTCTCATCAAAGTCCTCATAGTCATCCATGTTCCTGCCCATCCTCTCCTGGTACTCTGTGGGGCACTGAGATACAGCAGCACTCACTAATGCAGCAAACCAACTGCTCCCAGTGTATATTACAACCAAACCAGCTCAGCCCATCCCCACCCAAAACCAGCAGCTCCCAGTATCCCATCCACCCAAAACCAGCAGCTCTCAGTACCTCACTCATCCAAAACCAGCAGCTCCCCATAACTCACCTATCCAAAACCAGCAGCTACCCAGCACTTCACCCACCCAAAGCCAGCAGCTCCCAGTATCCCACCCACCCAAAGCCAGCAGCTCCCAGTATCCCACCCACCCAAAGCCAGCAGCTCCCAGTATCTCACTCACCCAAAGCCAGCAGCTCCCAGTATCCCACCCGCCCAAAGCCAGCAGCTCCCAGTATCCCACCCACCCAAAGCCAGCAGCTCGCAGGATCTCACCCACCCAAAACCAGCAGCTCGCAGGATCTCACCCACCCAAAACCAGCATCTCACCCACCCCAAACCAGCAGCTCCCAGTATCTTACCCACCCAAAACCAGCAGCTCTCAGTACCTCACTCATCCAAAACCAGCAGCTCCCCATAACTCACCTAACCAAAACCAGCAGCTACCCAGCACGTCACCCACCCAAAGCCAGCAGCTCCCAGTATCTCACCCACCCAAAGCCAGCAGCTCTCAGTACCTCACTCATCCAAAACCAGCAGCTCCCCATAACTCACCTAACCAAAACCAGCAGCTACCCAGCACGTCACCCACCCAAAGCCAGCAGCTCCCAGTATCTCACCCACCCAAAGCCAGCAGCTCCCAGGATCTCACCCACCCAAAACCAGCAGCTCCCAGTTCCTCACCCACCCAAAACCAGCAGCTCCCAGTATTTCACCCACCCAAAACCAGCAGCTCCCAGTATCTCGCCCACCCCAAACCAGCAGTTCCCAGTATCTTACCCACCCAAAACCAGCAGCTCTCAGTACCTCACTCATCCAAAACCAGCAGCTCCCCATAATTCACCTACCCAAAACCAGCAGCTACCCAGCACTTCACCCACCCGAAGCCAGCAGCTCCCAGTACCTCACCCACCCAAAGCCAGCAGCTCCCAGTACCTCACCCACCCGAAGCCAGCAGCTCCCAGTACCTCACCCACCCAAAGCCAGCAGCTCCCAGTACCTCACCCACCCAAAGCCAGCAGCTCCCAGTATCTCACTCACCCAAAGCCAGCAGCTCCCAGTACCTCACCCACCCAAAGCCAGCAGCTCCCAGTACCTCACCCACCCAAAGCCAGCAGCTCCCAGTATCTCACTCACCCAAAGCCAGCAGCTCCCAGTATCCCACCCACCCAAAGCCAGCAGCTCCCAGTACCTCACCCACCCAAAGCCAGCAGCTCCCAGTACCTCACCCACCCAAAGCCAGCAGCTCCCAGTACCTCACCCACCCAAAGCCAGCAGCTCCCAGTATCTCACTCACCCAAAGCCAGCAGCTCTGGTACAAACATCTACCTGGAATGTCTCAATCCTCATCCCTAATGTAATTCTGTTGAATGCTGCGGTTCCGGAAATGTGGTGAAGCAACCCCTCAGTCAGTAATCCCCCCCCCCCAATGCCCCCACTCACCTTCCGGAGAATGGTGTCCACAAACTTCCTGAGGGGGTGGTTGTATTTGACTGTGTCATTCAGCTTCCTCACCTCCTGTGGAAACAGGGCACAGGCAGTTACCACCACCCAGCAATGTTACTGGAGGCAGGGAGGGCAAAGGTGGAGGATGTGGAGCAGGTGAATGGGAGGGGCGTGTGTTCCAGAGGGGGACAAACACAAGAGACTTTGCAGAGAATGGAAATCTCGAGCAACACCACAAAATGCCTGGTGACCCCCACACCCCCCCCGACCCTGACCACAGGGCGACCCTTCCTGACAAAGACCCTGGCGACATCACCCCTGATGTAGGCCTCAGGCTGGCTGCAGGAGCTCTGTCTGCACTTCTCCCCAACTTGGTAAAATAAGCAACCTATTTAAATGCCCCTCCCACCACCAGACTCTCTTTCTCCCCTTCAGTGGGCAGGAGATAAAACACTTCATTCTGCATTGCTGTTTCCCCTCAATGCACTGGTGTAATGAAATGACCTGTATGAACAGTAGACAAGATTAACTTTGTACCTGTACATGAATTAGAATCAGGTTCAATATCACTGCCATGTGTTATGAAATTTGTTTTGCAGCAGCAGTACATTGCAATACATAACAAATAGTTGTAAAATATATATATAGCATGTATGTGTGTATACGTTAAAAGAAGTAAATTAACTAAACAGCGCAAAGAGAAAGGAAAACATTCTGAGGTAGCGTTCATAGGTTCATTGTCCATTCAGAAATCTGATGGCGAACGGGAGGAAGCTGTTCTGGAGCGTGTGTGTCTTCAGGCTCCTGTACCTCTTCGAACACAGAGTCCATTAGTCTCTGGAAAGTCTGTGCTGCGTTTTTCAGCCCAAGCAGCATGCGCAGAATCACAAATAGACCAAACGGAGTTATAACAGCAGTTTTGGGAATGTCCTCAGCACACTCACTTGATGGTAGCCCCTATGTCTACTTTAGAAAAAAATCTTTCCAGCTATGTCTTGAATATGTGGGAACAGGAACGAAAGGGGTCAGTGGCTGCCTTAAGGCACATGGACAGCAACCACCATTGGGCTAAGGTTGAATATCTTCAGCCCTCCACACAGTTCCTGTGCACAATGCCAAGCAGTTCCATGTTTGTAAACTTAGCCTTTGCACTGGCCAGCTTTTCTGAATCCAGTTATGTGCACAGGCATAGACTGGCAAGCCAGTTGTGGAAATGTGGTGCTCGACTCCATACTTTCTGTCTGCAGTGGAAAATGTGGGCTTGGTGAGGTTTGGGAACTCACCCAGCAGGTGAGTGAATTCACATGTGGTGATGTACACGTTAGACAGTCATCACGGGGAATATACTTGGAAGTACAAGGAAACATCCAAGGTCCTTTATATCTACAAGCCAGTAGTGCTCGAGATGTACTAACAGTGCTTTGGTGCACAGGAAACATGCAGAGGTCCAGCAACTTCATCCAAGGTGAAGTCCCACCGAAACAGAGCATCACACATCATGTCGCACAAGTCTGGATCCTTCTGCTGCTGGCAGCCTCCAGCAAGGGTTCGCTGCCCTCCGCCTTATAATCGATTGGTGATGCTAACAATGTACTCACTTGACAGCCTGTCCCCCACAGGAAGTGTTGCCCTGAAAGGATGTCCACAATGAACAATGGACGACCCTGGCAGCTGGGCCTCTGATGTCCCCATCAGCTGGAGCTGGTGAAGCTGCATAGTGGTCAGCACTTACAGGAGCTTGTGCTGAAGCACGCACTGTAAAAACGGAGCCCATGTCAGAGCCATGGCCAGGAGTCAGCTGACAGCCCTGCTGACTAGGCCTCCCGAGGCAGGGGAAGGAGAAGGAGAAGGAACAATGCATCTCTGCCTGGCTGAATGTAGGCTTTTGGTCATTTCAGTAAGTTCTCTATAGTCATCACGGGTGTACAAGTGAAGGCTATGCAAACTTGATCAAACAAGGAGAGATGGCACATAGTCCATTAGTTCTGAAGGCCCAGCGTCACCCAATCCAGGCACCGAGAGCAGCCATTTGGTGAGCTCAGACTCAGACAGCCCGAAAGTCTGGATAGGTGAGTATTCAGAGTGACACATTTATATGCGAGGCTGGATCTTCCACTTGACTCAGACCCTGGCTGCAGTGCAGCTACTCAGCGATGTTATGATCTATTATCATCCCCGGTGATTTCTCGAACCGTGAAACAAGATAAAATAAAACTTTATTTATCCGAAAGGAAATTATCGTTGCGCAGTTGTTCAATCAGAAATATACTCTAAAAATACAAAATGAGGTATGAAAAAGAAATTGTGTAAAATATAGGTGTGCAATGAAACCATATACCTAAGGAGAAGTTGTAGTCTTACAGCCACAGGGAGAAAGGATCTCTTGTGGTGTTCAGTGGGACACCTTGGTGGAATCAATCCGTTACTAAAGATACTCCTCGGTTTGTCCACATGGGCTTCTGCATGTGCAAACCACATCACGGCAAACTGCTCCCCAAACACCAGCAGCTTCAAAGTGACTGCCTCGGTCGACATGTCCTTGAGTAACTCTGGAATTGTCCACAAGACCATAAGATATCGGAGCAGAATTAGGCCATTTGGCCCATCAAGTCTGCTCTGCCATTTCATCATGGCTGATCCAATTTTCCTCTCAGCCCCAATCTAATGCCTTCTCACCAGATCCCTTCATACCCTGACCAGTCAAGAATCTATCAACCTCTGCCTTAAATATACATAAAGTCTTGGCCTCCACAGCTGCCTGTGGCAAAGAACCCCACAGATTCACCACTCTCTGGCTGAAGAACTTCCCCCTCATCTCCATTCTAAAAAGACACTGCTCTATTTTGAAGCTGTGTCCTCTGGTCTTAGACTCTCCCGTCACAGGAAACATCCTCTCCACATCCACTCTATCAAGGCCTTTCACCATTTGAAAGGCTTCAAGGAGGTCACGCCTCGTTCTTCTGAATTCCACTGATTACAGGCCCAGTGCCATCAAACTCTTCAAATGACAAGCTATTCAATCCTGGAATCATTTTCGTGAACCTCCTATCCACTATCTATTTCTCTTATTATCTTGTACACCTCTATCATGTCTCCTCTTATCCTCCTTCTCTCCAAAGAGTAAAGCCCTAGCTCCCTTAATCTCTGATCATAATGCATACTTTCTAAACCAGGCAGCATCCTGGTAAATCTCCTCTGTACCCTTTCCAATGCTTCCACATCCTTCCTATAGTGAGGCGACCAGAACTGGACACGGTACTCCAATTGTGCCCTAACCAGAGTTTTATAGAGCTGCATCATTACCTCACGGCTCTTAAACTCTATCCCTCGACTTATGAAAGCTAACACCCCATAAGCTTCACGCATCAAAGTTGCTGGTGAACGCAGCAGGCCAGGCAGCATCTCTAGGAAGAGGTACAGTCAACGTATCCGGCCGAGACTCTTCGTCAGGACCCCATAAGCTTTCTTAACTACCCTATCTACCTGTGAGGCAACTTTCAGGGATCTGTGGACATCTACCCCGAGATCCCTCTGCTCCTCCACACTATCAAGTATCCTGCCATTTAGTCTGTACTCTGCCTTGGAGTTTGTCCTTCCAAAATGTACCACCTCACACTTCTCCAGGTTGAACTCCATCTGCCACTTCTCAGCCCACTTCTACATCCTATCAATGTCTCTGAAATCTTTGACAATCCTCTACACTATCCACAACACCACCAATCTTTGTGTCATCTGCAAACTTGCCAACCCACCCTTCTACCCCCACATCCAGGTTGTTAAAAAAAAAATCACGAAAAGTAGAGGTCCCAGAACAGATCCTTGTGGGATACCACTAGTCACAATCCTCCAATCTGAATGTACTCCCTCCACCACCACCCTCTGCTTTCTGCAGGCAAGCCAATTCTGAATCTACCTGGCCAAACTTCCCTGGATCCCATGCCTTCTAACTTTCTGAATAAGCCTACCGTGTGGAACCTTGTCAAATGCCTTACTAAAATCCATATAGATCACATCCACTGCACTACCCTCATCTATACGCCTGGTCACCTCCTCAAAGAACTCTATCAGGCTTGTTAGACACGATCTGCCCTTCACAAAGCCATGCTGACTGTCCCTGATCAGACCATGATTCTCTAAATGCCCATAGATCCTATCTCTAAGAATCTTTTCCAACAGCTTTCCCTCCACTGACGTAATGCTCACTGGTCTATAATTACCCGACTATCCCTACTACGTTTTTTTGAACAAGGGAACAACATTCGCCTCCCTCCAATCCTCCGGTACCATTCCCATGGACAAAGAGGACATAAAGATCCTAGCCAGAGGCTCAGCAATCTCTTCCCTCACCTTGTGGAACAGCCTGGGGAATATTTCATCAGGCCCCAGGGACTTATCCGTCCTAATGTATTTTAACAACTCCAACACCTCCTCTCCCTTAATATCAACATGCTCCAGAACATCAACCTCACTCATACTGTCCTCACCATCATCAAGTTCCCTCTCATTGGTGAATACCGAAGAGAAGTGTTCATTGAGAACCTCGCTCACTTCCACAGCCTCCAGGCACATCTTCCCACCTTTACCTCTAATCGGTCCTACCTTCACTCCTGTCATCCTTTTGTTCTTCATATAATTGAAGAATGCCTTGGGGTTTTCCTTTACCCTACTCGCCAAGGTCTTCTCATGCCCCCTTCTTGCTCTCTTCAGCCCCTTCTCAAGCTGCTTTCTTGCTTCCCTATATTCCTCAATAGACCCATCTGATCCTTGCTTCCTAAACCTCATGTATGCTGCCTTCTTCCACCTGACTAGATTTTCCACCTCACTTGTCACCCATGGTTCCTTCATCCTACCATTCTTTATCCTCCTCACCGAGACAAATTTATCCCTTACATGCAAGAGATCTCTAAACATCGACCACATGTCCATAGTACATTTCCCTGCAAAAACATCATCCCAATTCACACCTGCAAGTTCTAGCCTTATAGCCTCATAATTTGCCCTTCCCCAATTAAAAATTTTCCTGTCCTGTCTCATTCTATCCTTTTCCATGATAATTATAAAGGCCAGGGAGTGGTGGTCACTGTCCCCCAGATGCTCACCCACTGAGAGATCTGTGACCTGACCCGGTTCATTACCTAATACTAGATCTACTATGGCATTCCCCCTCGTTGGCCTGTCCAGATACTGTGACAGGAATCCGTCCTGGATACACTTAACAAACTCTGTCCCGTCTAAACCATTGGAACTAATCAGGTGCCAATCAATATTAGGGAAGTTAAAGTCACCCATGATAACAACCCTGTTATTTTTGCACCTTTCCAAAATCTGCCTCCCAATCTGCTCCTCTGTATCTCTGCTGCTACCAGAGGGCCTATAGAATACCCCCAGTAGAGTAACTGCTCCCTTCCTGTTCCTGACTTCCACCCATACTGACTCAAAAGAGGATCCTGCTACATTACCCACCCTTTCTGTTGCTGTAATAGTATCCCTGACCAGTAATGCCACCCCTCCTCCCCTTTCTCCCCCCTCTCTATCCCTTGGACATTCTGCTCCCAACTACAACCATCCTTCAGCCACGATTCTGTGATGGTCACATCACACGTGGCAAGCTGTAATATTGCAACAAGATCATCAACCTTATCTCTTATACCATGCGCATTTAGATAGAACACCTTGAGTACTGTACTTGCCATCCTTTCTGAATCTACATCCCTAATGATTTGATACTCAGCCTGTTGAGTGCCAACTAAATCCCATCACCTGCTTGCCATTCCTGACAGTCTGACTACACGCTATCTTTGCTTTTTTACCATCTGTCCTATCCCGAGTCCCTTCACTCCAGTTCCCACTCCACTGCTAAATTATTTAAACCCTCCCCAACAGATCTAACAAACTTGCCTGCGAGAAATTTGGTTCCCCTCAGATTCAAGTGCAATCCGTCACCTTTGAAGAGGTCATACCTCCCCCAGAAGAGATCCCAATGATCCAAGAACCTGAAGCCCTGCCCCCTGCACCAGCTTGTCGGCCATACATTAATTCGTCAAATCATCCTGTTTCTACCCTCACTGGTGTGTGGGAGAGGCAGCAATCCAGAAATTACCACTCAGGAGGTCCTGCTTCTCAGCTTTCTCCCTCGCTCCTCGAAATTCTCTTTTCAGGATTTGTTTGTTTTTCCTCCTTTATCATTCGTACCAATAGGTACCAAGACATCTGGCTGCTCCCCCTCCCTCTCCAAAACGTTGTGGACGTGATGCGAAACGTCCCTGACCCTGACACCTGGGAGGCAACATGCCATCCGGGTGTCCCGTTCACGTCCACAGAATCTCCTGTCTGTTCCCCTCATTATCAAGTCTCCTATCACTACCACTCCCTTCTTCTCTCTCTTTCCCTCCTGCACACGGACCCATGCTCAGTGCCTGTAACCCAGTCGCCGTGGCATTCCCCTGGGAAGTCATCCCTCACAACAGTATCCAAATACTTACTTTTGAGGAGAATGACCACAGGGGTGCTCTGCGCTAACTGCCTATTCACATTTCCATTTCTCCTGACAGTCACCCAGCAACTCACCTCCTGCAACTTCAGGGTGACTCCTTCCCTGTAACTCTGATCGATTATCTCCTCACTCTCCTATACAAGCCGAAGGCCATCCAGTTGCTGCTCCAGATCCCTAACACGGTCTTCAAGGAGCTGCAGCCGGATGCACTTCATGCAGATGTAGTTCAACATCTGACGTGAAGAACACACAACAGCCACTTACTGCAGAAAGAGAAAGAAGTTTACCCAGAGCGAACCCCTCTTTTAAGCCGAAGCCTCCTTTGAGCCAAAGCCAGACACCATTGACCTACTCCCAACAATGGCCGCTCCGCTCGTCCCTTCTGTACTTGTAACCGTTGCCGATCTGCGGAAACCTTGTCGCTGTGGCCTGCTCCTGTGCTGATTTGGCCGTCGGAATGGTGAACTGTAGTTGAGTAGAGATGACTTCCAACCCCACCACACACTACCACTCACCTCCATCACATCCTCCAGTGTTTCCTCTGCATCCACCTTTTCGGTCATGAGCTTG
This sequence comes from Mobula birostris, assembly GCF_030028105.1. Taxonomy (NCBI): domain Eukaryota; kingdom Metazoa; phylum Chordata; class Chondrichthyes; order Myliobatiformes; family Myliobatidae; genus Mobula; species Mobula birostris. The sequence continues at coordinate 1,680,872 of NC_092374.1, forward strand.
GCTGCCTTGAACTGGGCCTTTGCCAGTAGGTGTCCGCGTTGTGCTGCCTGCCAGTAGGAGCGAGGCAGTTCCACCAGGCCATACCCCAGCAGGAGCACCAGCAGGAAGAGGCCCCAGGTATTGGCAGCTGTGATGCCTATGGTTTGCAGCTGGTACCTGTGGTAGTGGTGAGGCACTGGGGTCAGACCACCGAGATACTCCCATCCCCACAAATCCATCCATTAAGGCTAGCATGCTGTATGCCCTCTGTATCTCCCTATCCACTGGTGTGGGCTTGGAGCCCTGTACATCAATGCTGTTATCGGCCCTGCCACTAACTATCAACATTTGATTTTCCAACGTGCAACACCTCACAATGGTCTGGAATAAACTCTAGTTACCATCTCTCCAGCTACATTTTCATCTCCTACATCCTGCTGAATTCCTTGACAACCCTCCTCACTAATCCCACTGCCTATAATTTCATCCAGGTCAATTATATACATCAAACAGCAGAGATCCTAGCACTGATCCCTGTGGCATACCACTGGTCACAAATCTCCAGGTAAAATTAACATCCCTCCACCACCAGCCTCCCAAACCAATCTTGCATCCAATTTACCAAGTCTCTCCATGGATCCTTAATCTTCCAGATCTGCCTACCATGAGGGGTGTTGCTGAAATCCAAGCAAACAACTGCCCAATCATCTGCACCACTGCCACAAAAAAAATCACCTCCCCCACACAACGCCAAGACGACTTTCCCTCTCTGTAAAGCCCTCGCATACAGAACATTTAACACCTGGAATATTGCGCATCCAGACCAAGTCACTTTGCAGCTAGGTCTCAAATTGATCAAGGAGCAAAGAGAACGTTCACGAGAAGGTATGAGGAACACTTGGTGGTACTGGGCCTATACTTGCTAGAGTTTGGAGGAATGAGGGAGGATTTCATTGAAACCTAGTGAACACTGAAAGCTCTAGATTTTGTGGGTGTGGAGAGGATGTTTCCTATAGTGGGGAACTCTAGGACCAGAGGACAGACAGACATCCACCTAGAATACAGATGAGGAGGAATTTCTTTAGCTAGAGGGTGGTGAAACTGTGCAATTCATTGCTACAGATGGCTGTGGAGGCCCAGTCATTGAGTATATTTAACGTGGAGGTTGGTAGGTACTTGATCAGTCAGGGTATCAAAGGTTACAGGGAGAAGACAGGAGAATGAGATTGAGAAATCAGTCAGGGTGGATTGGCGGAGCAGAGTCAATGGGCTAAATGGCCTAATTCTGCTCCTGTATGTAATGGTTTCAAAACATGACAGCTGTGGAAAACTCAGCATGCCAGACAGCATCTGTGGAAGGTGATAATTCAGATCTGTCCCTTGCCTTAGGACAAGTGCAGAGAGACACCCTGAGAACAGTACTGTAGCTTGCACTGTGTGTGCATCTTCACACTGTGAAAGAACAACTCCACACATCGGAAGGGCCACTGACCGGTCATTCAGCCCCTCAAATACTTTGCTATTCAACATCAGAGCTAACCAGATTTCCAGCCCACTCTTCAGTACATTCCACCTGCCAGGCACGCAGCTGTTCAGTTCCTCTGTCACCGTTATCCCATTTCCACAGTGGTCCCGACACTCCTGTACAGGGGAGTCCCATGTTCCTCTAGATCCTCATACACTTCCCCCCTCCTCACACATCCCCTCTGACGCACCTCCCCAACCATCACACCTCTCCACTCACCCTCCCTCAATAGACCTCCTCCCCTTCCTCCCCTCAGGCCACACTATCCCCCTCACTTCACAAAACTCCCTCACCTTCAGCCTCACTATTCCTCTCCTCCAATCTCTCCAGCCACACTAACACCCCTTCATCCCTCCCTTCCATCAACCTCCCCCCTCCACCTGCACTATACACCCTCCCTCCCCCCGCACTATCCCTCCCCCCTCTTCCCTGCCCCCTCCACCCGCGCCTTCCCCGCCCCCTCCACCCGCGCCTTCCCCGCCCCCTCCACCCGCGCCTTCCCCGCCCCCTCCACCCGCGCCTTCCCCGCCCCCTCCACCCGCGCCTTCCCCGCCCCCTCCACCCGCGCCTTCCCCGCCCCCTCCACCCGCGCCTTCCCCGCCCCCTCCACCCGCGCCTTCCCCGCCCCCTCCACCCGCGCCATCCCCGCCCCCTCCACCCGCGCCATCCCCGCCCCCTCCACCCGCGCCATCCCCGCCCCCTCCACCCGCGCCATCCCCGCCCCCTCCACCCGCGCCATCCCCGCCCCCTCCACCCGCGCCATCCCCGCCCCCTCCACCCGCGCCATCCCCGCCCCCTCCACCCGCGCCATCCCCGCCCCCTCCACCCGCGCCATCCCCGCCCCCTCCACCCGCGCCATCCCCGCCCCCTCCACCCGCGCCATCCCCGCCCCCTCCACCCGCGCCATCCCCGCCCCCTCCACCCGCGCCATCCCCGCCCCCTCCACCCGCGCCATCCCCGCCCCCTCCACCCGCGCCATCCCCGCCCCCTCCACCCGCGCCATCCCCGCCCCCTCCACCCGCGCCATCCCCGCCCCCTCCACCCGCGCCATCCCCGCCCCCTCCACCCGCGCCATCCCCGCCCCCTCCACCCGCGCCATCCCCGCCCCCTCCACCCGCGCCATCCCCGCCCCCTCCACCCGCGCCATCCCCGCCCCCTCCACCCGCGCCATCCCCGCCCCCTCCACCCGCGCCATCCCCGCCCCCTCCACCCGCGCCATCCCCGCCCCCTCCACCCGCGCCATCCCCGCCCCCTCCACCCGCGCCATCCCCGCCCCCTCCACCCGCGCCATCCCCGCCCCCTCCACCCGCGCCATCCCCGCCCCCTCCACCCGCGCCATCCCCGCCCCCTCCACCCGCGCCATCCCCGCCCCCTCCACCCGCGCCATCCCCGCCCCCTCCACCCGCGCCATCCCCGCCCCCTCCACCCGCGCCATCCCCGCCCCCTCCACCCGCGCCATCCCCGCCCCCTCCACCCGCGCCATCCCCGCCCCCTCCACCCGCGCCATCCCCGCCCCCTCCACCCGCGCTATCTCCTGCCTCCATCATTGGGGGTTACACTCACCAGTCGAGCCTCAGCCCGGGGTGAACTGCCACGTAGATTAAGAGTGCTCCGAATATCAGCAGGTAGGTTCCGTAGTAGATGGCGTTCTCAATCAGAGCGGTTTTAATCTTGCCGGTGATGGAGAAATCGCCTGAGCGAGCGTACGATTGCATGAAGGGCAGCAGGATCCTGTGGTGCAGGTAACACACGTCATGGTTGTCTGTCCCATCCCGGGGTGAGGGGTGACACAAGTCATCATTCTGTCTGCCCCGTCCCGGGTTGAGGGGTGAGGGTCACACATGTCATGCCACTGGCTGCCCAGTCAGAGGGTGAGGGGTGCAGGTAAACCCAGATCCACCAGTTGAACTGGCAGCTTGTTCCACACTCCCACCAAGAAACATTTCACCTCTCACCCTTAACCTATAACCTCTAGCTCCCGACTCTCCCATTCTTGGTGATGAAAGCCTGCTTGCATTGACCCTGTCTATACCGCTGAGAATTTGGAATTCCTTTATCAAATCTCATCCATGCTGATCACTTGCTGCCCTGAGCTTGTCCAATTGGCTCACATTATTTTAACCTTTTCTGTCCAACTGACACCTTGCTGCGTCCCCAAGCACTTACCAAGTCAGGAACTGGGATGTCCAATAAACCACACGCCAAAAGACAGGCAGAATCCCACTGGGAATGTAACTCCAGGGTTTAAAGCATTCCTGAGGCAGCTGGGAACTGGCCTCGCTAGAGAAAGCAGGAGGAAAGTCACATCAACACCATTCTGTCTTGTCTACCTGATGCCAGCAGCAGGAGATGAGAACATAAGCAATGTTCTTTCACACAGAAGGACATTCCAGCAGCTGGCCAGAAGTAGGTTGTGGGGAACGCTGCGGAGGAATGGGGAATTACACAGGAAATTCCAAACCTTCCGACCTTGCAGCCAAGGGAAGTAGTGGGGCCAGGAGGAGATGTGCAGAATTAACTGTATGGTCACAGTCATCAACCCGAGGAGGGCAGCGACATGGAAGCACAGTGTTTAGTGTGACGCTGTTACAGCTCCCCTGCTCACAATGCAATTCTGATGCTGTTCCATAAGGAGTCTGTATGACCTCCCTGTGGAATGTGTCAAGTCTTTTCTCAAGTCTTCCAGTTTCCTCGCACACTCCGAAGATGTACCGGGTAGGTTGCCCCGTTCATAGACCAGGGTCCATTGGGGATTGCCGGGGTGGTGTGACTGGAAGGAACAACTCTATGTCGAGTGGTCAGGTAAGTCAATAAAAGGCTGAAGGTTAAGGGAATGAGAGGTGCCAGAGGTGTGGATGGTGCAGGGTGGGAGGTCAGCGGAGTGGGCAACCAGCAGGAGGCACGAATGACGCAGAGCAGGTGGCGCGGACCGTGCAGAGTGGGGGTCGAGCGGCAGACGTTCAGGAGATGGTGAAGAAACAATGCCTTACCCGTGGGAGGAGTTGGCAGTGCTCACGATAAATGCCTTTGTGGAGTTGGAGGCTGCTGTGGGTAAAATCTTGGACTTGTCAACTTTACATTGTCTGTAAATGGTCTGAAACACAGAACAGGCAACATGTCTGCCTCACCGTCCACAGTGTGCCATCGGGCTCGGCCACCCCAAACCTTCACCAGCACTCATGTCAGGGAGGGCTTGCACTACGTGGATCACTGAAGTCTCTTCCAGGGTGGGGCGGGGTTCTCATGTTGCAACATCATCACACGGCCGGTACTACTCATGAGGGTTTACACCGGAGTAGCAGGGATGCCAGCAGACCAGGGGTTGAGGTGAAGTTTGAGGGTCTGACAAGCAAGTCTGAAGGGAAGAACTATATTTGTAGCATTGGTGCAAGAGAAAAAGAACCAGCAGGTCACCTCTCGAAGGTTCCAATATTCCAGATGCAATCGAGAGGGATGTAAAAGAGACGGACAATAATCAGAGAGAGAGCATGTCATAGGGGGCCCAGTGGGGACACCAGCCAGGGGGGGTGGGGTGGGCTGGTGGGGACACCAGTCACGGGGGAGGGTGGGGGCACCCGCGTGGACACCAGCGACGGGGGGTGGGAGCATCTGTGTGGACACCAGCAACGGGGGTGGTGGGGGGTGGGCTGACAGAGGCACCAGTCACGTGGGTGGGGGGGGGGGACACCAGCCAAGGGGGTGGGGTGTCCTGCGGGGACACCAGCAACGGGGGTGGGGGCGCCTGTGGGGACACCAGCGACGGGGGTGGGGGCGCCTGCGGGGACACCAGCGACGGGGGTGGGGTGTCCCGCGGGGACACCAGCGACGGGGGTGGGGTGTCCCGCGGGGACACCAGCGACGGGGGGTGGGGGGGCGGGCTGACAGAGACACCAGTCACGGGGGGGTGGGGGGGGAGTTGGGGGGGCACCAGCCAAGGGGGCGGGGCATCCTGCGGGGACACCAGCGACGGGGGTGGGGGGGGGGACACACCAGCCAAGGGGGTGGGGGTCCCGCAGGGACACCAGCGGCGGGGGTGGGGTGTCCCGCGGGGACATCAGCGGCGGAAGGGGGGGGCACACCAGCCAAGGGGGCGGTTTGGGGGGGGGGGAACACACCAGCCAAGGGGTTGGGGGTCCTGCGGGGTTACACTACAGCCCTCCAGGGAGATAGAGGGCAGATAGGCAGATTAGGGAAAAGTATTAAAACAGACAGGGCTGTTGTCGTGGGAGACTTCCACATTCTCAATACTGATTGGGTCTCCTTCAGTGAAAGATGCTTCAATGGGGCAGAATTTGTTAGGTGAAATCAGTAGGGTTACTTGGATAGTCCAACTAATGGGTCCATACCGGACAAAAGTGATTGATGAGGTCTCTTATAGTAAACGTATCCAAAAAATTACGGTCGATGGGATCTGTGGTGAACTGGCCATATGAATTCAGAAGGGTCGCGCCCATAGAAGAGAGACGGCAACGGCTGAAGGCACTCGCTCTCTCTGGAGGTGTGTTACGCAGGGATCTGGACTGGGACCCATGCTGCTTGTGATGGGTCAGTCAGCTTGCAGACAACACAAAGATTGGTGGAGTTGTGAACGGTGTAGGTGGCCATCAAAGAGTACATCAGGTAGAGATACAGGCAGAGGACTGACAGATGGAGATCAAGTATCAAGGGAAGAGTACACAGTTAATGACAGGTCCCTTAACTGCACTGAACTACAGAGTGACCTCAGGGTCCAAGTCTATACTCACTGAAAGAAGACACTAGTAGATGGTGTGGTAAAAAGCAGTGCAAGTCAGGCTTGTCTTCAGTGGTCAGGATATTGAACAGAAGAGTCAGCACTTAGATTATTGTGTGCAGTTGGGGGTCCTCATACCACAGTAATGAATAAAGAGGCTGCAGAGAAGATCAACAAGGGCAAAGAGATGGCAGATGTAACACTAAATAGGAAGTGCATGGTCACCGTCGTGCCCTTTGGCAAAGGAGCTAGTTGTGCAGCAATATTGCGACACTATTACAGATCTGGGCATTCCGAAGTTTGGAGTTCAATCCCAGCAGCGCCCTGTATGACCACTTGGAATGTGTGAGTTTTCTCCAGGTCCTCTGGTTTCATCCCACAGTCCAAAGACATAACCTGGGTAGGTTAACTGGTCATTGTAAATTGTCCCATGAACAGGTTAGGGTTAATTGGGTTTGTCTGAGGTTACTGGGGCAGCATGGATCAAAGAGCTGACTCTGCCTGTATCACTAAATAAAAATTAAATTAAATTATTAAAAGGGTTAACTACTTTCCAAATGGGGAGAAATTTTAAAAAATCTGAGGCATAAATGGACTTAGGTGTCCTCATGAAGGATTCCTTAAAGATTAAATTGCAGGTTGAGTCAGTGGTGAGGGAGACAAATGCAATGTTACCATTCATTTCAAGAGGACTGGAATATAAAGGCAAGGATGTAATGTTGAGACTTTATAAAGCACTGGTGAGGCCTCACTTGGGAGTATTGTGGGCCATTTTGGGCCCCTTATCTTAGAAAGGATGTGCTGAAACTCGAGAGGGTTCAAAGAAAATTCATGAAAATGATTCTGGGACTGAACGGGTTAATGTATGAGGAGCATTTGATGGCTCTGGGCCTGTACTTGCTGAAGTTTAGAAGAATGAGAGATCTAACTGAAAAGTCTGGATAAGGTGAATGAGGAGAGGATGTTTCCTATATGGGGAGAGTCTAAGACCAGAGGGCACAGCCTCAGAATAGAGGGATGTCTATTTAGAACAGACATGAGGAAAAATTTCTTTAGCCAGTGGGTGGCAAATCTGTGGAATTCGTTGCCAAAGACAGCTGTGCAGGCCAAGGCATTGGGTACCTTTAAAGTGGAGGTTGATAGATTCTTAATTGATCAGGTTACGGGGAGAAGGCAGGAGATTGGGGTTGGGAGGGATAATATATCAGCCATGATAGAATGGCGGTGCAAAGACAATGTGCTGAAGGTGCAACTCTGCTCTCGTGACTTGAGGTTTCATGGACATTAGCAGAGGACCAATTCGATTAGGGGGAGGGGGATTCGCACATGTTGGGGAGAAGAGTTTAAAAAAGGAGCATTTCGCAGGGCTTGACGATTTAGCAGTGGACCAATCGATTCGCGATTCATTGGCAAGAGCAAATAAAAGTCAAGCAGGGTGAAAGCAGAGTTTGGCCATTGTGTGAGTGGACCAGTGTATGAGTGGTAACTTGAGGCTTTAGCGAGGAGGCACAGGTGGGCAGCAGGTAAGGTCTTTGTAGTGGTTGAATAAAAGGTCACCAAATTAAAGCTAGTTAAATAAAGTAGGGATGAAGCAGGGTCGGGTGGTGTGCTGTAGCTGCATCATGTGGGAGCTGGTGAAGCCCATTGTGCTTCCTGGTGACCACATCTGGCTGCTCGAGCAACTCAGACTCAAAGCTGATGACCTGGAATCTGAGCTTTAAACACTGCGGCACATCAGGAGTTACCTGGATTCTCTGTTTTAGGAGTTAGTCACACCCATTAGATTAGCTGCCTCAAATTCAGTCTGTGGTCAGGGACAGTGGGTCCCTGAGTGGGATTCAAGAGACAGTGCTGGAGGAGGGAGGAAAAGTAGAGAAATGCAGTGGCAATTGGGGATAGTATAGCCGGGGGATAGACGAATTCTCCGTCGCCAGGATGCAGCATCCGAAGGGTGTGTTGCCTGCCTGGTGCCCAGGTTCAGGACATCTTATCTGACCTGCAGAGGAATTTGAAATGGGAGTGGAAAGATCCAGTTGATGTGGTCCCTGTGCGCACCAATGACACAGGTAGAATGAGGAAAGAGGTTCTGCTGAGGGAATTTGAGCAGCTAGGGACTAATTAAAAAGCAGAACCAAAAAGGTGGTCATCTCTGGATTACTACCTGAGCCACATGAAAATTGGCATAGGACCAAGTAGATTAGAGAGTTAAATGTGTGGCTCAAGGATTGATGTGGGAGAAGTGGGTTTGAATTCATGGGAAATTGGCACCAGTATTGGGGAAGGAGGGAGCTGTACCAATGGGACCTGGATAATAGTGAATCGCATAACTGGGACTGTGGACAGGGCTTTAAACTAAATAGTTGGGGGGTTCCACAGATTGGAGAAGTATGGATAAAGTAAAAGAGAAAAGTGTGGATAAAGGTAAAGGAAAAACAAAATACAAAAAAGAGAAAGTAAGAGTGGAGTGAAGAAAAGTCAAGTGTAAAAGAGAAAAAGGTTACAAGATTTTAAAAGCACAATGAGTGTAAGGTCATTTAGCTGAATGCCCGTAGTATTCGAAATAAGGTCAGTGAACGTGGCTGAAATCAGTACAAAGGGGTATGGTTTAGAGGCCATGACAGAGACATGGTTGCAGGGTGGACAGGATTGGGAATTACATTTCCAAGGATATCAGGTAATGCGGAAAGATAGGCAGGTGGGGTAGCACTCTTAAGTAAAGATGCGATCAGGGCGATAGTGAGAGACGATATAAGATCTAAGGAGCAGAATGTTGAATCCATCAGGGTAGAGATTAGGAATAGTGAAGGGAAGAAATCACTGGTGGGAGTTGTCTATCGGCCACCGAATAATAACATTACAGTGGCACAGGCCCTAAACCGAGAAATATCTGAGGCACGTAAGAATAGAACAATAGTTCTTGTGGGTAACTTGCACATAGATTGGGTGAATCAAGTTGGCCAAGGCAGTCTTGAGGAGGACTTCATAGAATGCATCCGTGATGGCTTTCTTGAACAGCATGTTACTGAACCTGCAAGGGAACATGCTATCGTAGATCTGGTCCTGTGCAGTGAGACAGGTAAAATCAGTGATGTTGTAGTTAGGGATCCTCTTGGAAAGAGTGATCACAGTATGACTGAGTTTCTCATACAAATGGAGGGTGCAATAGTTCAATCAAAAACCAGTGTGATATGCCGAAACAACGGAAACTACAATGCAATGAGGGAGGATTTGGCCAGTGTAGACTGGGAACACAGGCTATATGGTGGGAAGGTTGAGGAACAGTGCAAGACTTTCAAAGAGATTTTTCACGGTGCTCAACAAAAGTACATTCCAGTTAAAAGCAAGGACAGTAAGTGTGGGGAGAGCTGGCCTTGGATAGCTAAGGAAATTAAAAAAAAAGGCATCAAAAAAAGTCACTGGGAGTAGTGGGAAACTGGAAGATTGGGAAGATTTTAGAAAGCAACAAGTACCACTAAACGAGCAATAAGGAAAGGGAAGATAGATTAATGAAAATATACTAGCACAAAATATAAAAATGGATAGTAAAAGTTTTTGTATTATTTAAAGCAGAAAAGGATGGCTATAGTGAATGTAGGTCCTTTGGAGGACGAGAAGGGGGAACTGATATTGGGTAAGGAGGAAATGGCAGAGGCTTTGAATGACTATTTTGTGTCGGTCTTCACGGTGGAGGACACATCTAACATGCCAAAGAGAAACGTTATGGACGTAATGGGAGGTGAGGACGTCGATACAATAGCTATCACAAAAGAGCTAGCAGTGCGCAAACTTGTGGGCCTGAAGAAAGATAAGTCCCCTGGTCCTGATGGAATGCATCCCAGGGTACTGACAGAAATGGCAGAAGTTATAGTGTGGCTTTGGTGATGATTTACCAAAATTCTCTGGACTCTGGATGGATTGGAAGACAGCGAATATCACACCACTGTTGAATAAAAGGATATGGGCAAAAGGCAGGTGACTATAGACCAGCAACACGCACAAAATGCTGGAGGAACTCAGCAGGCCAGGCAGCATCTATGGAAAAGAGTACAGTCGACGTTTCGGGCCAAAACCCTTCAGCAGGACTGGAGAAATAAAACTGAGTAGATTTGAAAGGTGGGGAAGGGGAGAGAGAAACATCAGGCGATAGGTGAAGCTTGGAGGGGTAGGGATGAAGCAAAGAGCTAGGAAGTTGATTGGTGGAAGAAAGAAAAAATGGGGCGGGGGAGGGAGTGCACCAGAGGGAGGCGATGGGCAGCAAGGAGAGAGAGGGACAAGGGGATGGCAAATGGTGAAACTAGGTGGGGCAGGGAGAAAGGAGGCATTACTGGAAGTTTGAGAAATCAATGTTCATGCCTCACAAAATGCTGGAGAAACTCATCAGGCCAGGCAGCAGCTCTTTGTGACTATAGGCCAGTTCGTTTAACATCTGTAGTTGGGAAAATGCTTGAAGCTATCATTAAAGAAATAGTGAAGCATCTGGAAAGAAACGGATCCATCAGGCAGACACAGCATGGATTCAGCAAAGGCAGGTCCTGTTTGATAAACTTACTGGAGTTCTTTGGAGATATAATGAGTGCAGTGGACAGAGGGGAACAGATGGACATTATTTACTTGGATTTCCAGAAGGCATACGATTAAGGTGCCACATAACTTAACCACAAGGTAAGGATGCACAGAGCTGGGGCTGATGTATTAGCATGGACAGAGGATTGGTTAACAATAGAAAGCAGAGAGCTGGGACACATGGGTGTTACTCGGGTTGGCAATCAGTGCTGAGTGGTGTGCTGCAGGGGTTCACGATATACATTAATGATCTGGAAGAGAGGGCAAAGTTTGCTGATGATACTAAACAGAGTGGAAAAGCAAATTGTGTAAGACACAGAGAGTCTGCAGAGAGATGTAGATAGGTTACGTGAGTGGGCATGGGTCTGGCAGATGGAGTACAATGTTGGTAAATGCGAGGTCATCCACTTTGGAAGGCAAAATGGAAGAGCAGATTATTATTTAAACGGTAAAAAAAAAATTGCAGCGTGCTGCTGTGCAGAGGGACTTGGGAGTGCTTGTGCATGAATCACAAAGACGTAGGAACAGAATTAGGCCATCAAGTCTGCTCCGCCATTCAATCATGGCCGATCCTTTTTTTCCCCTCCTCAACCCCAGTTCCTATCCTTCTCCCCGTAACCTTTGGTGTCATGTCCAATCAAGAACCTATCAATCTCTGCCTTAAATACACCCAATGCCCTGACCTCCACAGATGTATGTAGCAATAAATTCCACAAATTCACCACCCTCTGGCTGAAGAAATTTCTCCGCATCTGTTTTGAAAGGGCGCCCCTCTATCCTGAGGCTGTGTCCTCTTGTCCTAGACTCCCCCACCATGGGAAACATCCTTTCCACATCGACTCTGTCTAGACCATTCAACATTCGAAAAGTTTCAATGAGATCCCCACTCATCCTTCTGAATTCCAGTGAGTACAAACCCAGAGCCATCAAACATCCCTCATATGATAACCCCTTCATTCCTGGAATCATCCTTGTGAACCTCCTCTGGACCCCCTCCAATGCCAGCACAACTTTTCTAAGATGAGGGCCCCAAAACTGTTCACAATACTCAAGGTGAGGCCTCACCAGTGCCTTATAAAGCCTCAGCATCACATCCCTGCTCTTGTATTCTAGCTCTCTTGAAATGAATGCTAACATGGCATTTGCCTTTCTCACCACCAATTCAAGCTGCAACTTCAGGGTGTTCTGCACAAGGACTCCCAAGTCCCTCTGCATCTCAGATTCCCGGATTTTCTCCCTGTTTAGAAAACAGTCCGCAAATTTATTTCTACTATCAAAATGCATAACCCATCCAACAATCTTCGTACCATCTACAAACTTGGCATAAGGCTGGTTTGCAGGTGTAGCAGGCTATAAAGAAGGCAAATGTAATAGAAACATAGAAATCCTACAGCAGGCTCTTTGGCCCACAAAGCTGTGCTGAATATGTCCCTACCTTAGAAATTACCTAGGGTTATCCATAGCCCTCTGCTTTTCTGAGCTCCATGTACCTGTCCAGGAGTCTCTTAAAAGACCCTATCGTATCTGCCTCCACCACCATTGCCAGAAGCCCATTCCATACACTCACCACTCTCTGCATTAAAAAAACTTACCCCTGACATCTCCTCTGTACCTACTTCCAAGCACCTTAAAACTGTGCCCTCTCGTGCTAGCCATCTCAGCCCTGGAAAAAAGCCTCTGACTATCCACATGATCAATGCCTCTCATCATCTTATACACCTCTATTAGGTCACCTCTCATCCTCCATCGCTTAAGGAAAAAAGGCCGAGTTCACTCAATCTATTCTCATAAGGCATGCTCCCCAATCCAGGCAACATCCTTGTAATTCTCCTCTACACTCCTTCCTGCTAGCCTTATAATCTTCTAGATTTCTATCATTACCTAGTTTTTTGAACCTTCCGTAAGCTCTTCTTTTCTTCTTGACTAGATTTACAACAACCTTTGTACACCACGGTTCCTGTACCCTACCATCCTTTCCGTCTCATTAGAATGTACCTATGCAGAACGCCACACAAATATCCCCTGAATATTTGCCACATTTCTTCTGTACATTTCCCTAAGGACATCTGTTCCCAATTTATGCTTCCAATTTCTTGCCTGCTAGCCTCATATTTCCCCTTACTCCAATTAAACATTTCCCTAACTTGTCTGTTCCTATCCCTCTCCAGTGCTATGGTAAAGGAGATAGAACTGTGATCACTACCTCCAAAATGCTCTCCCACTGTGAGATCTGACACCTGACCAGGTTCATTTCCCAATACTAGATCAAGTACAGCCTCTCCTCTTGTAGGTTTATCTACATATTGTGTCAAGAAAGCTTCAACACACCTAACAAATTCCACCCCATCTAAACCCCTCACTCTAGGGACATACCAATCGATATTTGGGAAATTAAAATCTCTCACAACAACCCTGTTATTATTACACCTTTCTAGAATCTGTCTCCCTATCTGCTTCTCGATGTCCCTGTCACTGTTGGATGGTCTATAAAAAACACCCAGTAGAGTTATTGACCCCTTCCTGTTCCTAACTTCCACCCACAGAGACTCCGTAGACAATCCCTCCATGACTTCCTCCTTTTCTGCAGCCGTGACACTATCTCTGATCAACAGTCCCACGCCCCCACCTCTTTTGCCCCCCTCCCCATCCTTTCTAAAACATCTAAAGCCTGGCACTCGAAGTAACCATTACTGCCTGAGCCATCCAAGTCTCTGTAATGGCCGCAACACCATAGCTCCAAGTACTGATCCACGCTCTAAGCTCATCCGCTTTGTTCAAGATACTCCTTGCGTTAAAATAGACACATCACAAACCATCGGTCTGAGTGCTCCCCCAGGTAGGCCATCTCCCCCAACTGTACTCAAACAGGAATACTTATTGCCACTGGGGTACTCTCTAGCATCTGCCTCTTGCCCTTCCCTCTCCTGACTGTGACCCACTTATCTGTCTCCCCAAGCCACGGTGCGGCTACCTGCCCTGCCTATAGCTCCTAACTATCACCTCTTGGTCTCCCGGACTTCCCAGATCTGACACCGAGCACAGAACACCAGCCTCGCACACATTTTTCCTGTCTATATTCTACACAGGCAACCTACCTCGCCTTGACCTGTTATCGTCTAAGCCCCATTAAGCCAAAGCCTTCCTACTCCATTGCCCACTCTATAAGGTGTCTCCTTTTAAACCCTTCTCGCTGTTCTCACTGGCTGATGTCCATGCGTTTGTGCAGTTGTGCCCTGATCAAGTTAACCTTTATTGCTAGAGGGACTGAATTTAAGAGCAGGGAGGTCATTCTGCAACTGTACAGGGTACTGGTGAGGCCGCACCTGGAGTACTGCGTGTAGTTCTGGTCTCCATACTTGGAGAAGGATGTACTGGCTTTGGAGGTGGTGCAGAGGAGGTTCACCAGGTTGATCCCAGAGAGCAGAGGGTTAGACTATGAAAAGAGATTGAGTCGCCTGGGACTGTACTGAATGGAATTCAGAAGGATGAGACAAGTTCTTACAGAAACATATACAATTATGAAAGGAATAGATAAGATATAGGCAGGAAAGTTGTTTCAAGTGGTAGGTGAGACTAGAACTAAGGGACATAGCGTTAAGATTGAGGGGAGTAGGTATAGGACAGATGAGGAGGAACTGCTTTTCCCAGACAGTGGTATTTAAGACATGGTTGGATAGATTTGAGTTGGAGGACAAGTGTTACAAGGAGAGACTGGACTGGCTGGGACTGTTTTCCCCGCAGCAAATGAGTCTGAGGGGGGGACCTCACAGACCTATATAAAATATTACCAGGCATGAAAAGGGGAGATAGTCGGAGTGTGCTCACCAAGGTAGGGGGTGACTACATGTTAAGGTGAAAGGGAGAAGGGGAGCAGCTGGCACCTGGAATGAGCTGCTAGAGGTGGCGATGAAGGCAGGAACAGCAACAACATTGAAAGTGTATCTGGACAGGGCACAGGGGGATACAGCGTTAATGCAGGCAGTGGCAATAGTATAATTGGCCCTGACGTCACGGAGATGCCAGGCTGAAGCTTCCACTGAACTCTTTCAAGGACAATGAAATAGATTTTTCCCCAATTCATGGAATCGGTGGTCAAGCACAGAAACCACACCCACGTCCACATTGTTACCCCTCAGATCCCCTTTAAAATCCGCCTCTCGTCTGAATCCAATGCCCTCTTGTCTCCGATACCTTGGGGATGTGATTTAAGACTCTTTCTTCTTGCATAATCTTATACATTTGTTAGTCACAGGCAAGGTACTGAAAGACTAGTGGCCCAGTAACGCGGTGCCTTTAGTTAAGAAAGGTTGGAGTGACAAGCCAGAGAACTGTTATTCTCAAAGGATAGCAGAGAACTACAGACCAGCGAACCTATCAGTGTCCACCTGCCCGATTCCCCAACAGTTAATTTGCAGGTTGAGTCTGTGGACAGGAAGGCAAATGTGATGTTAGCATTCATTGCAAGAGAACTGGGATATAAAAGCAAGGATGTAAAGCTGAGGCTTTATAAGGTACAGGTGAGGTATCAGTGAGCAGTTTAGGGCACCTTATCTCATAAAAGATATGGCGGCACTGGCGAGGGTTTAAAGGTAGTTTACGAAATTCTGACATTTAAAAGCTATCTGGACGTGTAGGAAATTACGTGTAGCACTGGAGATTAGTGTGCAAACTTAAAGCACACGGTATTGGGGGTAAGGTATTGATGTGGATAGAGAATTGGTTAGCAGACAGGAAGCAAAGAGTGGGAATAAACGGGACCTTTTCAGAATGGCAGGCGGTGACTAGTGGGGTACCGCAAGGCTCAGTGCTGGGACCCCAGTTGTTTACAATATATATATTAATGACTTGGATGAGGGAATTAAATGCAGCATCTCCAAGTTTGCGGATGACACGAAGCTGGGCGGCAGTGTTAGCTGTGAGGAGGATGCTAAGAGGATGCAGGGTGACTTGGATAGGTTAGGTGAGTGGGCAAATTCATGGCAGATGCAATTTAATGTGGATAAATGTGAAGTTATCTACTTTGGTGGCAAAAATAGGAAAACAGATTATTATCTGAATGGTGGCCGATTAGGAAAAGGGGAGGTGCAACGAGACCTGGGTGTCATTATACACCAGTCATTGAAAGTGGGCATGCAGGTACAGCAGGCGGTGAAAAAGGCGAATGGTATGCTGGCACTTATAGCAAGAGGATTCGAGTACAGGAGCAGGGAGGTACTACTGCAGTTGTACAAGGCCTTGGTGAGACCACACCTGGAGTATTGTGTACAGTTTTGGTCCCCTAATCTGAGGAAAGACATCCTTGCCATAGAGGGAGTACAAAGAAGGTTCACCAGGTTGATTCCTGGAATGGCAGGACTTTCATATGAAGGAAGACTGGATGAACTAGGCTTGTACTCATTGGAATTTAGAAGATTGATGGGGGATCTGATTGAAACGTATAAAATCCGAAAGGGATTGGACAGGCTAGATGCAGAAAGATTGTTCCCGATGTTGGGGAAGTCCAGAATGAGGGGTCATGGTTTGAGGATAAAGGCGAAGCCTTTTAGGACTGAGATTAGGAAAAACTTCTTCACACAGAGAGTGGTGAATCTGTGGAATTCTCTGCCACAGGAAACAGTTGAGGCCAGTTCATTGGCTGTATTTAAGAGGGAGTTAGATATGGCCCTTGTGGCTAGGGGGATCAGAGGGTATGGAGGGAAGGCTGGTGCAGGGTTCTGAGTTGGATGATCAGCCATGATCATAATAAATGGCAGTGCAGGCTCCAAGGGCCAAATGGCCTACTCCTGCACCTATTTTCTATGTTTCTATGAAAGGTTTTCAGTGATATAGGTCAACGCTAGAACACAAGGTAACGCCTGGTGTTCCATAAAGAACATCTTATCTCAGGCGGAGCTCTCTGAGGTCTGGCCGTCTCTCTCAGACATGGTTGACTGCCGCGGGAAGGGGAGAGGGAGGGAGACTGCAGTGGTGCTCACCGTGGTGACGTCCAGTGGTAGGATGATGACGATGAGGAAGCAGAGGTACCAGGCCAGGAGCGTGGCGACAATCACCAGGCGGTGCTGCTTCCTGAAGTCAGCGTAGCGATAGAGAACGAGCAGAGCCAGGAAGAAAACCGCCACGATATCGATGCCCAAAGCCGCTCCACTCATGGTTACCCTGGTGGAAGGGAGAACGGGCACAGGGGTGGGGAGGGTGGGGCAGTAGAGAACGGGCACAGGGGTGGAGCAGTACAGAATGGGTACAGGGGTGGGGAAGTAGAGAATGAGTAAGGGGGAGGGGTGGGGAGGGTGGGGCAGTAGAGAACAGGTACAGGGGTGGGGCACTACAGAACGGGTACAGGGGTGGGGAGGGTGGGGCAGTAGAGAACGGGTACAGGGGTGGGGCACTACAGAATGGGTACAGGGGAGGGGAGGGTGGAGCAGTAGAGAACGGGTACAGGCGTGGGGAGGGTGGGGCAGTAGAGAACGGGTACAGGGGTGGGGCACTACAGAACGGGTACAGGGGAGGGGAGGGTGGGGCAGTAGAGAATGGGCACAGGGGTGGAGCAGTAGAGAACGGGTACAGGCGTGGGGAGGGTGGGGCACTACAGAACGGGCACAGGGGTGGAGCAGTAGAGAACGGGTACAGGCGTGGGGAGGGTGGGGCAGTAGAGAACGGGTACAGGGGTGGAGCAGTAGAGAACGGGTACAGGCGTGGGGAGGGTGGGGCAGTAGAGAACGGGTACAGGGGTGGGGCACTACAGAACGGGTACAGGGGAGGGGAGGGTGGGGCAGTAGAGAACGGGCACAGGGGTGGAGCAGTAGAGAACGGGTACAGGCGTGGGGAGGGTGGGGCACTACAGAACGGGTACAGGGGAGGGGAGGGTGGGGCACTACAGAACAGGTACAGGGGTGGGGAGGGTGAGGCAGTAGAGAATGGGTACAGGGGAGGGGAGGGTGGGGTAGTAGAGAACGGGCACAGGGGTGGGGCAGTAGAGAACGGGCACAGGGGTGGGGCAGTAGAGAACGGGCACAGGGGTGGAGCAGTAGAGAACGGGCACAGGCGTGGAGCAGTAGAGAACGGGCACAGGCGTGGGGAGGGTGGGGCAGTGAGGGAGGAGACCCTGCTGTTGAATCACTGGTCAGTAACAGGAAACCTATGGCGAAAGAGAGAATGCACAAGCTCAGTGCAAATGGAAAGAATTCATGGTGAGAATCAGAACACTACAAGACATACTGTAAGAGCAGAATTAACCCATCAAGTCTGATCCACCATTGATTATCCATCTCAACACCATTCCCTTTGACTTAACTGCTCTCAGTGACTCTGGCTCGGGCACTGCACCCCAGGTACTCCCACTCTCTGGGTGGATAAAGGACCCCTCGAAATCTCCTGCCCCTTACCCTAACCCTTGTCTCCTAAGCTATAATAATAATGTGATAAGCGGAATAACTTCTTGCAGTCATTTCCCCTCTTTACCACCGCACTCCAGGGAGAACAGACGTACGTTCTCCAGTCTCTCCCCATTAGTGAACCAGTCGGCACCCAGCGAACCCGTTCCCTCTCCAGCACTCCCACAGCCTTCCTAAAGAGTTTCTGTCCCAGCTAAGACAAATATTTACCCCGTGTGCCCGGCCACTGGATCAACAGTGTGGGACCATCCACACACAGTTACCCACGAGATGCTGGGGTCAGAGGGGAGGGTTAGAGAGGACAGCCAAGGTTTGGGGTCAGTACCCTCACCTAAACAAGTTAATCTGCCGGGTCAACTCTTTGTTCTTCCCCAAGGCCCCTCAACCCCTACACCATTTCACCCCTCGTTCACCAGTCACCACCCTCCCACTTCCTCCCGCTAGACGAGCGCCGGTACTTACCGCAACCCCCTGGTATTTTACCCCAGGGCATTCACTCACCCTCAGAACCCACTCTTCACCCTCCTCAAACCCTACCCCCGACACCCCGGCTTCTGCGCTCCCATTTCCTCCTCTTGCAACGTCAGCTCCGGGAACCTCCCGTGCGGCTGCGCGGCGCACTGACTCATGGGTCCTGTAGTCCACCCGCTCCTTGCTTCCCATTGCGCACTGCGGCCGAGGTAATCTCCATTTGCACCAATCAGAGCCCGGGTACGTGAGTGCGCGCGGATATTGAACTTCCCGCCGCACCGTGGCGCCAAAACGGAGCGGAGCGGCGATGAGGGAGCGCGGGTCAGTGTGAGGGAGCGTGGCGGTGGGGGCGGGGGTTGTGGGGGGTGAGTCTGGGTCTGTGGTATGGTGGTGGTGGCGGAGAACAATATGGTCGGTGTTTCCGGGCCTGGGCGTGTTGGTGAGGGTGTGTCTGGGTCAGTGGCGATCTGGCGTCCGGAGTTTCGGGGCAGATGGAGATGGATAGGGGGAGAGTCTGAGTGTCTCTGGGATGGGGGTGGAGGGCCGGTCGAGCCTGACGGTGAGTCTGAGTAAGAGGTGGGGTGATCTGGGTTGTCGGGGCGGAGGGAAGGTAAGTTAGGATCGTTGCGTGATTTGGGAGTTGGTTTGATGAGTCTGATCGAATGTTGTGGGGTCCGGGGAGATGTGGGAGGCAGGCCCTGAAATAATGAGTAATAGGCTGAGGGTGGGTGAAGGTAAAGGGGAAGGGTGACAGTGGAGTCAGGTGTTAGTTCTTTGGTTCTTTAATCTCTGCCACTAGCAGTATGCCAGATGTTGAAGGGTGTGAGGGAAGAGAAATGAATGCAGTTACTACTACAAGGGAGAAGGTGCTCGAAAAACTGAAAGACCTAAAGGTATATAAGTCACCTGGACCAGGTGAAATGCATCCTAGGGTTCTGAAAGAGGTGGCGGTAGAGACTGTGGAGGCATTAGTAATGATCTTTCAAAAATCATTGTACTCTGGCATGGTGACAGAGGACTGGAAAATTGCGAATGTCACCCCACTCTTTAAGAAAGGAGGAAGGCAGCAGAAAGGGAATTATAGACCAGTTAGCCTGACCTCAGTGGTTGGGAAGATGTTGGAGTCAATTATTAAGGATGAGGTGATGGAGTACTTGGTGACACAGGACAGGATAGTACAAAGTCAGCATGATTTCCTTAAAGGAAAATCCTGCCTGACGAACCTGTTGGAATTCTTTGAGGATATTACAAGTAGGATAGATAAAGGGGATGTAGTGGATGTTATATATTTGGACTTTCAGAAGGCCTTTGACAAGGTGCCACACATAGACAGCTTACCAATTTAAGAGCCCATGGTATTACAGGGAAGTTACTGGATTGGTTAATTGGTAGGAGGCAGCGCGTGGGGGATAAAGGATCCTTGTCTGGTTGGCTGCCAGTGACTAATGATTCCGCAGGGTCAGTATTGGGACCATTTCTTTTTATGCTGTATATAAATGATTTAGAGGATGGAATAGATGGATTTGTTTCGACCCGAAGCATCGGCTGTCCTGTTTTTCCATAGATGCTGCCTGGCCTGCTGAGTTCCTTCAGCATTTTGTGTGTGTTGCTCGGATTTCCAGCATGTGCAGATTTCCTCTTTTTTTGTAGATGGCTATATTGCCAAATTTGCAGATGATACGAACATTGGTGGAGGGGCAGGTAGTGTTGAGGGGACAGGAAGGATGCAGAAGGACTTGGATTAGGAGAATGGGCAAGAGAGTGGCAAATGAAATACAATGTTGGAAAATACATGGTCATGCACTTTGGTAGTAGAAATAAATGTGCAGACTATTCTCTAAATGGGGAGATAATCCAAAAATCTGAGATGCAAAAGGACCCAGGAGTCCTTGTGCAGAACATGCTAAAGGTTGGTGAGGAAGGCAAATGCAATGTTAACATTAATTTCAAGAGGTCTCAGATACAAGAGCAAGGATATGATGCTGAGGCTTTATAAGGCACTGGTGAGGCCTCACCTTGAGTATTGTGAACAGTTTTGGACTCCTCATCTTAGAAAAGATGTGCTGGCATGGAGAGGGTCCAGGAGAGGTTCACACGGATGATTTCAGGAATGATAAAGTTATTATATAAGGAATATTTGATGACTGTGGGTCTGTACTCGCTGGAATTCAGAAGGATGAGGGAGGATCTCATTGAAACCTTTTGAGTGTTGAAATGCCTGGACAGTTGATGTGGAAAGGATGTTTCTCCTGGTGGGGGAGTCTAAGACAAGAGGGCAGAGCCTCAGGATACAGGGGTGTCCATCTGAAAGAGATGCAAAGAAATTACTTTAGCCGGAGGGTGGTGAATTTGTGGAATTTGTTACCACAGGCAACTGTGGAGGCCAGGCTATTGGGTGTATTTAAGGCAGAGATTGATACTTCTTGTTTGGACATGGCATCAAAGGTTGTGGGCAGAAGGCTGGGGAGCAAGGCTGAGGGGGGGGAAGAAAGATCAGCCATGATTGAATGGCAGAACAGACTCAGGCCAAATAGCCTAATTTTCCTCCTTTGTGTTATGGGCTTATGTTCTAGATATTTATTATTATTTCTTTTGTATTTGCACATTGGTCGTTTATCCTGTTGGGTGTTGCCTTTCTTTGTTTTCATTGTGTTTCTTGTATTTACTGTGAATGCCCACATGAAAATGAATCTCAGGTGACGTACTTTAATAACGAATTTACTTTGAACTTTGATTGATGTGGCAATGGTCGGTCCAATATGCACCTGATTCACTTATGGTGTGGGCCACATTGCGTCTCACTGCCTGCAATCAGGGCAGTTGAAGAGGATTTGCCCTTGCCTGTCTGACTAAACAGGTTGTCATTTCTGAGTACTTTGTCAGCTGCAGGTTCTTGCAGCTGTTTTTCCCCATTCCCTCCCAATTAGAGACTTTAATGCTCCATTTAAGTTTGGGAGGATAGTGCATCTCCCATTGCGAAGAGGACAGGCTGGAGAAGGGAACTTCCTTGGTTATGGTTCTTACATCCGGAGTTAGACTGAACTGACGTTGAGTACTACTGAGGGTCATTCCTTGTAGCTACAATCACCAAGAGGAGGTTTACTTCCCTTTGGTTACTCTTCCAGAAGGTGGGTTATCAAGTCATGATGTAATACAGCATGCGAACCGGCCCTTTGGCCCGCTGGTCTGTGCTGACCGGGATGCCCCATCCTAGCTAGTCCCATTTGCTGGTGCTCGGCCCACTGCTTTCTGAACCTTTCCAATACATATTACTGTCCAACTGTCTGTTGAAAGTTGTTCTTGAACCTGCCTCAAACCCATTGGCAGCACATTCCATATACTACCACCCTCTGCGTGAAGAAGTTGTCCCTCGGGCTCCTATGAAATCTTTTGCCCTAAATCTATACTGTCTAGTTCTTGATTTCCCCGGTGTCGGGGGAAGAAAGGACTCGTTCTCCCTATCAATGCCCTTCACCTCTATGGCCCAACTTCGCCCTAAAGCTCGGTTCCCCAAGTAGCAACATCTTTGAGTTTTTTATTCACTCTTTCCAGTTTAATAACATCTTGCCTATAGCAGAGAACTAAAACTGAACACAGTATTCCAAGGGCAGCCTTGCCTGTGCACTCTGCAACCTCATCTCTCACTTGTCTAAATGAAGCTTAGTTTCTCATTCATCACCTGCTCACCCAACTGAACAAGGTTCCTTGGGAGTTTGTCATAACCTTCACTGTCCGCCCCACCACCTGCAAGCATATTAACTGTGCCTTGTCTATTCTTATCCAAGTCACTGAGATAGATGAGAAATAGCAATGGGCCCTCTGACTCCAAGCATAGATTCCCCCAAAACCCTTGAGAGTCTCTCCCTAGTTACCATTTGTTTTAAATCCGTTTACCATTCTCTTAATCCAACTTGCCAAGGACATTTCATGGCCACTCTTCGTCTTCACTTACTGAGGTATTTACCCCAATCCTTACCTGCCTCAGGTCTTGCTGCGTCTGCTAAAGGGATTGAAGTGGAGCTGCACGTTGATCACCCCACCTTCTGATGGAGGGAATGTCTGATGAAGCAGCTGACAGTGGCAGGGCCCAGAATACCGTCCAGGCGAACTTGTGCAGTGATGTCCTGGGCTGGCATGGCCGACCTCCAACACCCACACTCACCTTTGTGCCCACAATACCTCACCAGTGCTTTATAAAGTCTCAACATTACATCCTTGCTTTTATATTCTAGTCTTCTTGACTCAACCTGCAAATTAACCTTTTGGGAGTCCCTAGTCCCTTCACACCTCAGTTTTGTATTTTCTATCCATTTAGAAAATGGTCAATCCTTTAATTTCTTCTACCAAAGTGCATGACCTTCCACTTCCCAAGAGGAGGTATAGGAGCCTGAATTGTGTGTGTAGATATATAGATCACTTGTGGTACCAGAGGAAACAACACACAGGACCAGTGTTACACTATCATCAAGAATACCCTCCATGCTATCCCATGCCCACACTTCAGAAAGTCTGATCACCTGGCTGTACTTCTACTTCCAAGTATATGCATATAAAGACTGCAGCACCAGCAGTGAGGACCAGGAAGGTATGGACAAAGGAAGAAGAGCGCTTACAGAACTGCTTTAAGCTGGTGGACTGGACTGTATTTAGGGATGCATCTTTGAATCTGGATGAGTATACTGCCATTGTGACACTGTGCTTCTGGTTCGGAGGCTAATGTCAGGCAGTCTTTCAGGAGGGTGAACCTCGCAAGGCAGCATACCCTGATGGAGTGTCTGGTAAGGATCTGAAAAATTGTGCCATTCAAGGACATTTTCAACATCTCTCTGCTGTGGTTGGAAGTTCCCATCTGCTTAAAAGAGACAACAATTATACCAGTGTCTAAGAAGAGTAAAACCGTAAGATAGGAGCAAAATAGGCCAATAGGCCCATCAAGTCTGCCTTGCCATTCAATCATGGGCTGATCCAATTCTTCCAGTCATCCCCACTCCCCTGCCTCGTATTAGGGTCACTCGGGCAAAACAAGAAAAAGGGATCCCCAGCAAAAACAACTGGCGGAACAAATACTGCAATAACTTCTTTACCTCTCTTTGTTACCTGTCTGTTTCCAGTTGGTTGTGTTTTTCATGTTAAGTGGATGTGCTGGAGGTTTGCATTTCCTCGGTGCTGCTGAGAAATTCTGCAGTAAAAGCTGACCTCTCGGGCTTGTTGATGAGCCTCTTTAATGAAAATCATTAAAACAATAGCCACTGACTGCACCAGCCTGGAATCATTTTGGAGTTAATAGGCAGTGGGTGAGGAAATTGGAACCTTTGCACATCTCACATTCTGAGCACAGCAGATGTTAATGTAATGTTTGCTTATCAGGCACGGATGGTATCTCAGCAAGTCCCAGCTCTGCCATTGTCAGAACCAGTGTATTATTCTCAGTGCAGCTCTGCCCAGCCACTGACACATTTGCTGCTGGACTGCTTCAGTATGGAGACCTTCCTCAACATAGAATTGTTACAATTCATGAGGCGATTCAATCCATCGTGACCCGACAGCTTCCTAGCAGAACTTTCTGCTGGTGCCACACCCAGCCCTTCTGCATAGCCTTGCATGTGTTTTCTTGTTCATCCGAGCAACCATAAATCTCCCTTGAACCCTCCCCAGTGCTCTCACACTGATAAGACCATAAGATATAACCATATAACAATTACAGCACGGAAACAGGCCATCTCAGCCCTTCTAGTCCGTGCTGAACTCTTACTCTCACCTAGTCCCACCAACCTGCACTCAGCCCATAACCCTTCATTCCTTTCTTGTCCATATAGCTATCCAATTTAACTTTAAATGACAACATCGAACCTGCCTCCTCCACTTCTGCTGGAAGCTCATTCCACACAGCTACCACTCTCTGAGTAAAGAAGTTCCCCCTCATGTTACCCCTAAACTTTTGCCCTTTAATACTCAACTCCTGTCCTCTTGTTTGAATCTCCCTTGCTCATGGAAAAAACCTATCCACATCAACTCTATCTATCCCCCTCATAATTTGAAATACCTCTATCAAGTCCCTCATCAACCTTCTACACTCCAAAGAATAAAGACCCAATTTGTTCAACCTTTCTCTGTAACTTAGGAGATGAAACCCAGGTAACATTCTAGTAAATCTTCTCTGGACTCTCTCAATGTTGTTGACATTTTTCCTATAATTCGGTGACCAGAACTGTATACAATACTCCAAATTTGGCCTTACCAATACCTTGTACAATTTCAACATTACATCCCAACTCCTGTACTCAATGCTCTGATTTATAAAGACCAGCATACCAAAAACTTTCTTCACCACCCTATCCACATGAGATTCCATCTTCAGGGAACTATGCACCATTATTCCTAGATCCCTCTGTTCCACTGCATTCTTCAATGCCCTACCATTTACCATGTATGTCCCATTTTGATTAGTCCTACCAAAATGTAGCACCTCACATTTATCAGCATTAAGCTACATTTGCCATCTTTCAGCTCACTCTTCTAACTGGCCTAAATCTCTCTGCAAGCTTTGAAAACCTGCCTCTGTAATCCGACTACCTCATCCTCAGCACTATTCAAAGAGTGCAGAGAAAATTTACAAGGAGGGGATGGGGGTCGGGTGCTAGAGCTCAAGTTCATGGGTTAAGGGTGAACAGTGAAATGTTTAAGGGGAACATGAGGGGAATCTTCTTCACCCTGAGGGTGGAGAGAGTGTGGCACGAGCTACCAGTGCTAGTGGCAGATGCAGGGCCGATGTCAATGTTTCAGAGAAAGTTGGTTAGGTGTAGGGGTATGGAGGGTATTGGTCTAGGTGTAGACCAATGGGACTAGACAGATTAATGGTTTGGCATAGACAAGATGGGCTGAAGGGCCTGTTCCTGTGCTATAGTGTTCTATGACTCTACACAGTGGATTCTGATAAAATTAGAACAGATCGGGTTGTCCCAATTAACTGAAGTTTCACGGAAATATGTTTAAAAGTACTTTTTAAAAAAAAGACAAACTACTGTTTAACTGAGTGGAAAATCGTGTATTCAAATGAAATACAGAACAAATTAGAAACCTACCAATATTACTGGTGGTTGTCTCTCGTATCCGACAATGATAGGAAACTTGTGTGAGAGAGTTTTTAAGTGGAAAAGCCATTGCACTGGGGCAGTTCCACTCTCAACCTTGGAAGTGTGGGTCCAGTGGGACAAATAGATGTCACAACTCAGCTCTTCCCTGGTTGCACTGGATGAACATGACTTTTGTGCGTTGTCATATCCTTCAGTCTCCTTGCAGCATTGCAGAACTGCCTTCCCGCCTGTTGGATCTCACTTTAGCTCACATTCACCCAGACTGCTGGAGCTGACTACTCATGTCCCTATCTCTCCGGGGTACAAGACCAGCTGGCTCTCCTCACCTGTCAGAGTGGTGTACCGGAGTGTGGCCACTCTGACCTGGAGGCACAGGTGAGAGCTGAGCTTCTGGAGGGGACCACAGGTGACGTTCAAGATGATCAAAGTTTAAAGTATATTTATTATCAAAGTACATACATGTTACCATATATAAACCTGAGATTAATTTTCTTCTGGGCATACTCAATGAGTCTATAGAATAGTAACCATAACATGATCAAAGAAAGACTGCCCGACTTGGGTGTTCAACCAGTGGGCACAAGACAACTATAAAAAGAAGAGATGATGATAAGTATATAAGCAATAAATACCGAGAACATGAGATGAAGACTCCCTGAAAGTGAGTCCATTGGTTGTGGGAGCATTTCAATGATGGTGTAAGTCAGGAGTCCCCAACCTTTTTTGCACCACGGACCGGTTTAATATTGACAATATTCTTGCGGACCGGCCAACCGGGGTGTGGGTGTTCAAGTAGGGTTAAACATGTCTTTCACAGTTAGGGTTGCCAACTTTCTCACTCCCAATAAGGGGCAAAAGTAGCAGTCAAATCCCGGGACACTTTACCCTAGGAAAGACTACCATGACCATGAAGCCTTGCCCGGGCACCGGTGTGCGCATGTGCGTATGTGCCGATTTTTTCCCCCACAAATCAGTTTTGCCTTCATCTTCCTGACTATACTGTACATACATTATTTCTACTTTATATAGGCTGTGTGTTTATCATATCATTCCTGCTTTTACTATATGTTAGTGTTATTTATTTTCGGTTTTATGTGTTATTTGGTATGATAGGTTATTTTTTTGGGTCTGGGAACGCTCAAAAATTTTTCCCATATAAATTAATGGTAATTGCTTCTTTGCTTCACGCTATTTCAACATGAAAGGTTTCATAGGAACAGTATACCTTAGCGGGGAAATACGGGACAAGGGCGGTCCCATATGGGACAAACCAGTTTAGCCCAATATATGGGATGTCCCAGCAAATACGGGACAGTTTGCAACCCTATGTTCAAGTTCAACAGGGCGTGACAGGGAATGAAGAAAGGTGCAGCTGACTCATATCGTTTCCTCACGGCCCGGTAGCGCATGCTTTGCGGCCTGGGTGGTTGGGGACCGCTGGTGTAAGTGATATTCAGCGAAGTTATCCCCTCTGGTTCAAGAGCCTGTTCGTTGAGGGTTAGGTTGGGATAACCGTTTTAGGTTGTTGACATCTTCAATTTCATTGTAATTGCTAACTTCTGGTAGAGAAATTGTTTAATTTTCACTCCCCTCTGTTTCTGGCATTTCCAGTTCTGAATGCTTGAAACTGCAGTGATCAAAACAGTTTTGAATTGTCTTACTGCTATTAATGATCAACCACCAGTGATAAGGATCACTGAATTTTGAACACAAACACACAACTGATGCTATTTAAAATCTGTTCACTCTTAACGGTGTGTTGTCTTCATGGCACTAGTTAGAGAATGTTCGACAACAGTCTCTTTCCCCAATTAAGCAGCACCTTGTCCCAATTAAGCACAGGGAATCCGAGCTATTTTCTTGATTTGTTTTTGTTCTTTAAGAGTTATCCAAATAAGTGGGTGTCCTGATTAACCAGTCCCAATTAAATGAATCCACAGTATATATGATTTATGTTTTGTGGTGTGCTGCTGGCACAAAACAGCAACCAAGAATCAAGGTGACTGGTATGAAGGTATGAATACGACTATCACTGCTCCCTGCCCAGTGGACTGTGTGTTGGGGGGCTGGGTGATCAGTCCAGGTCACAGGGTGTCTGTTCTCATTGATCTGTCTGATAGAACCATGCGTCAGGAGGACAGAAGCTGCAGCTCTGCTACGTTCACTTGGAGCTGGGACTCTGTAGAAACGGACTCATTGATGACGGTGATGGGTGTCCGCCTGATTGAGGACAACACGAATGCTGCAGGGGAGGACCCTCATCACTCTCCTCCCAACAAACGACCCAGGCTCTGCCAGGGGAAGGAAAACCAGCCACACAACTTCCTGGTGTCAAGGAGGTTTCGCAAAGCAGACTGTTCATCAGGTAAGAGGGATGTGGTCTGTACATGCTTTCTCCAAACTAGCCTGTACTGGATGGACCAGTAACTTTCTGGCTGCCATGATTGGTTTGAAATCTGTGACCAATGCTGGCCTGGCCTGTGAGTACTTCTCCAGAGCTCTATGGTTCTGTGTCCTAGGGGTGACTCTTCCCATACCACACAGTGCCACTGGTAGAACATAGCACAATATAGGCCCTTCGGCCCACAATACTGTGCCGAATATGTACTTTAGAAATTACCTCGGGTTACCCATAGCCCTCTATTTTTCTAAGCTCCATGTACCTATCCAGGAGTCTCTTAAAAGACCCTATCATATCTGCCTCCACCACCGTTGCCAGCAGCCCATTCCACGCACTCATCACTCTCTGTGTAAAAAAAAACAAACAAAAAAAAACTTACCCCTGACATCTCCTCTGTACCTACTTCCAAGCACGTTAAAACTGTGCCCTCCCGTGCTAGCCATTTCAGCCCTGGGGAAAAAGCCTCTGACTATCCACACGATCAATGCCTTTCGTCATCTTGTACACCTCTATCAGGTCACCTCTCATCCTCTATTGCTCCAAGGAGAAAAGGCTGATTTCACTCAACCTATTCTCATAAGGCATGCTCCCCAATAATAGTGTCTCATTATCTGACCTTGCATCACTCACCAATACTATAGCACAAAATGGGAGGGTTAGGCCATTCAGCCCATCAAGTCTTCATCGCCATTCTATCATAGCCGGTTTATTACCCCTCTCAACCCCATTCTCCTGCCATTTTGCAGTAACCTTTCACACCTTGAAAAATCATGGAACTATCAGCCTTCGTTCTAATATACCCAAGGAGCTGTCTGTGGCAATCAATTTCTTTTTTTTAAAGTTTTATTTTTATTTGGAGAAGGTATTCACAAATAATACACAAACTTTTTTACATATATAACCTTTTCCATTTTTTATGTGAGAATCTATTAATTTGTACATTCACAAGTGCACATTGAGATAATATAGAAAATAATTAGGCACTCAAATAGATGTTTATGTGCAATTGTAATTCCACTCTGTTAAGCTAATGACAATAGTTGTTATAAAAATAATAATAGTGCTTGAATACTAATTTCCATGTATCTCTTCTGGTCCATTTCTTTCTGGTCCAAAATTTCCCCAGATCTTTTCTTTACTTGTGTTAATTCCATATTTTGCAAAAAAAAGAACAGTAAACATTTAAGCCAAGGGTGCTTATGTTTAACACTATTACTACGTTGGTGAGACAAACAGTATAAACCATTCGGAGAGCCATCTAAGGTCTGCTCGCTCTGGGTTTATAAATTCAATCCACTTATTCCAAATTTGATAAAACTTTTCCTTTTGAATTCTCAGAGAGTAGGTCATCTTTTCCATTTTAAATATTTCCAAAATGATTTCATGCCAATCTTCTAATGTAGGTGATGTTGGATTTAACCGCTTTCTGGTGATTGATTTCTTGCTGCTAAAAGGCCCTGCAGCAGCTTTATATCTTTCTTCTGTTCCAAAAACGATACGTGCCCCAAGTATAGAATCTCAAAGTTCAGAGGTATCTGAATCTTAAATACCTTAACTAATATTCTGTGAATACCTTCTCAATATAAACTTAATTTAGGGCAATTCCAAAAAATATGGAAATGATTTGCCTCCTTGGAGCCACACCTCCAACACGCCACATTTGTGTCTTTATATTTTTCCTGGTATGGGGTCTTGAAGTATCTTATAACGTTTTTCCAACAATGTTCTCTCCAAATCAAAGAGTTAGTCGAAGACCACTGGAAGCTGCATATTTTCCCCCAAGCCTCCTCTGAAAGTACCAACCCCGCTTCTTTCTCCCACTTCTCTTTAATATACAATGTGTTTTCATTTCTGGCAATGAATTTCACAGATTCATTACCCTCTGGCTAAGGGAATTCTTCCTCATCTCTTTTTTAAGTGTACGTCCCTCTATTCTGAGGCTGTACCCTCAGGTCCTAGACTCCCCCACTATAGGAAGCATCCTCTCCACATCCACTCTGTTTAGGTCTTTCAATATTCCATAGGTTTCATTCCCCTAAACTCTGGTGAGTACAGGCCCAGAACCATCAAATAATTCCTCACACGTTAATCCTTTCATTTTTGTGAACCTCCTCCAGGCCCTCTTCAATGCTAGCACATATTTTCTTAGATAAGCCTAGTTCCAGTTGATCTCAGATCTGAGTAACAGTAGCAATGGTTCAGGGACTGCAGCTTCCGAGTCCTGCCCTCTCCCCTGTGGCTGGCTGACTGAACCTGTTCTGGACTCTGGACTTTCACAGACCTCAAGGCCACATTTCCACGACTGTACTGGTACCTCATTGTACCCTGCACAAGCTAGTAAGCTGCTGAGAACTGTGTCTGTCCTCCTGGCTAGCCCCTCTGCAGTTGCTGAGCTCAACCAAAACTCTGCCCTTGTTCCACTGAGGGCCTGATCCTCCATCTTGTGCTGCTTGACCCGCACTGATACGTAGCTACAAGTATCTAAATCCAACTCTCCAGTGCTGCGACCCCTGCTTCCACTCTTGGTAATCCTCTGACTGTTTGGCAGCTCCTGCTTGGATTGCCACGGCGCTGGGACCCCTGCTCCCGGTCTGTAATCTCAGGCTGTCTGCATTGAACTCTCTCCCTGTAGGTGTGAGTCGCTCCTGGGAGGAGTTGCCCGATGAGCTGCTGTTGGTCATTTTTCACTCTCTGTCAATGCCTCAGTTGTTGAAGGTTTCGCAGGTCAGCAGGCGATGGCATCGACTGGCGTGAGTACCAGCTTCTCCTCTCTCAAATTCTCAGTGGTCACAGCTGGGGCACAGACAGCAGAAAGTCCAATGAAGATCGAGGGAGCAGGATTCCCCTGTAGCCGTTCCCCTCAGCAACAGCACCTCACCTTTGGATGCCACTGCAGAGATGATTATCAGGGCACAGCTACAGCAGCCAAGTCAGTGGCTCTGAGGCTCAGCGGGGACGGGCGAAGTTAAGCAGTGCCACAGTGATGGGGGTACAGACCGCACAGTGTGTTGCTGCCTGGGTACCAGGGTCGAGGATGTCTCAGAGTGAATGCAGAACATTCCCAAGGGAGAGGGTGAGCATACAAAGATTGTGGTGCATGTTGGCAATACAAGTAGAAAGTGGGAAGCTGTCATGTGCAGTGAGTATGGGGAGCTCGGCAAGAAGCTAAAAAATAGGACTTCAGAGGTAGTCATTTCTGGATTGCTTCTAGTGCCACATGCTGGTCAGGGCAGGAATAGAAAGATAGAATGAGCAAATATGTAGCTGAGGAGCATGGGCAGGGGACAAGTTTCAGTTTCATAGATCACTGGAACTTCTCCTTGGGCAGGGTGACCTGTATAGTGGGGGGGGGGGGGCAGGTTGTATTTTGACTGCAGGGGAATCAAAATAGGCCAAAATCAGCATGATTTCATGAAGGGAAAATATTGCCTGTTGGAATTCTTTGAGGAAATAACACAAGATAGACAAAGAATCAGTTGATGTTGTGTACTTGGATTTTCAGAAGGCCTTTGACAAGGTTCAGTCCACGAGACTGCTTAACAAGTTAAGAGCCCATGGTATTTATTACAGGAAAGATACCGGCATTGATAGAAGATTGACTGGATGGCAGGAAGCAGCGAGTGGGAATAAAGGGCCTTTTCTAGTTGGCTGCCAGTGACTAATGATGTCTCACAGAAGTCTGTGTTGGGACTGCTTCCTTTTAGGAAGCAGAATTAGGCCATTCAGCCCATTGTGTCTACTCCACCATTTCATCTTGACTGATCCTGGCTCCCATTCAACCACATACACCTGCTCTCTCACAATATCTCTTGTTGCCTTGACCGGTCAGGAATCATATCAACTTCCCCTATGAATACACCCACAGACTTGGACTCCACTCCAGTCTGTGGCAGAGCGTTCCACAGATTCAACACCCTTGGACAAAAAAAAAACTCCCCCTTCTGTGTTGAAAGGTTGCCCCTCAATTTTGACAATATGCTTTCCAGTTCTGTATACCCCCACCAAAGGAAACTTCCACCCTCGCATTCCGTAGGTTTCAATGAAACCTCCCACGTTCTTCTAAATTCCAGTGATAACAGGCCCTAAGCAGCTAAAATGCTTCACGTGTTAACCCCTTCATCCCTGGAATTGTCCTCGTGAACCTCCTCTGGACCATCTCCAATGACTATAGATCTTTTTTGAGATAACGGGCCCGAAACTGTTGAGCATACCCAAGAGTGGCCTGACTGGTGTCTTATAAAGGCTCAGCATTATTTCCTTGTTCTTGTATTCTATTCCCCTTGAAATAAATGCCAATATTGCATTTGCCGCCTTTACCAAAAACTCAACCTATGGACTAACCTGGGTTAGTGCACGAGGACTTCTAGGTTCCTTTGCACCTCTGAAGTTTGAATTTTCTCCCCATTTAAATAATGTTCCTTGTACCAAAATTTCCCAACACTGTATCCATCTGCCACTTTTTTGCCCATACTTCCAATTTGTCCAAGTCCTGCTGCAATCGTATTGCTTCCTCAGCACTACCTACCCCTCTGTCTATCTTTGTGTCATCCGCAAACTTTGCCACAAAGCCATCAATTCCACTATTTCTTCAGCGATTTGAACGGGGCTCGACTGCGCAAGCGTGTGGATGTCAGCCAGTGAGAACAGTGTTCTACGAGTCTGTGGTGGCCAGTGCGATCATGTTTGCTGTTGTGTGCTGGGGCAGCAGGCTGAGGGTAGCAGACACCAACAGAATCAACAAACTCATTCATAAGGCCAGTGATGTTGTGGGGATGGAACTGGACTCTCTGACGGTGGTGTCGGAAAAGAGGATGCTGTCCAAGTTGCATGCCATCTTGGACAATGTCTCCCATCCACTACATAATGTACTGGGTGGGCACAGAAGTACATTCAGCCAGAGACTCATTCCACCGAGATGCAGCACAGAGCGTCATAGGAAGTCATTCCTGCCTGTGGCCATCAAACTTTACAACTCCTCCCTTGGAGGGTCAGACACCCTGAGCCAATAGGCTGGTCCTGGACTTATTTCATAATTTACTGGCATAATTTACATATTACTATTTAACTATTTGTGGTTCTATTACTATTTATTATTTATGGTGCAACTGTAACGAAAACCAATTTCCCCCGGGATCAATAAAGTATGACTATGACTAAGGGTTTAAAAAGAAGACAGATTTATACAGCAGGTGTCAGAGTAGAGGGAGACAGAGTAAGAAGGCTTTGGCTCAACGGGGCTTAGGCGATAAAGGGTCAAGGCAAGGTAGGTTATCTGTGTAGAATACAGACAGAAAGTATGTGTGTGAGGCCAGTGTTCTGTACTGGGTGTCAGATGTGGGAGGTCCGGGAGACTCCCAGCCTCCCGGACGGCCACATCTGCGCCAGGTGCATCGAGCTGCAGCTCCTTAGGGAGCAGGTTAGGGAACTGGAGATGCAGCTCGATGACCATCATCTGGTCAGGGAGAGTGAGAAGTTGATTGAGAAGAGCTACAGGCACATAGGTCCTGGGTGCCCTCCCAAGACTATGGTCAACACGCTCCTAGAAGACAGCGGTACGGCTAATGTAGATGAACTGAACACACTGATGAGGGAGAGGGAGAAATGGAGAGTCCGTCATCGTGCCCGACGCCGGCCCCTTAGGCCTAAGTCGATGTAGTATTAGTAGCTATAGGCAGGTAGTCACTCCGGGGAATGGGGATACAGATAAATGGGTAACAGTCAGGAGAGGGAAGGGCAAGAGGCAGATGCTAGAGAGTACCCCAGTGGATGTCCCTCTTGACAATAAGTACTCAGCTTGAGTACTGTTGGGGGGAACGACCTCCCTGGGGGAAGCAACAGTGGCTGCACCTCTGTCACAGAGTCTGGCCCTGTGGCTCAGAAGGGTAGGGAAAGGAAGAGGATGGCAGCAGTGATAGGGGACTCTATAGTTAGGGGATCAGACAGGCGATTCTGTGGACGCAGGAAAGAAACGCGGATGGTAGTTTGCCTCCCAGATACCAGGGTCTGGGATGTTTCTGATTGCCTCCACAATAGCTTGAAGTGGGAAGGAGAACAGCCAGAGGTCGTGGTACATATTGGTACCAATGACATAGGCAGGAAAAGGGAGGAGGCCCTGAAAGCAGACTACAGGGAGTTCGGAAGGAAGTTGAAGCAGGACTTCAAAGGTAGTAATCTCGGGATTACTGCCTGTGCCACGTGACAGTGAGTATAGGAATAGAATGAGGTGGTGGATAAATGTGTGGCTGAGGGATTGGAGCAAGGGGCAGAGATTCAGATTTCTGGATCATTGGGACCTCTTTTGGGGCAGGTGTGACCTGTACAAAAAGGCTGGGTTGCACTTAAATCCCAGGGAGACCAATATCCTGGCGGGGAGGTTTTCTAAGGCTATTGGGGAGAGCTTAAACTAGAATTGCTGAGGGGTGGGAACTGAACTGAAGTGACGGAGGAAAGGGAGGTTAGCTCACAAATAGAGAAAGCTTGGAGACAGTGCGAAAGGGAGGATAGGCAGGTGATAGAGAAAGGATGTGCTTGGACCGATGGTTTGAGATGTGTCTATTTTAATGCGAGGAGTATTGTGAACAAAGTGGATGAGCTTAGAGCGTGGATCAGCACTTGGAGCTATGATGGGAGACAAAAGAGGTGGTGGCGTGGCACAGTTGATCAGGGATAGTATCATGACTGCAGAAAAGGAGGAAGTCATGAAGGGGTTGTCTACGTATTCTCTATTGGTGGAAGTTAGAAACAGGAAGGAGTCAATAACTCCACTGGGTGTTTTTTATAGAGCACCCAATAGTAACAGGGACATCGAGGAGCAGATAGGGAGACAGATTCTGCAAAGGTGTAATAATAACAGGGTTGTGGTGAGAGATTTTACTTTCCCAAATATTGATTGGCATCTCCCTAGAGTGAGAGGTTTAGATGGAGTGGAGTTTGTTAGGTGTGTTCTGGAAGATTTCTTGACACAATATGTAGATAAGCCTACAAAAGGAGAGGCTGCTCAAGGGAAAAATTGCAGTATGAATTTGATCATATTATGATCACTGTCTCCTAAGGGTTTCTTTGCGTTAAGTAAACAATCTTAAGATAGCCTTTCCCCGAGTATGCTCAAGTACAAGCTGCTATATAAAACCATCTTGTAGGCATTCAACAAATTCCCTCTCTTGTGATCCGCCACCAACGTGATTTTCTCAATCCCCTTGCATATTGAAGTCCCCCATTACAATTGTGTCATTACCCTTATTACATGCCTTTCCAGTTCTCCTTGCAATCTCAACCACATATCTTGGCTACTATTTGGAGGCCTATATATGATTCCTGTAATGGTTTTTTTCACCCTTGCAGTTTCTTAACTCCACTCACAAAGATTCAACATTCTCTGACCTATGTCACCTCTTTCTAAAGATGGAATTCCCTCTCATAACTAATAGAGGCACACCACCACCTATGCCTTCCTACCTGTCCTTTCGATACACAGTATATTCTTTGTTAAGCTCCCAATTATGATCTTCTTTTAACCACGACTCAGTGATGCCCACAACATCATACGACCAAGAGCACCTTCAGTCCTGCATTCTTCACCCTGTCGTTCAATTTAACTCTATGCTCTACTGCATTTGTACACAATCATTGGCTTGACTTTCCTTACATTCATATTACATCACCCACTTGTAAACCTGCTGGCTCATCCTCAGCTCTATCATACTAGTTCCCATCCCCCTGTCACTCCCAATAGCTCTAGTAAACTTGGCTGCAAGAATACTGGTCTTCCTTGGATTCAAGTGCAACCTTTCCCTTTTGTACAGGTCACACCTGCCCTGAAGAGGTCCCAGTGATCCAGAAATATGAATCTCTGCCCCCTGCTCCAATTCTTCAGCTACGCATTTATCCTCCACCTCATTCTATTCTTATCCTCACTGTTGTGTGGCACAGGCAGCAATCCTGAGATTACTACCTTGGAGTGCCTGCTTCTCAGCTGCCCTCCTAACTCCCTGTTTTCTGTTTTCAGGACCTCCTTCCTCTTTCTAACTCTGTCATTGATACCAATATGCAGCACAACTTCTGGCTGCTCACCCTCCCTTTTCAGGATATTGTGAAAAGGGATATTATATGTCAATGATTTGGATGATGGAATTGATGCCTTTGTGGCCAAGTTTGCGCACGATATTAAGATAAGTGGAGTGTCAGGTAGTTTTGAGGAAATAGAGAAGCTACAGAAGATCTTAGAAAGATTGGAGGAGGGGTAGGTAGTGTTGAGGAAACAGGGTATCTTCAGGAGGACTTGGATTTGGGGAATGGGCAAAGTAGTAGCAGATGGAATATAGTGTAGGGAAGTGTATGGTCGTGGACTTTGGCAGAAGGAATAAAGGTGTCTATTTTGTAAATGGGGAGAAAATTCAAAATTCAGAGGTGCAGAGGGACTGTGGGGTCCTTGTGCAGGTCCCTAAAGGTTAACTTGCAGGTTAGAACATCGAAGCATACAGCACAGTAACAGGCCATTTGGCCCACAATGTTTTGCCGAACCAGCTAGAAGCTCAATCAAAAACACCCAAACAGTAATCCCTCCTATCTACACCATGTCCATATCCCTCCATCTTCCCTACCTCCCTGTGCCTATCCAAATGTCTCTTCCACCACATCAGGCAGCTCATTCCAGCATCCACGACTCTTAATAAAAAAACAAAAAAACTTGCCCCTCATGTCCCCCTTGAACCAGCCACCTCTCACCTTTAATACATGCCCTCTGGGGAACGTCCACTCTGTCTACTGTATCTGTGCTCCTCTCTCAGATCTCCCCTCAGCCTCCGATGCTCCAGAGAAAACAACCCAAGTTTATGCAACCTCTCGTGACAGCACTCTAAACCAGGCAGTATTCTAGTAAACCTCTTCCGCACCGTCTCTAAAGCCTCAACATTCTCCCTATAATGGGGTGACCGGAATTGTACGCAATACTCCAGATGTGGCCAAACCAAAGTTTTATAACCTACTGACTTTTAAACTCAATGCCTCGACTAATAAAAGCAAGCATTCTATAAGCCCCCTTAACCACAAAATACTCTGCAGATGCTGGGGTCAAAGCAACACTCACAACAAGCTGGAGGAACTTGGCAGGTCGGGCAGCATCTGTGGATACGATCAGTCAACGTTTCGGGCCACACGTCCCTCCCTACGGATCTCCCACCCGGCACTTATCCCTGCAAGCGTAAGTGCTACACCTGTCCTTACACCTCCTCTCTCACCACCATTCAGGGCCCCAAACAGTCCTTCCAGGTGAGGCAACACTTCACTTCAGTCTGTTGGGGTCATCTATTGCATCCGGTGCTCCCGGTGCGGCCTCTACATCGGTGAAACCTGACGCAGATTGGGGGACCGCTTCATCGAGCACCTCCGCTCCGTCCGCCACAACAGACAGGATCTCCCGGTTGCCACCCACTTCAACTCTGCTTCACATTCCCATTCGGATATGTCCATACATGGCCTCCTCTACTGCCATGATGAGGCTAAACTCAGGTTGGAGGAGCAACACCTCATATACTGTCTGTGTAGTCTCCAGCCCCTTGGTATGAACATAGAATTCTCCAACTTCTGGTAATTCCCTCCCCCTCCCTTCCCCTATCCCTATTTCACTCTGCCCCCTCCCCCAGTGGCCTATCACCTCAAGATCACAAGACAAAGGAGCAGAAGTAGGCCATTCGGCCCATTGAGTCTGCTCTGCAGCTCCCCCATGAGCCAAGCTATTCACCCACCTAGATCCAATTTCCGGCTTTTTCCCCATATCCCTTGATACCCTGACTAATTAGATACCTGTCAATCTCCTCCTTAAACACCCTCAGTGATTGGGCCTCCACAGCTGTATGTGGCAACGAATTCCACAAATCCACGACCCTCTGGCTAAAAAAATTTCTCCTCATTTCTGTTTTAACTGGGTACCCTCTAATTCTAAGACTATGGCCTCTTGTCCTGGACTCACCCACCAAGGAAAACAACCTTTCCACGTCTACTCTGTCCAACCATTTCAACATTCGAAACGTTCCTATGAGATCCCCTCTCATTCTTCTATACTCTAGTGAATACAATCCAAGAGCCGACAAACGCTCCTCATATGTTAGCCCCTGCATTCCAGGAATCATCCTCGTAAATCGTCTCTGAACTCTCTCCAACATCAGTACATCCTTTCTAAGATAGGGGCCCAAAACTGCACACAGTATTCCAAATGAGGTCTCACCAGTGCCCCATAGAGCCTCATCAACACCTCCTTACTCATACACTATTCCTCTTGAAATGAATGCCAACATAGCATTCGCTTTCCTTACCGCGGATCCAACTTGGTGGTTAACCTTTAGGGTATCCTGCACGAGGACCCCCAAGTTCCTTTGCACTTCCGATTTTTGAATTTTCTCCCCATCTAAATAATAATCTGCAGGATTATTTCTTCTTCCAAAATGTACAACCGTACATTTGTCAACGTTGTATCTCATCTGCCATTTCTTTGTCCACTCTCCTAAACTAACTAAGTCTCTCTGCAACCTTTCTGTTTCTTCAACATTTCCTGCTCCTCCACCTATCTTGGTGTCATCCGCAAATTTAGCCACAAAACCATTTAATCCATAATCCAAATCATCGATATACATCGTAAAAAGAAGCGACCCCAACACCGACCCCTGCGGAACACCACTAGTAACTGACAACCAATCAGAATAGGATCCCTTTATTCCCACCTTTGCTTTCTGCCTATCAGCCAATGCTCCACCCATTCCAATATCTTTCCTATAATTCCATGGGCTCTCATCTTATTAAGCAGCCTCATATGCGGCACCTTATCGAAGGCCTTTTGAAAATCCAAATACACAACATCCACAGCCTCTCCCTTGTCAATCTTATTCGAGATTACCTCAAAAAATTCCAATAGCTTGGTGAGACAGGATCTTCCCTTCATGAAACCATGCTGACTTCGGCCTATCTTGTCATGCACCTCGAGGTATTTCATAACCTTGTCCTTGAGGATTGACTCCAATATCTTTCCAACTACCGATGTCAGACTAATAGGTCTGTAATTTTCTTTTTGCTGCCTCCTTCCTTTCTTAAATAACGGAACTACATTTGCGACCTTCCAGTCCTCCGGAACCATGTCAGAGTCTATTGATTCTTGGAAGATCATTTCCAATGCTTCCACAATCTCCAAAGCCGCCTCCTTCAGAACCCTTGCGTGCACCTCATCCAGACCAGGAGACTTATCTATTCTTAGTCCATTTAGCTTCCCAACCACTTTCTCTCTAGTAATCTTGACTGTACCTAATTCTATTCCCTGATACCTCTGGCTATCAGGTATATTGCTCATGTCTTCCACTGTGAAGACTGATGCAAAATACTCATTCAGTTCCTCCGCCATCTCTTTGTTATCCATTATAATTTCTCCAGCATCATTTTCAATCGGTCCCGTATCTACCCTTGTCACTCTTTTACTCTTCATATATTTAAAAAAACTCTTAGCATCCTTTTTTATGTTAATCGCCAACTTCCTTTCGTAATTCATCTTTTCCTTCCTAATGACTTTTTTAGAAACTTACAGAAGGAAACTAAGAGTCTTCCAGTCTTCATTTTTCCCACTAATTTTTGCTTCCTTGTACACCGTTTCTTTTGCTTTTATTTTTGCCTTAACCTCTCTCGTTAGCCACATTTGTGCCATTTTTCCATTCATGATTTTCTTTTTTTCTTGGAATATATTTTTCCTGCATTTTCCTTATTTCTTGTAGGAATTTCATCCAATTCTGCTCTGCCGTCCCTCCAATTAGCTTACTTTTCCAATCGACTTGGGCCAGTTCCTCTCTCATACCACTGTAATTTCCCCTGTTCCAGTGAAATATCGATACACCTGATACCAGCTTCTCCTTTTCAAATTTGAAACTGAACTCAATCATATTCCTCATGGTCCTGCCTCCTTCTACTACCCATTGTGTTTTCCCCTATTCTTTCTTTACCTTTCCTGCCTATCACCTCCCTGCTTCCCCTCCCCCTACCCCTTTATCTTTCCCCTTACTGGTTTTTCACCTGGAACCTACCAGCCTTCTCCTTCCCACCCTCCCCCCACCTTCTTTATAGGGCCTCTGGCCCTTCCCTCTACAGTCCTGATGAAGGGTTCTGGCCCGAAACGATGACTCATCGTTTCCACGGATGCTGCCCGACCTGCTGAGTTCCTCCAGCTTTTTGTGAGTGTAGCCTTAACCACTCACAAGGCTACACTCACAAAAGTGTAGCCACTTTCAGGAAGCTGTGATCTTGGATCCCAAGATCTCTCTGCTCAGCAACACTGTTAAGGACTGTCTCCTTGCATTTGCCCTACTGAGGTGCAACACCTCTCATTGTTCTGGGTTAAACTCCACTTGCAGCTGATCTATATCTATATCCTTTGCTTATCTTCCACACTGTCCACAACTCCAATCTTAGCATCATCCGCAAGTATAATAACCCACCCATCTACATTTCATCCAGGTTATTTATATACATTACAGAGGTCCCATCAACTACTACCCTCTGCTCCTTGTGGAACTCCAATAATTACAGACTTCCAGATCAAACAAGTCCCTTCAGCCACTACAACACACACAAAATGCTGGAGGAATCTATGGAAAAAAGCACAGTCTATGTTTTGGGCCGAGACCCTTCGGCAGGACTGGAGAGAAAACTCTGAGGAGTAGATTTGAGAGGTGGGGGGGGTGGAGAAACACCAGGCGGTGGGTGAAACTTGGAGGGGGAGGGATGAAGCAAAGAGCTAGGAAGTTGATGGAAGAGACAGAAAGCCATGGAAGAAAGAAAAAAGGGTGGGAGGAGCACCAGAGGGAAGTGTTGGGCAAGGAGATATGGTGAGAGAGGTAAAAGGGGATAGGAAATGATAAAGGAGGGAGTTGGCATTACTGGAAGTTTGAGAAATCAATGTTCATGCCAGCAGGTTGGGGGCTACCCAAATGGAATATAAGGTAACACACATCAAAGTTGCTGGTGAACGCAACAGGCCAGGCAGCATCTGTAGGAAGAGGTGCAGTCGACGTTTCAGGCCGAGACCCTTTGTCAGAAACGTCGACTGCACCTCTTCCTACAGATGCTGCCTGGCCTGCTGCGTTCACCAACAACTTTGATGTGTGTTGCTTGAATTTCCAGCATCTGCAGAATTCCTGTTGTTTGGAATATAAGGTGTTCCTCCAACGATGGTGGAGAAGACCATGGATGGACATATCAGAATGGGAAGTGGAGTTAAAATGGGAGATCCCGCTTGTTCTGGCAGGTAGAGCGTAGGTGCTCTGCAAAGCATTCGACCACTACCCTCTGATTTCTCTGCACAAGCCAGTTCTGAATCCACACAGCCAGTTTAGTGGACCCCATGCATCTGGGTTAGTGAAACTTTGTGAAACGCCTTACTAAAATCCATGTAGACATCATCCACTTCCCTACCCTCATCAATTACTGTCGTCAACTTGTCAAAACTCAATCATGTTAGTAAAGCACGACCTGCCATGCTGGCTCTCCCTAATTAAGCAATGGGTTTCCAAATTCTCATGTATCGTATCCCAAAGAATTTTCTCCAACAATTTCCCTATAACTGACATGAGACTTGCCAGTCTATAGTTCCCATGATTTTCCCTTGTTCCCTTCTTAAATAGAGGTACAAGATTAGCCACTCACCAGTCCTCCGGGACCTCGCCTGTGGCTAAAGAGGGCACAAAGACACTGGTCAAGGACCCAGCAATCTCATCTCTTGCCTCCTTCAATAGCCTGGAATAAATCTCGTCAGGCCCTGGGGATTTATCTACCTTAATACTCATTAGGAGGCCCAACACTTCCTCCTCCTTGACCTCTAAATGCCCTAACATATTTATACACACAGCACTGATCTCCTGCTCCTCTATATCTGTTTCCTTGGTAAATACTGGAGCAAAGTACTTATTACCTACCTTGCTTGCATTCTCCACACCAAAGCAAATGTTCCCCCTTTATCCCCGAGGGGTCCCACCCTCTCCCTAATTATCCTTTTACTCTTGATGTATGTATAAAGTACCTTGGGATTAACCTTGATCCTGCTTGCCCAGGACTTTTCATGGCCCCCCCCCGGCTTTCCTAATTCTCTTCTTCAGTTCTTTTCTAGCTTTTTTATACTCAGTTCTTCATTTGATCCTGACTTCAGAAGCTTTACATACTTTTCCATTTTTCCTTGACTAAATTCATCACTTCGAGACATCCAAGGTTCTCCTATCATTCCATCCTTTCCTGTACTCTGTAAGTGATCTTTAAACACTCTCCACATGTCTAATAGACTTGTCAGAGAAGAAGTGCTCCCAATTAATACTCCTTAGTTCCTGCCTAATGCTTTCCTAATTTGCCCTGCTCCAAATTCAAACTTTCCCGCAAGGACCATACGTATCCTTATCTACAACTACCCTGAAAGTTAGGGAGTTGTCACTGTTCACCCACTGAGGGGTCATTATGCAACACCAGGTCCAGTACAGCCCCTCCTCTCATTGGACTATGTACGTATTGATTTAAGAAACCTTCCTGGAAACACAACAAATTCAGACCCAACTAACTCCCTTGCACTGAGGTGGTCCCAGTTTATATTAGGGAAGTTAAAATTTCCCATGACATCAAACCTATTATTTTTACGTGTTTTCTTCATCTGATTACACACCTGTTCCTCAATGTCCTGGTGGCTATTCATCGGTCTGTATTACAATCCTATCAGTGTGATTGCACCCCTCCTATTGCTGAGCATTTCACCCAAAATGGACTCCTTGTCTGACCCCCTCCGTTATCTGTCCTTTCAGTGATCCGCTCACTCCCCTTTTACCACCTCCCCTATCTTTTCTAAAACTGGTAATGACTACAATATCGTAGTTCCATATACTGATCCATGCTCTAAGTTCATCAACCTTACCCATAATACTCCTAGCATTAAAATATAAACACTTCAAGCTATCTGACCCATCACACCCGTTATTTTGCTTTTGCCTTTCAATACTTTCCCTGACATCTTCCTTCAAGTCCGATCCTGACCTGAGGTTCCAATTCCCAGCCCTCTACAAAGTTTGATTCAGTGGTGAGGCTGGCAAATGCATTGTTTGCAATCATTTCGAGAGGGCTCAAATTCAAAAGCAAGGATGTAAGGCCGAGGCTTTATAAGGCATTTGTCAGTGGAGGAGTTCAGGACCAGAAGGGACAGCTTCAGAATCGTGGGACATCTTTAGCTAGAGGATGGTGAATCTCCTTTGCTTCAGACAGCTGTGAAAGCCAAGTC
This sequence comes from Mobula birostris, assembly GCF_030028105.1. NCBI lineage: Eukaryota > Metazoa > Chordata > Chondrichthyes > Myliobatiformes > Myliobatidae > Mobula > Mobula birostris. Next base: position 1,724,308 of record NC_092374.1, read on the forward strand.
ACTGGGTGTATTTAAAGCAGAGGTTGATAGGTTCTTGATTAATCGGCATCAAATGTTATGAGGAGAAGGTAGGAGAACGGGGGGGTTGAGGGGAAATAGAAACATAGAAAATAGGTGCAGGAGTAGGCCATTCGGCCCTTTGAGCCTGCACCGCCATTTATCATGATCATGGCTGATCATCCAACTCACACCCCGCCCCAGCCTTCCCTCCATACCCCCTGATCCCCGTAGCCACAAGGGCCATATCTAACTCCCTCTTAAATATAGCCAATGAACTGGCCTCAACTGTTTCCTGTGGCAGAGAATTCCACAGATTCACCACTCTGTGTGAAGAAGTTTTTCCTAATCTCGGTCCTAAAAGGCTTCCCCTTTATCCTCAAACTGTGACCCCTCGTTCTGGACTTCCCAACATCGGGAACAATCTTCCTGCATCTAGCCTGTCCAATCCCTTTAGGATTTTATACGTTTCAATCAGATCCCCCCTCAATCTTCTAAATTCCAATGAGTACAATCCCAGTTCATCCAATCTTTCTTCATATGAAAGTCCTGCCATCCCAGGAATCAATCTGGTGAATGTTCTTTGTACTCCCTCTATGGCAAGGATGTCTTTCCTCAGATTAGGGGACCAAAACTGCACACAATACTCCAGGTGTGGTCTCACCAAGGCCTTGTACAACTGCAGTAGTACCTCCCTGCTCCTGTACTCGAATCCTCTCGCTATAAATGCCAGCATACCATTCGCCTTTTTCACCGCCTGCTGTACCTGCATGCCCACTTTCAATGACTGGTGTATAATGACACCCAGGTCTCGTTGCACCTCCCCTTTTCCTAATTGGCCACCATTCAGATAATAATCTGTTTTCCTATTTTTGCCACCAAAGTGGATAACTTCACATTTATCCACATTAAATTGCATCTGCCATGAATTTGCCCACTCACCTAACCTATCCAAGTCACTCTGCATCCTCTTAGCATCCTCCTCACAGCTAACACTGCCACCCAGCTTCGTGTCATCCGCAAACTTGGAGATGATGCATTTAATTCCCTCATCCAAGTCATTAATATATATTGTAAACAACTGGGGTCCCAGCACTGAGCCTTGTGGTACCCCACTAGTCACCGCCTGCCATTCTGAAAAGGTCCCGTTTATTCCCACTCTTTGCTTCCTGTCTGCTAACCAATTCTCCATCCACATCAATACCTTACCCCCAATACCGTGTGCTTTAAGTTTGCACACTAATCTCCTGTGTGGGACCTTGTCAAAAGCCTTTTGAAAATCCAAATATACCGCATCCACTGGTTCTCCCCTATCCACTCTACTAGTTACATCCTCAAAGAATTCTATGAGATTCGTCAGACATGATTTTCCTTTCACAAATCCATGCTGACTTTGTCCGATGATTTCACCGCTTTCCAAATGTGCTGTTATCACGTCTTTGATAACTGACTCCAGCAGTTTCCCCACCGCCGACGTTAGGCTAACCGGTCTATAATTCCCCGGTTTCTCTCTCCCTCCTTTTTTTAAAAAGTGGGGTTACATTAGCCACCCTCCAATTCTCAGGAACTAGTCCAGAATCTAACGAGTTTTGAAAAATTATCACTAATGCATCCACTATTTCTTGGGCTACTTCCTTAAGCACTCTGGGATGCAGACCATCTGGCCCTGGGGATTTATCTGCCTTCAATCCCTTCAATTTACCTAACACCACTTCCCTACTAACATGTATTTCGCTCAGTTCCTCCATCTCACTGGACCCTCTGTCCCCTACTATTTCTGGAAGATTATTTATGTCCTCCTTAGTGAAGACAGAACCAAAGTAATTATTCAATTGGTCTGCCATGTCCTTGCTCCCCATAATCAATTCACCTGTTTCTATCTGTAGGGGACCTACATTTGTCTTTACCAGTCTTTTCCTTTTTACATATCTATAAAAGCTTTTACAGTCAGTGGACCAACCATGATAGAATGGTGGAGCTTTCTGCTTCTATGCCTTATGGATTTGGGGTTATATTGAGAATGAGACTGCCAGAAGTGAGTTACAGGCAGGGATATACTTCAAGGGTTTATCACCAAGGGTGGAGATGAACGGATCCCCAGGAGTTATTTATTGAGGTATAGCACAGACTAGGCCCTTCCACCCCTCTGAGTCATGCCACATGTTGGTCAGGATGCAGGTGGCCAAAAACACCCACTTCATTCCTGTTTAACAGTGACTAACCTTGTGCTTATAAACACAAGGAATTCCAGATGTTGCTGGAAATTCAGAGCCACACACTCAAAATGTTGGAGGAACTTGGCAGCATCTGGAGAGGAACATCGTATGAGGTGGCCACCTTAGATCAAGAATGTGGACGTGCTGGCAGGTTCACCTGGACGCACGCTGGGGTGGAGGGAGGAAAGGTTAGATAGGTTGCGTTTGTTCCAGGAAGCCGCGGGGTTATCTTATGGAGGTGTAAAATAAGAGGCTTAGATAGGGGAGATAGAATCTTTTTCCCATGGTTGGGGTGTCAGAAACAAGAGGTGAGAGAGGAGTTTCTGAGGGGTAAGTTCTTTACTCAGAGTAATGCTGGAATCAGGTACAATCACGATGTGGTACAGAAGGTTACAAACACCAGGAGATCCAGTGAGTGGAACAGGATAGGTGCAGAGGGGGCTGAAATTGTGGCTGAGGAGCCTGGTTCTGTGCTGTGGGCTGACCCTGTGTGTCTGTTGGGCAGATTTGACAAGTCCCTGTGGTACAGTGTGGATCTGAGCAAGGCAAGTCTGCCCTCGGGTACTCTGGGCCGAGTGCTGGGGGCCGGAGTGGTGGTCCTCAGGAGTCCTCGCTCCTTCCTGGGAGACCCCATCTTCAAGGATGACAGGTGAGGATCATCTCTGGCTGTTGTATGCAGAGTGCTGGAGGTCAAGGTGGGGTCTGGGAGATTGAGGGTGCTCACGGCCTCTATCAGTAGATCAGGGCTGTTGAAGCAGAGATACAGCATGGTAACACCCTTCTGCCCCAAAGAGCCCGTGCTACTTTTTACACCCATGGGACCAATTAATCTACCAGCACATGTATCTTCAGGGTGTGAGAGGAAACTGGAGAATGGGGAGAAACCTGCCCGGTCACAGGCAGACAGGCAGTGTTGGGGGGTGAACCCTTATCCATGGCTACTGTGACACTCTAACACATTAGTGTAAACCACCTGTCCAAATGGGGAGTATCGAACAGTACGGCTAAGGAATAGGCCCTTTAGCCCACAAAGTTGTACCAAAAGAATGAAAATAATGGTGAGATCTAAATAATTATTAATTAAAGGGGGTGTGTCCACACACCTATCCACCACCCAAGTCCCTGTTCTGGGCTAGTCTATTGGGGGGGGGGGTTGCCCTGCCTGTGACACCTGGGCTGGGGGCAGTGAGTCCTGTCCTGCAATAGGAGTGGAGCCCAGGCTGGGCTGAGCTCACAGTGTTACTCTCTCTGCATTGGGAAACGAGGGGTTACTGTGACCCGGGCTGGGCTCACGGTGTTACTCTCTCTGCATTGGGAAACGAGGGGTTACTGTTGCCCGGGCTGGGCTGGGCTCATGGTGTTAGTCTCTCTGCATTGGGAAACGAGGGGTTACTGTTGCCCGGGCTGGACTGGGCTGGGCTCACGGTGTTACTCTCTCTGCATTGGGAAACGAGGGGTTACTGTTGCCCGGGCTGTGCTGGGCTGGGCTGGGCTGGGCTCATGGTGTTAGTCTCTCTGCATTGGGAAACGAGGGGTTACTGTTGCCCGGGCTGGACTGGGCTGGGCTGGGCTCACGGTGTTACTCTCTCTGCATTGGGAAACGAGGGGTTACTGTTGCCCGGGCTGGGCTGGGCTGGGCTGGGCTCATGGTGTTAGTCTCTCTGCATTGGGAAACGAGGGGTTACTGTTGCCCGGGCTGGACTGGGCTGGGCTGGGCTCACGGTGTTACTCTCTCTGCATTGGGAAACGAGGGGTTACTGTGGCCCGGGCTGGGCTGAGCTGGGCTCACGGTGTTACTCTCTCTGCATTGGGAAATGAGGGGTTACTGTTGCCCGGGCTGGACTGGGCTGGGCTGGGCTGGGCTCACGGTGTTACTCTCTCTGCATTGGAAAATGAGGGGTTACTGTTGCCCGGGCTGGACTGGGCTGGGCTGGGCTGGGCTCACGGTGCTGCTCTTTCCCCGCAGAGTGCTCCCTCTGCAGCAGCTCGACCTGTCTCACTGTGTGACCAGCTCCTCCACCATCTTCCAAATTCTGTGGCGCTGCCACCACCTCCTGGGGCTCAGTCTGGAGGGGCTGTTGCTGTCCGACGATGTCATCAGGTGAGGAGCGAGTGCGGCAAGTGCACAGGGACAGGCAGCACGGTGCAGGGGGTAGGGTCGGGGTGGTCGGTGCAGGGGGTAGGGTCGGGGGTCGTCGGGGTAGGGTCAGGGGTTGTCATCAGTGCAGGGGGTAGGGTCAGGGGTCGTGGTCAGTGCAGGGGGTAGGGTAAGGTCGTGGTCGTCGGAGGGGGTAGGATCGGGGGTCGTGGTCGGTGCAGGGGGTAGGGTTGGGGGTCGTCAGTGGAGGGGGTAGGGTCGGGGGTGGTCGGTGGAGGGGGTAGGATCGGGGGTCGTGGTCGGTGCAGGGGGTAGGGTCGGGGGTCGTGGTCGGCGCAGCGGGTAGGGTTGGGGGTCGTCAGTGGAGGGGTAGGGTCGGGGGTCGTGGTCAGCTCAGGGGGTAGGTTCGGGGGTCGTGGTCGGTGCAGGGGGTAGGGTCGGGGGTCGTGGTCGGCGCAGGGGGTAGGGTTGGGGGTTGTCAGTGGAGGGGTAGGGTCGGGGATTGTGGTCGGTGCTCGGGCTGACCTGCTGCTCACTGTGGTTGTTTGTAGGGCTGTTGGCCACAGTGAGAAACTGCTCCGGCTCAATCTCTCCAGCTGTTCCCAGTTCGGGCCTGACTCCCTCAACCAGATGTTGAACAGCTGTTCCAGGTGAGCGGTAGGGGAGAGGCCTGAAGAACAAAGTTGGAGTGCTATGATGGGACTAACAGGGTACTGTGAAGGGGTTATTGAGAATGCGAGTTGATTTGGTGGGTCAGAGACTGATGCTGCACCCCCACTATTTGAGACTCAGGTTTGATCCAGACCTCAGGTGCTTCTGTGTGTGGACAATAGACAATAGGTGCAGGAGTAGGCCATTCAGCCCTTCGAGCCAGCACCGCCATTCATTGTGATCATGGCTGATCATCCACAATCAATACCCTATTCCTGCCTTCTCCCCATATCCCTTGACTCCGCTATCATTAAGAGCTCTATCTAACTCTTTCTTGAAAGAATCCAGAGAATTGGCCTCCACTGCCTTCTGAGGCAGAACATTCCATAGAACCACAACTCTCTGTGTGAAAAAGTTTTTCCTCAACTCTGTTCTAAATGGTCTACCCCTTATTCTTAAACTGTGGCCTCTGGTTCTGGACTCCCCCAACATCGGGAACATGTTTCCTGGCTCCAGCGTGTCCAATCCCTTAATAATCTTATATGTTTCAATCAGATTCCCTCTCATCCTTCTAAATTCCAGTATATACAACCCCAGTCACTCCAATCTTTCAACATATGACAGTCCCACCATCCTAGGAATTAACCTTGTGAACCTATGCTGCACTCCCTCAATAGCAAGAATGTCCTTCCTCAAATTTGGAGACCAAAACTGTACACAATATTCCAGGTGTGGTCTTACCAGGGCCTTGTACAACTGCAGAAGGACCTCTTTGCTCTTATACTCAATTCCCCTTGTTATGAAGGCCAACATGCCATTAGCTTTCTTCACTGCCTGCTGTACCTGCATGCTTACTTTCAGTGACTGATGAACAGGGACACCTAGATCTCATTGTACTTCCCCTTTTCCTAACTTGACACCATTCAGATAGTAATCTGCCTTGGAGTTTGCACATTCTCCCTGTGACGGTGTGGCTTTTTCCATCAGCTTCGATTCCCCCCACATCCCATAGATGTGGCCCTGTCCTGTGGCAGGTGTTATATTCTGGGGGTGCAGGGGAAGAAGGAATATGGGGCCGGGGTGGGATGGAGTAGGTATGATTGTATCCCCTCACTTTCTGTGCCCTCTCCCCAGGCTGGTTGAGCTGAATGTCTCATGGTGTGAGTTTGGGCTGGAGCATATACAGGTGCTGGTCACACATGTACCCAGCACGGTGACACAGCTTAACATCAGTGGCCACAGGCACTGCCTCCGGAACACTGGTAAGTGACAGCCCCAACTCCGCTGGCGCAGCTCTGCACCACTGTTCAACACACTCAGACCTTTTGGCTCACCATACGTCTGTGCCAATTCCAGGCCAAATTAAACTAATCTGCTTCTGCCTGCATGTAGCCCGTATTCTTCCATCCCCTACCCGTTCATGTCTCTGGTTCAATGGTTGCATCACCCTGGTGTGGAGGGGTCACTGCACAGGATCGGAAAAAGCTGCAGAAAGTTGTAAACTCAGCCAGCTCCATCATGGGCACTAGCCTCCCCAGTTACCAGGACACCTTCAAAAGGTGATGTCTCAGAAAGGCAGCATCCATCATTAAGGACCCCAGCAACAAGGATATGCCCTCTTCTCTTTGCTACCATTGAGGAGGAGGAAGGGAACCAGAAGACACACAGTCAGTCAACATTTCAGAAACAGCTTCTACCCCTTTGGCAATTAGTTTTTGAATGGATAACACTGGACAACAAATTTTTTCAAAAGTGTTGCTTCCTCAGAATTTTTTTTTGTCTATGATAGACTGCTTGAAGATGAACACGAATATAATTTCAGACTACTTCTATCACAGAATTTGGAGAAACAACAAATTAACTTTTATTGAATATAATGTGTTTAATTGCATAATGGTGCTGATGCTTTGCAATAGTTCAACTAAGTTAAAAATATTTTGTTAATGATTTTCATTTGTACTCAATGTCTGAGGCTTCTCGCTTAAGTGTCCAACAATAATTTGCCAGCATTGATGGATTCCAGTTGCCTTGGTATCTTTTCTCCATGACCGCAATGTCTTGGTGAAACCTTTCACCATGCTTGTCACTAACAGCACCAAGATTTGCAGGGAAGTCTAAATGGGAATGCAGAAAATGAATCTTTAGTGAATCACAGGGCTTCCAGGTGAGGCAACACTTCACTTGTGAGTCTGTTGGGGTCATCTATTGCATCCGGTGCAGCCTCCTCTACATCGGTGAAATCTGATGCAGATTGGGGGACTGCTTTGTTGAGCACCTCTGCTCCGTCTGCCACAACAGGCAGGATCTCCCCGTTGCCACCCACTTCAACTCTGCTTCCCATTCCCATTTGGATACGGGGGCCCCCTCCCCCAGCTGCCTATCACCTCCCTCATGGTTCTGCTTCCTTGTACTACCCATTGTGTTTTCCCCTATTGTTTCTTCACCTTTCCTGCCTATCACCTCCCTGCTTCCCCTCCCCCATCCCTTTATCTTTCCCCTTACTGGTTTTTTACCTGGAATCTACCACCTTCTCCTTCCCACCCTCCCCCCCCACCTTCTTAATAGGGCCTCTGCCCCTTCCCTCTTCAGTCCTGACAAAGGGTTCTGGCCCGAAATGTTGACTGATCGTTTCCACAGATGCTGCCCGACCTGCTGAGTTCCTCCAGCGTGTTGTGAGCGAATCTTTAGTGACGTTGCATTTCATGGTTTTATATGCTTGAAGCGTGCTTTCAACCAGCTGCATGTAGTTTGGTGCTCTGTAGGTGCCGAGAAAAGTTTCAACAACTTCGAGTGCCTTCCATGTGATTTTCTCCGGTCCCACTAGAAATTCTTCAAATTGCCTGTCATTGATGACCTGTTTATTTGTGGACCAACAAAAATGCTTTCCTTAATCTTGGCATCAGTTATTCTGGGAAGCATCTGTCTCAAATATCAAAACCCTTTATAGAAATTTCTGTGCCTGGTGATAGCAAATTTCATCCTTACAGTCCTGAACCCAATAATTATTACTAAAACCTGTCCTACCGTGCAGCAGCTGAGCCGCCTGGACAAGATAGGAAACTTTCCAGCTTACATTGTAGGCAACATAATAAATGTAAGTTTATTTAAAAAATGGTGTGTGATAGGGAAATTTCAGGAAATTGAGTATAAGAGCTGGAATGTTATGATGAGGTTGTATAAGGCATTGGTGAGGCCAGATCTGGAGTATTGTGTTCAGTTTTGGTCACCAAATTACAGGAAGGATATAAATAAGGTTGAAAGAGTGCAGAGGAGGTTTACAAGGATGTTGCTGGGACTTGAGAAACTCAGTTACAGAGAAAGGTTGAATAGGTTAGGACTTTATTCCCTGGAGCGTAGAAGAATGAGGGGAGATTTGATAGAGGTATATAAAATTATGATGGGTATAGATAGAGTGAATGCAAGCAGGCTTTTTCCACTGAGGCAAGGGGAGAAAAAAACCAGAGGACGTGGGTTAAGGGTGAGGGGGGAAAAGTTTAAAGGGAACATTAGGGGGGGCTTCTTCACACAGAGTGGTGGGAGTATAGAATGAGCTGCTAGATGAGGTGGTAAATGCGGGTTCTTTTTTAACATTTAAGAATAAATTGGACAGATACATGGATGGGAGGTGTATGGAGGGATATGGTCCGTGTGCAGGTCAGTGGGACTGGGCAGAAAATGGTTCGGCACAGCCAAGAAGGAACAAAGGGCCTGTTTCTGTGCTGTAGTTTCTATGGTTTCATGTGATTTTCATGATCAGTAGCCCAAAATTCTTAAGATACACCTAAAGGAAGCAAAATCTTTGATGTCCAGTGTAATGAATCCATGGACACAATCTCACTTGCTTCCCCCCACCCCTTTTTACACTACATATTGTAATTTATACTTGTTATGTGTTGCAATCTACTGTTGCTGATAAACGAATTTCACAACATAAGCCAGAGATACCAACAGCCCCTTATACGCCCGTATCGTATCTACCACCACTGTCTGTTCCAGGCACCCTCCCACTTTTTGCAATTCTCACCTTAACACTATGTCACCCAATATCTGACTTTTCAAGCTGTCTACTGTGTTTCTGCCTCAGTTTTATAAATTCCCATCAGGTCTCCACTCAGCCTCTCCTTATAGCATATGCCCTCTAATCCAAGGCCAGCTGGACTTCTTTCACACCCTCCACGTTCTTCCTCGAACAGGAAAACCACAACTGTACCGGATTGGGGTGGGGGTGCAAGGTGTGATCTGGCAGCTGCTGACGCCTTTGCTTTGTGCCTAGATGTGGAGGTTCTGTGCCAGCGATGCCCACAGATCACCAACCTGGACATGAGGTGAGTCACTGCTGTTTGCTGCACTTCCTACGTTGCCTTCACCACTTTCAGCATCTAACTGTGCTCTCTCCCTCAGTGACAGCACGATGCTGACGGCTGGATGTTTCCCTGCTCTCTGTCAACTCTCTCACCTCCAGCACCTGGGCCTCAGCAGATGCCATGAGATCCCTCCAGCAGCTCTTGTGTAAGTGTACGGGCCTCTCACTGTCTGTTAGCGGCTCAGCCACACAGCAGCAAAACCCAACACTAAGCTGGGTTCTGTCCTTTAATTTGGTTAGAGGGAGGGGAAAATCGGCCAGGGTTCCGTGCCTGCCAGCTGTGGATCCTGTTTGGAAGGCTGCCAGTAGTTTGGTGCTGTGGAAGTGTTGTCACTTGCTGATTAGTTTGCCTGTTGTGTGCAGGGAGCTGAGGGAGATCATCTCGCTGAAAACGCTGAGTATTTATGGGCTGGTGCGAGACTCCACACTCAACGTGAAGGAGCTGATTCCTCAGATTAAGGTCAACGCCTTTCCTCTGACAAGCATCGCTCGGCCAACTCCAGGTCATGGCAAAAGTCGGACCATCTGGGGCATTACCTGTAGGCTGGAGATGCGCACCCTCTGAGCACTTGGACTATTCTAATACACACTACAGCAGAGATCCCAGGGCCTGTGATTGTTTGTTGGGATGGATGCCTATTGTATGAAAACCGGACAGAATAGAAGGAGCTTGTGTTAACCAGGAATTGGGAAGCAAAGGATTGTACAGGAGCTACTGAGGCAGGCAACAGAAGCTTTTAACAGTGACTACAAGGCACAGGTAGTGTAGGTGCCAAGTTCTGCAAGAAGCCCAACAAACAGGACAAGGTGATAGAGCACACAGCTGTTACTGGAATGGAGTTGGAGAAAAGATCTATCCTGAGCCGTGAATGAACACCGTCAACCCCTCGTGTACAGACTGCATCAGTGGTTACAGTTCCTGTTTCATGTGGTCAATAAATACTTGGAATGTTTGTTTATCTGTGGAAGATATGTGGCACTCACAGTAGTTCTTCCCTCACACGCTGGGAGACCTCAGTGCTGAGGGTGAGTGGGGAGAGGTACGGTGTCAGTGGTCCAGACTGTGGGACATGAAGGTGAACCTGAATTATAGTCATGAGCACTGCAGCACAGAAACAGGCCTTCAGAACATCTAGTCTATGCCCACCTAGTCTTATCCCCCCTCACCTGGACCAAATCCCTCCCAGCAAGGTACCTATCCAAATTTCCCTTTAAAATGTTCACCAGAAACATCCACCAGAATGCTGGCAGCTTATTCGACACTCACCACCCTCTTTACCCATGACTTCTAGTCTCACCCAACCTGAAAAAGCTGCTTACATTTACTGTATCTAGAACCCTTAATGTATTCCTTTATCAAATCTCCCTTCCCTCTTCAATGCTCCAGGGAATAAAGTCCTATAACTCTTTCCCTATAACTCAGACCCAGTAGTATCCTTGTAAATTTTCTCATCCCTATTTCAATCTTATTGACATCTTTCCTGTAAGGAGGTGACCAGAACTTATGTAGCCTCAGTGATGTTTATATAGCTGCATCCCAGACCCTGTACTCATTCCCTGACTGATACAGACAAGTTTGCTAAACAGCTGGTCACCCTGTGTTCCAACTTTGAGATGCACATCCTGTCTACTAGATCTCACCTCACTAGCCAACCCCAGCCCCAGACTATACTGCTGCAATACAGTTCTGCAAATTACTTCCCCTTACTACTAGTCTATAAACCAGTCATGGTCCTCTCTTGCACCTCTATTCTTCCTAACCTAAAACACATTGGGGCCTCTGCTTACTGGGCACCTGTCTCTCCAACACTGCCATATTCTCAATCATTACCCCACTGCTGAACACCATCACAGGCTGGACAGTACTTGCAGCTCTCTGAGCCAGCTTGTTGGAGCAGGAGACAATGCCTGGTTTGCTGGATTGTGTTTGCAGGGAGAGTCGTCTGAAAGCCACAGACCCAATGAGAGCAGTTAAAGAGGGGTGGCTCTGCTCTGGAGCGTAGCAGGTTCAACGGCAGAGCGTTAGGAGAACAGTGCAAAAGTTTACAGCAAACTCACAGAGTATTTAAAAAATAATGCTTTATTTAGTTTCCTTTTTGATGGTAAAGTTGCCAGTATCTATGACTCCAGTCCTTCCCTCTGCTTAGGTCAGTGAATGAGACGTAAAGGCTCAGTCCAAGCTGATGAAATATTTCCTGCCGCGAGAGCCCCCCCCCCAGCCAGAGAGGTCACAAAGTCTGCAAGTCAGCACGGTGTGGTGGCACAGACCTGCGAGAGAGCATCTTGCTTCAGGTCAAACCCACACTACACCAAAAGAATACTGCACCAAACCACCCTGGCACCAGTTCAGTGCCTCCAGGTCAGGCAAGCACCACACAGTCCAGGCTCAGTAGTGTAACAGAGCTATCCCATCCTCTGGCAAGGATTCACTCTTCCAGCAGCACCGTGCACAAAGCGTCCTCCTCCTCCACCGTTAAAGTGGCAACTGCTCCATCGTTGAACTCGAACGATGTCCCTCCGTCTACCACCATACAGGCATCCCAGCACCTGGAGCGGATGGCCATTCTGGAGGAACAGCACAGCAAAGGTTGGGCAGCACTCAGACACCACCCAACACCTACAGGCTCTGCCACCCCAAAACCTCAACCATTTCTCCCCCCCTCCCAAATGCTGCCTGCCTTGCTCCACCCCCTTCACTGGAAAGATGGGTTGTGAACAAAGGAATTGGGGTCCTCACAGTAGCCTGGTTGTTTGGTGGCAGGGGAGGGTGAAATGCACCCAGTACTGTTTATTGTTCAAGTCCATTAACTTGCAATCTCCACTTCAGCTCAAATTAAATTGCATCTACCACTCCTTTGCCCACAGCTCACCGTCCTACAGCTGTGTGCAGGTACCCATGTGCAAGGTAAAATGTTAATAAAGGCTCAGTCCCTTGTAGAAGGGAAAATCTGACAGCAAGACTGCAGGAAGTTGGAAGGCGACGGGGAGAAGCTCAGAGCCCAGAGACATACGCACTTGCTAGTAAAGCCGCGGTGCAGGGTGCTGGTGAACACTCTGTTTACAATGGGCTCCCGAATGCTAAAGAAAAGCCTCCGCTCCTCGGGGGAGAAGATCAGTGAATCGTTGTAGTGGTCGGTGACTACAAAAGAAAAGCAAAGGGTAAGTTCAAACCACACAGTTGTATGTGAGGATATTCTGCCCTGTGTGTCATGCTAGCTATTTCCCACTCAGTTCACAACCCTGGGGATAACAACTGTGCTGGATCCAGACAGAGCCTTTTGCAGCACCAATCCCTCACTGTGGGATGTTGCACGAGGGGAGCGATTCACAACAGGAGGGGTGGTACTGGACCTGGTCGGTCAGAATTGCTCATTGGACCCAGGCCTCGAGATACCTCGCAGGACAGGGTCCCACATAATGTGAGCTATCTCGCTCAGATGCTACCATGCCCTTCTGCAACGTGCCAAGGAGATGATTGTACAGGAAGGTGTTGCATAGGGCAGGACCGTGCAGTAGGATTGTAAGTGAGCTCGCTGACAACCCATTCTGACATATATGGAGTGTGAGGGGTTATAGGAGATGCTCCTCACGTTCTGGTTACAAGCCCCGTTCTCCTGCTATACAGGCACCCAGTAAAAAGGTGGATCGCTTGGAGAATTTAATGGTGGGTTTGCTCTGGGCCTGGCCAAAATGGCCATTCACAGATCCAGGCAGTGGCAAGACAGAGGCTCTGCCAGGGCTGACTGCCCCTCTTCCAAGGATCTGTTCATGCCCAGCTGTCCTTGGAGAGGGAGCATGCGATCACGATGGGTATGGGGGGGCGAGATTCTGTGGTGGTGGTCCCTCTCTTCTTGTCCCCCCAAGACTTGACTGTTTTATAGACAGTAATAATGATGCTTGTATTGTTGTAAAAAGGAGCAGTATCTGGGTGGTGATGGGGAGGGAGGCATACTGGGGGCGAGTGGAGAAGAGACGCAAAACGAATAGCACTCACCTTGCTCCACAGACTCTCGATCCATCTGCAGGGCCACGTGTCCTCTCTTCTGTGCTGAGGGCAGAAGGAGAAGGAGGTCACATTAACACCTAGCCCGCAGGCAACCTGCTCTCCGTCTCTGAGGTATTGCACCATCGATTACCATGCCAAACTAAGCTGCTGGTGTAGGAGATAACACTAACACTGACCAGAGACCAGCTGGTCAGCAGGTGGTGGGTTATTTTCTTGCCGACAAAATGTGCTGAATGACAACTGGATCAGCTGGGACCAAAATTCCTTACACATTATATCGATAACTTCAATGCAGGGACCAAAGATTTGTTTGTGCAGAGACAGGCTCGACAGTATGTGGAGATGAGAGTTATGTGGGCAGGTTCACTAAGGGACAGGGAAGAGTGACGTGGGAAAAATGAATATCGGATTGAGTTCTTGGTATTCTCAGGAGGGAGGGTGAGCAGCCAGGTGTCGTGGTCTATGTAGGGACCGGTGATGTGGATAGGGAGAGAGTTTAGGGAGTTAGGTGCAAAGTTGAAGGACAGGACCTCCAGGGTTGCAATCTCAGGATTGCTACCTGTGCCACATGCTAGTGAGGCTAGAAATAGGAAGATAATGCAGCTAAATACACGGCTAAGGAGATGATGCAGGAGGGAGGGCTTCATGTTTCTGGACAATTGGGTTTTGTTCCAGGGAAGGCAGAACCTGTTCCGACGGAATGGTTTGCACCTGAACTGGAGGGGGACTAACATCCTTGCGGGTAGGTTTGCTAGTGCTGCTCCAGGGGGTTTAAACTAGATTTGCAGGGGGAGGGGAACCAGAGTGTTAGAGCAGATAGTGAGATGGAAGAGGATAAAGGTCATGAGAGGACTGCATGTACAGACAAATCAAAGATTTGTACATGATAGAAATGTTCATAGGTGCATCTATTTCAATGCAAGGAGTATTGTAGGTAAGGCAGATGAGCTTAGGGTGTGGATTGGCACGTGGGATTACGACATTATTGCTACTAGTGAGACTTGGTTGCAGGAGGGGCAGAACTGGCAGCTTAATGTTCAGGGGTTCCGTTGTTTCAGATGTGACAGAGGGGGAGGGGTGGCATTACTAGTCAGGGAAAATATCACAGCTGTGCGTAGACAGGACAGCCTGGAGGGCTTGTCTACAGAGGCCATATGGGTGGAGCTGAGAAACAGGAAAGGTGTGACCACATTAATGGGGTTGTATTATAGACCGCCCAATAGTCAGAGAGGATTGGAGGAGTAAATCTGTAGACAGTAGACCAATGTAAGAAACAAAGTTTTAATAGTAGGGGATTTTAACTTTCCACATATTGACTGGGACTCCCACACTGTGAAAGGGCTAGATGGCTTGGAGCTTGTCAAATGTGTTCAGGAAAGTTTTTTTTAAATCATAATGTAGAGGTACCAACGAGAAAGGATGCAATACTTGATTTCCTGTTAGGGAACCAGACAGGTCAGGTGACAGAAGTATGTGTAGGCGAATATTTTGGGTCCGGTGACCATAATGTCATTAGTTTCAAGTTATTTATGGATAAGCTTCTGCGGAAAACTATTCTGATTGAACCTTAGCTTAGGGTCAATGGCGGTGCGAATCCTGTTCAAGATCATCTGATTGTATAGCTTTGCTAAGATGCAGGTCAAGCTGATAGCTGTCTTTGTGAAGGATCCAGACTTGGGGACTGGGATAATGTTTGAGAGTGACCACTGTTCTCATCTGTCACCTTTCATCAGTGCTGTATTACATATGTCCAGCAAAATGTTGTCCAGGTCGCAGTTTTTCAGGACATCTGGTGGTATCTCATCTGGTCCAGTGCTCCTGCCCTGTCCGGTGAATAGGCCGTCATCGATGTCAACTTGTGTTAGTATCGTGGTTATGTCCACTTCTGTGATCGTTGGAGGGCTTCCCAGCAGGATCTTCAAGTGGGAAAACCAACAGTACTTGCTCTCCGTAGAATCATCGAGGAAGTCAAGAAGAGCAACCTACCAGCTGTGCTTACTTTCATTGATTTTCGCAAAGCTTTTGACTCCATTCACCGAGGTAAAATGCTGAAGATCCTGAAAGCTTACGGAGTGCCAGACCATCTACTGAGAGCAATAGAGTCCAGCTATACCAAAACCATGGCGAAAGTTGTATCACCAGACGGGGAAACAGCAGTGTTCAAGCTCCTAGCTGGTGTGCTGCAAGGAGACACTCTGGCACCCTACATCTTTATAATTGTCCTAGATTACGCACTGCATCAAGCTGCCAAAGATCATGACAAGCAACACACATCAAAGTTGCTGGTGAATGCAGCAGGCCAGGCAGCATCTCTAGGAAGAGGTGCAGTCGATGTTTCAGGCCGAGACCCTTCGTCAGGACTAACTGAAGGAAGAGTGAGTAAGAGATTTGAAAGTGGGAGGGGGAGGGGGAGATCCGTAATGATAGGAGAAGACAGGAGGGGGAGGGATGGAGCCAAGAGCTGGACAGGTGATTGGCAAAAGGGATATGAGAGGATCATGGGACAGGAGGCCCAGGGAGAAGGAAAAGGTGGGGGGGGGGGAGCCCAGAGGATGGGCAAGGGGTATAGTCAGAGGGAGAAAAAGGAGAGAGAGAAAAAGAATGTGTGTATATAAATAAATAACGGATGGGGTACCAGGGGGAGGTGGGGCATTATCAGAAGTTAGAGAAGTTGATGTTCATGCCATCAGGTTGGAGGCTACCCAGACGGAACATAAGGTGTTCCTCCAACCTGAGTGTGGCTTCATCTTTACAGTAGAGGAGGCCGTGGATAGACATGTCAGAATGGGAATGGGACGTGGAATTAAAATGTGTGGTCACTGGGAGATCCTGCTTTCTCTGGCAGACAGAAAGTAGGTGTTCATGAGATCATGACAAGCTTGGTTTTACCATAAAACCAGGACGAACCAAAAGGGTCAGACCAGTTATGCTCACAGATCTCGATTTTGCAGATGACATAGTCCTGCTCTTTGACCAGATGAAGGAAGCACAGCAAAGTGGAAATTGAGTGCAATAAATTTGGACTTCACCTAAACGCTAAAAAGACAGAGTACATGGCGTTTAACTGTGACGAAGGTACTCTTAAGACCGTAAAGTATAATACCACTAAGAAAGTCTTTGACTAAAGGTACCTCGGGTCAAAAATGATGAGTTCGGAGAAGGACATAAGGACACGGAAGGCGCTGGTGTGGAGGGTTATGAATGACATGAAGGAAATCTGGAAGTCAAACCTGACCAGAGGGCTTAAAAAGAGGATCTTCATAGCAGTCAGAGTCCATTCTCACATACGGATGCGAAACGTGGACACTCACCAAGACTATGTGAAAGTCTCTAGATGGTTGCTATACGCGAATGCTCCAGGTGGCTCTTCACGTAAGTTGGCAACAGCACATGACGAACGTCGAGCTCTATGACGACCTACTGATGCTCACCACTAAAATCGAGGTGAGAAGACCGCAACTAGCGGGGCATTGTCTACGCCACCCCGTGCTACCTGCCAGCCTAGTCATCATATGGGAGCCCAAGCACGGGAGGATGAACCCTGGGCGCCCTCCCAAGACTATGGTCAACACGCTCTTAGAAGACAGCAGCGCGGCTGATGTAGATGAACTGAACACACTGATGAGGGAGAGGGAGAAGTGGAGAGTCCATCATCGCGCCCGATGCCGGCCCCCTAGGCCTGAGTCGACTCACTATGCTGAGTATGGATAAGGACAGGTCTGGTCCCCAAGTTGAGATTCTAAATTGGAGAAGGGCAAATTTTGTGGAAATGAGAAAGGCTCTAGGAAGAGTGGATTGGGATAAGTTGTTTTCTGGCAAGGATGTGTTCAGTAAGTGGAAAGCCTTCAAAGGCAAAATTTTGAGAGTGCAGAGTTTGCATGTTCCTGCCAGGATTAAGGGCAAAGTCAACAGACACAGGGAACCTTGGTTTTCAAGGGATATAGGTGATCTGGTTTAGAAAAAGAGAAAGGTGTTTGGCAGGTATAGGCAACAAGGAACAAATGAGGTACTTGGAAGAGTATAGAAAATGTAAGAAAATACTAAAGAAGGAAATCAGGAAGGCAAAAAGAAGACATGAGGTTGCTTTGGCAGATAATGTGTAGGTAAACCCGAAGGGTTTCTACAAGTATATTAAGAGTAAAAGGATAGTAAGGGACAAAATTGGTCCCCTAGAAGATCAGAGTGGTCGTCTATGTGTGGAGCCTCACGAGATGGGGGAGATCTTAAACAATTTTCTTGCATCAGTATTTACTCAGGAAACTGGCATAGCGTATATGGAAGGAAGGGAAACAAACAGTAGTGTCATGGAACATACGGAGATTAAAGAGGAGGAGGAGCTTGCTGCCTTACAGCGAATAAAGGTAGATAAATCCCCTGGGCCAAACATGATATTTCCTCGGACGTTGAGAAAGACTAGTGTAGAAAGTGCAGGGGCCCTGGCAGAAATATTTTAAATGTCCTTAGCCACGGGTGCAGTGCCGGAGGATTGGAAGGTAGCTCATGTTGTTCCATTGTTAAAAAAGGCTCCAAAAGTAAACTAGGTAATTAAAAGCTGGTGAGCCTGACATCAGTAATAGGTAAATTATTGGAAGGTGTTCTGAGAGATCGGATATACAAGTATTTGGACAGCCAAGGGCTGATTAGGGATAGTCAGCATGGCTTTGTGCATGGCAGATCGTGTTTAACGAATCTTGTAGAATTTTTTGAGAAGGTTACCAAGAAAGCAGATGAAGGAAAGGCTGTGGATGTTGTCTACAAGAACAACATGGCCTTTGACAACATAGGAGGTTAGTTCAGAAGGTTCAAACACTAGGTATCCATGGAGAGGTGGTAAACTGGATTTGAAATTGGCTGCATGGGAGAAGACAGACAGTGGTAGTGGATGATTGCTTCTCAGACTGGAGGCCTGTGACTAGTGGTGTGCCTCAGGGATCTGTGTTGGGACCATTGTTGTTTGTTGTCTATATCAATGATCTAGATGATAATGTGGTAAATTGGATCAGCAAGTTTGCTGATGACACTAAAATTGGAGGCATTGTGGACAGCGAGGAAGGCCTTCAAAGCTTACAGAGGGATCTGGACCAACTTGAAAAATGGGCCAGAAAATGGCAAATGGAATTTAATGCAAACGAGTGTAAGGTGTTGCATTTTGGAAGGACAAATCAAGGTAGGACATACACAGTAAATGGTAGGGCACTGAGGAGTACAAAGGAACAAAGAGATCTGGGAGTTCAGATACATAATTCCCTGAAAGTGGCGTCACAGGTAGACAAGGTTGTAAAGAAGGCTTTTGGCATCCTGGCATTCATAAATCAAAGTATTGAGTATAGGAGTTGGGATGTTATCGGGAGGTTGTATAAGACATTGGTGAGGCCAAATTTGGAGTACTGTGTGCAGATCTGGGCACCTAACTATAGGAAGGATATCAGTAAGATTGAAAGAATGCAGAGAAGATTTACTAGGATGTTGCCGGGTCTTCAGTAGTTGAGTTACAGGGAAAGATTGAACAGGTTAGGACTTTATTCCTTGGAGCGGAGAAGAATGAGGGGAGATTTGATAGAGGTTTACAAAATTATGAGGGTTATAGACAGAGTAAATGTGAATAGGCTCTTTTCACTTAGATTAGGACAGATAAATACGAGAGGACATGGCTTTAGGGTGAAAGGGGAAAGGTTTAGGGGGAACTTCTTCACTCAGAGAGTGGTGGGAGTGTGGAACGAGCTGCCATCTGACGTAAATGCGGGCTCACTCTTAAGTTTTAAGAATAAATTGGATAGATACATGGGTGGCAGAGGTCTGGAGGGTTATGGACTGGGTTCAGGTCAACGGGACTAGCAGAATAAAGTTTTGGCACAGACTAGAAGGGCCGAATGGCCTGTTTTCTGTGCTGTAGTGTTCTATGAAAAAGCTGTGATCTGGAGTCTGAATGGGGTGAGAGGGTAGAGGGGTGGAATGGAGATGGGTATAGGTATAGGAGATTGTCGGTGTGGATTTCTAAGTATAGTAGTGAACACTTTGTACTCAGGGTGCAGGGTGTGTTTGTATGACCACAGCCTGTCCACCTGGGCCACACTTCTGCTCCCCTGGTCAGTTCAAGTCTGTTGAGGGCCGAACCGCACCAGTGAGGGCCAAATCTGGGCAAACCCAGCCAGACAGCCAGGTCCTCTTCACTGTCAAATCAATGTAGTGTAATGGCACCATCTCAGAGTCATAAAGCACAGAAACAGGCCATTCAGCCCATCTCATCCATACTAATTACCCATCTGAGTAAGTCCCATTTGCCCAAGTTTGACGGAAATCTTTTGCTTCAAGGACTTGCCCAAACCTCTTAAATTATAATTAAACGTACCTCAACCACTTCCCCTGGCAGCTCATTCCATACTTTCCCCATCCTCAATGTGGAAAAAATTGTCCCTCAGGTCCCCTTTGAATCTTTCTCCTCCCATCTTAAACCCATTTACCTGTACTCCTCTGTTCTACATTTCCCAGGGCTGTTCTGGTTCACCTTACCAAATTAGAACACCTTGCAACTGTCCAAGTTAAATTCTATCTTCCAGTCAGCTCGGTTCTCCTCAGTCTGAGCTGGAACTAACCAGGACTGGTAACTAGCCACAGGGTCCTTGCCTATTCTTCCCACTATTGAGGACATTGTTACAAAGAGATGCCTCCAGAAGACAGTATCCATCATCAAGAACTTTCTCCAGTCAGGACATGTCCCCTTCTCATTTCTACCTCCAGGGAAAATGTGCAGGAGCCTGAAGACACACACTTAATGTTTTTGGAACAGCACCATTAGATTTCTGAGCAATCCACCATTATTCCTTTTTGTTTTTTTTTGTAATTTTATATTTTTGCTGCTGCAAAGCTACAGATTTTAGGCCATGTCAGTGACAATAAATCTGATTCTGAGCTGTGCGTCATACTCACCAATCAGTAAAAGATCTTCCACCTCCTGACTGGCCAACTTGTTAATGTTGTAAGACCTGACAGAGAGAGAGTGGGAGCAAGTCACAAAATGCAACTCATACTTTGCCTTCATTTCAACCACCAACCTGACCCTGATGCAAGACAGTTCCATATCCCTCTAAACCTTTCTAATCCATGTACCCGAACAGTTCATTCCACTTCCACGTCACCCTTTATTTAGCTTGTACCCTCAGTTTCTTATTAAATATCTTCCCAAATCTGGAACTAATGCAATGAGCATTCACCCTGTCTGTCCCCTCTAAACACCTCTATATTATACCCCTCAATCTCCTATGCTTTTAACTTCGTCCCTCAAGTCCTACCAACATCCTTACAAATCCTAGTTGCTTGAAAGTGGAGTCACAGGCAGACAAGGTGAAGTCAGTAAGGGTGTCAGAGGTTACAGGGGGAAGGCAGGAGAGTGGCAGTGAGAGGGATAAGAAAGCAGCCATGATTGCCACAGTTGCTACTCCACCTGTCTGTGACCGAACAGGGCCACAGTATAACCCAGTATGGGGGAGGGGCATGGGTCCCATAGACCTGGTGACTGACAGCCTCAACCCTCAGTGACAGGGAGCTGATCAGGAAATTCTTTCTGCAGTTCAAATACATTCCCAGGCCCCACCACCATACCAGGCCCTGGATCCAGTCCCGGTGCAGACATTGAGACCAGAATTCTTGTGCTTCTCCCAGGGTCCATTGTCAATGGAGATCTCATAGTACGATGGCCTGGGGGGGGGGAAAGAGGACAGCACTGTTGATATACTGTGTTGGAAGGAGGAAGGGACAGGGGAGGCGAGGGCTGAGTGCAGACTGGAGTAGATCCAGCGAGATGGCTGGGGGGTTGGAGCTGCAGAGGGTGTTCGGTAACTCACCGGGATGACAGCGATTCTCCCACAAACACCTCATTGAGGGCCCTGACCGGCAGCAGCTCGGGCTGATCACTCACCCGACTGCCCACACCTGTGGGGACCAGACCAGATTCAGTAACACAGCAAAATCTGCAGAGAACACACACAAAAAAATGCTGCTGAACGCAGCAGGCCAGGCAGCATCTCTAGGAAGACGTACAGTCGACATTTCAGGCCAAGACCCTTCGTCAGGACTAACTGAAGGAAGAGTTAGTAAGAGATTTGAAAGTTGGAGGGGGAGATCCAAAATGATAGGAGAAGACAAGAGGGGGAGGGATGGAGCCAAGAGCTGGACAGGTGATTGGCAAAGGGGATATGAGAGGATCATGGGACAGGAGGCCCAGGGAGAAAGACAGGGGGAGGGAGGAAGCTCAGAGGTTGGGCAAGGGGTATAGTGAGAGGGACAGAAGGAGAAAAAGGAGACAGCGAGAGAAAAAAATAATAAATAAATAACAGATGGGGTACGAAGGGGAGGTGGGGCATTAACGGAAGTTGGAGAAGTCAATGTTCATACCATCAGGTTCGAGGCTACCTGATGTCTCGCCAATACATACAAGGCCGCATCGGGAGCACCGGATGCAGTATATCACCCCAGCTGACTCACAGGTGAAGTGTCGCCTCACCTGGAAGGACTGTCTGGGGCCCTGAATAGTGGTAAGGGAGGAAGTGTAAGGGCATGTGTAGCACTTGTTCCGCTTACAAGGATAAGTGCCAGGTGGGAGATCGGTGAGGAGGGATGGGGGGGGGGGGACGAATGGACAAGGGAGTTGCGCAGGAAGCGATCCCTGCGGAAAGCAGAGAGCGGGGGGGAAGCCACACTCAGGTTGGAGGAGCAACACCTCATATACTGTCCTAAATGATAGCAGACAGGAGGGGGAGGGATGGAGCCAAGAGCTGGACAGGTAATTAGCAAAAGGGATACGAGAGGATCATGGGACAGGAGGTCCGGGGAGAAGGAAAAGGGGGAGGGGGGAAAACCCAGAGGATGGGCAAGGAGTATAGTCAGAAGGACAAAAGGGAGAGAGAGAAAGAATGTGTATATATAAATAAGTAACAGATGGGGTACCAGGGGGAGGTGGGGCATTAGCGGAAGTTAGAGAAGTCGATGTTCATGCCATCAGGTTGGAGGATACCCAGACGGAATATAAGGTGTTGTTCCTCCAACCTGAGTGTGGCTTCATCTTTACAGTAGAGGAGGCCGTGGATAGACATGTCAGAATGGGAATGGGATGTGGAATTAAAATGTGTGGCCACTGGGAGATCCTGCTTTCTCTGGCAGACAGGGCGTAGGTGTTCAGCAAAGCGGTCTCCCAGTCTGCGTTGGGTCTCGCCAATATATAAAAGGCCACATGGGAGCACCGGACACAGTATATCACCCCAGCCAACTCACAGGTGAAGTGTCACCTCACCTGGAAGGACTGTCTGGATGGTAAGGGAGGAAGTGTAAGGGCATGATAAGTGCCGGGAGGGAGATCAGTGGGGAGGGATGGGGGGGACGAATGGACAAGGGAGTCGCATAGGGAGTGATCCCTGCAGACCCGGAGGCTGGTGGGGTGGCAGGTGAGCACAAGGGGAACCCTATTCCTAGTGGGATGGCAGGAGGATGGGGTGAAAGCAGATGTGCATGAAATGGGGGAGATGCGTTTGAGAGCAGAGTTGGTGGCGGTGGAAGGGAAGCCCCTTTCTTTAAAAGGAGGAGGACATCTCCTTCGTTCTGGAATAAAAAGCCTCATCCTGAGAGCAGATGTGGCGGAGATGGAGGATGGCATTTTTGCAAGAGACAGGGTGAGAAGAGGAATAGTCCGGATAGCTGTGAGAGTCAGTAGGCTTATAATAGACATCAGTAGATAAGCTGCCTCCAGAGATAGAGACAGAAAGATCAAGAAAGGGGAGGGAGGTGTCGGAAATGGACCAGGTAAACTTGAGGGCAGGGTGAAAGTTGAAGGCAAAGTTAATGAAATCAACGAGCTCAGCATGCATGCAGGAAGCAGCGCCAATGCAGTTGTCAATGTAGTGAAGGAGAAGTGGGAGACGGATACCAGTATGGGGTTGGAATCTGGAGATGCTGGAAATCCAAAACAACACACACAGAATGCTGGAGGAACTCAGCAGGTCAAGCAGCATCTACGGAAAAGAGTACAGTCGACATTTTGGGCTGAGGACTTTCATCAGGACTGGAAAGGAAGGGGTGAAGTCAATGGTGAAAGGAATACGGGGCTGGGGAAGGGGGATCCTGTAGGAGAGGACAGAAGACCATGGAAGAAAGGGAAGGGGGAGGAACACCAGAGGGAGGTGATGGGCAGCTAAGGAGATGAGGGGAGAGGGAGACACAAGAATAGGGAATGGTGGGGGAGGGGGGAAATTACCAGTTTGAGAAATCGATGTTCATGCCATCAGGTCGGAGATTACCCAGATGGAATATAAGGTGTTGTTCCTCCAACCTGAGGGTGGCCTCATCAGAATCTATACATTACCGATGCTGCAAACTTCAGGCCTTGTACATTACCCGGTATCACTGTTTCAGACCCCACACGTTACCCAGTGTTGCCATACGACAGACTCCATGCGTTACCGGTAGCAGTATGTGTCAGACCTATACACTACCATTGTTTGTGGCCTTGCGATGGGCCGTGGTGTGCTGCTCCAGGCTCAGCTGCTGCTCATGCAGGTCCACGGGGGTGGCATTGAACCCCACCCCTTCCAGGCAAATCCTGATCCTCTGCCTCCACTGCCACCTGCAGGGAGAGGAAACTGGCAGTGAGTGGGGCTCTGCTGTATCTCTTTCCCCACTCCCGTATGGGGTCAGCAGCAATGAAGCAGAATACGAATCCGCCTCCAACAGCTTCCCGGATCACTGAGCACTCTCCCCAGGCAGGTGACATGTAAACATGAACGGAACCCATACCCTCGCATAAAGGGTTTGTGCTACTTTGGTAGCAATGAGATGTTTCCTCTTTATTACCATCAGCGAGGAGGTACAGGAGCATGAAGATGGTCAAGGTTTTAGTCATAGTCATACTTTATTGATCCTGAGGGAAAATGGCTATAGGAATAACTTCTTCCTCTTTGCCATCAGATTTCTGAATGTACAATGAACCCATCAACACTGTATCAGTATTCCTTTGCTTTTGCACTATTATAGTAATATATCTGCCACAAAACAACAAATTTCGCATCATTCAAGTCAGTGATAAACCAGATTCTGATTCTCCAGTGGCAGGGTGGGGTGGAAGCATACCACAGTACCATGTCAGCAAGAGGAAGGGTTGAAAAGACAAGGGATTCTGATGGGAAGGACAGGCCCATGTTAATGAACACAATGACACTGATGGGCTAAAGTGTGTTTATTTCAACACAAGGAGTATGACAGGTAAGACAATGAATTTAGAGTCTGGATCAGTACAGGTGTGATGACATCCTGAATTATCCCTTATGGACTGTGCTTTTAAAAAGAGAGAGAGTGCATGCAGCTCTACAGCACCAACAACTTGTTATTGAGAGAGAGAGAGAGGCAAAGACTGCTCACAGTTTGTTTGGAATTTCTGCAAGGACACTGCCAGCTTCTGAGTTCCTACAGAGACAGAAGGGAGGATCTACTTGATGGTCAGCTGGTGTTCAGCACAACAGTATTTAAACCAGCGTAATTGCTCGTTTCACAGGACACGCAGATGCACTAAGGTGTGAAGTTACCACTATCCTGTTCAGGTGCCCACGAGTGTGGGACTGAGGATCGATTGTGAGGTATCGATCTGTGATTATTAGTGCGTGAAAGAGTGACCCTGTGGAGTCCACCAGTGTGTCTAACCTTTGCCCGAGTTGGTAGACTATCACTTGAAGATGGTGCTCTTAAGTTGGTCAAGTTTGGCTAACTTGGAAGTTTCAGAGGACAACGGGAAGAATCGACAGCATTGGCTTACTCAGACAACCACCACACCTCTCTCTTTCTATCACTACTCAATTGAATACCACGAACTGAACTGATTCCCTTTATCCATCATTGTAAGGCTGTATCAATTTATCCCTAGGCTTGAAGAAGCTTGGTTTTTATATTTCCACACACACACACACACACACATATACATATACATATATACATACATATATATACACATACATATATACACACACACACACATATACATATACATATATACATACATATATATACACACACACACACACATATATATATATACACACATACATACATATATATATATATACATACATACACATATATATAAAAAAAAATCATTGCTAACCTGTTTGATTTATCTGCATTTACATTACTGTATTGCATAGTTACTAATAAATACCATTAGTTAACAGCAATACCAGACTCCAAGGTGTTTTCCATTTCTGCTGGTTCTTTAACCCATCACGGGGTACGTGACACAGGGAACTGATGAAGTGACCATTACAGAGACTTGGTTGAGAGGACAAGAACAGCAGATGCAATAGAGAGGGATGCGAGAGCTGTGGGTTTTACATCACTCAGACAGGACACCCTGGATGGTTCATCCGCTGAGGCAGTATGGGCAGAGCTTGGGAATAAGGGATTGGGTACAATCCCTCCAGTGGGGTTTGACTATAGACCTCCCAAAAGCCACTTGGAGTTAGAGGGACACATCATACACGTATAAAAGTAGCAAGGTTGTCAAGTGTGACTAACTTCCTGTCATCATCAGGAACTCCCGTAGTGCCAGAAGTTAGATGGGGAACTTGTTAGATGTATCCACTTGACACAGTCCAGCCAGGGAAGGGGCCCTACTGAGCCTTGTCATGGGAAGTAAGCCTGGGCAAATGACTGGAGTTTTGGGGAGGGGGTGGCATTTTGGGAACTGTGATCATAACTTTATAAGTTTTCCGAGAGTTATGGAAAAGGAATAGATTGGACGTTGGGAGAAAATGCTAAAGTGGGGAAAAACGACATTAGACAGAAGCTGGGCACTGTAGATACGCAGCACTGTTGGAAGGCCCAGTCAGTATAAGGTCAGCTCGACAGATTTCAGGACCGACATGTTTCCATGGGAAAGAAAAACATGGCTGCCAATGTTCAGGAACTGTGGATGATGAGATATGAACACTTAGTTTAAAAAGTACAAGGATAGTATGAGGTTTTGGAAAGTCAGGCAGACCTCTGAGAAACATAAAGGAAGCAGGAAAGACTTGCAGGGAATTCTGTTGCCTAAAATGAAAATTATTTTTATTTCAAGTTTCAGTACATTTCCTGGCCCTTCCCACGTTACACCAATGTGACCAATTAACCTACTAATTCGTATGTCTTTCGAATGTGGGAGGAAGCACACGTGGTCACAGGGAAAACATCCTTACAGACAGCGGCAGGAGTTAACTCCAGGTCACTGGCGTTATGCTAACCGCTACACTACTGTACCACCCAGAAGAATGTCTTTGGATTAAGGAAAATCCAGTGGCATTTTAAACGAGGGCAGCTATGGAGAGGGCAATCAGGCAGAGGATAAGGGAGGGATTTTTTTCCTGAAGCCAGAGGACACAAAATAGGTGGAGGCACAGACAACGATGAAGGTGATCAAAAATCACAGGGACTGTGGTGAGCTAGGAAATGTACTGAAGTAGACATTACAGGCCCTTTGACCAACAAACCCAACTCTAGGATCAATCTAACCCTTTCCTCCATTTTTCTATCAGCTATGTGCCTAAGTTTCTTAAATGCCTCTAATGTATCTGCCTCAACCATCACACACCTACCTGTCATGTATAAAAAAGGAATGAAACAGTTACCGTATGAGGAACATCTGACAGCTCTTGGGCTATATTCCCTGGAGTTCAGGAGAATGAGGAGGGGGATCTCATAGAAACATTCTGAATGTTAAAAGGCCTGAACAGGTTAGAAATGGCAAAGTTATTTCCCATGGTAGGGGATTCTAGGACAAGAGGGCACGACTTCAAGATTGAAGGATGTCCTTTTAGAACGGCTGTGGAGGCCAAGTCATTGGGTGTATTTAAGGCAGAGATAGATAGGTTCTTGATTAGCCAGGGCATCAAAGGGTATGGGGAGAAATCAGGGGAGTGGGGATGACTGGAAGAATTGGATCAGCCCATGATGGAATGGCACAGCAGACTCAATGGGCCAAATGACCTACTTCTGTTCCTATATATTATGGTCTAAATAAAACCTCTCCCCCAATCGCCTTAAAATGATGCCCTTTTCATATTGGCCACTTCCACACTGGGGAAAGTCTCTGGGTGTCCACATGATCAATGCCTCCTAGCATCTTGTACACCTTGATCAAGTCATCTCTCATCCCTTTTTACTTCAAGGTGAAAAGCCCTAGCTCAATCAACCTATCCTCCCCATTAACACCAATTCCACTTACTGGCATCTTTCAATGTCTTGTCTGGTTGTATTTGAATGTCTGATCACAGTGACTGCATCTATTTCCACCGGCTTCTCAGGCAATACAACCCAGATAACAGTCACTGTGTAAAAAAAAAAACATGAACCCCTCAGATCCCCTTTATGGCTCCTTCCTCTCACCATCATGTAAAGCTCGTCTTCAATATCCCTGCAGAGTAATAGCCTTGCACCCCTACCCTGCCTTCTCTCGACAAGCCAGTTCTCAATCCAGATGACAATCCACTCTGGACCACAAGGTCATGTTCAATTGTCGTTTAACCAACATCTGCACACAGCTAATCGAAAGAGTTCTTCTGGGACCAAGAGTAAAATATAGTACTAAAACTCACACACAGTATGAAAGCAAAGTGAATTGTCACTAAAGTTAATATATGTCAAGTCCCTGAGTGTCAAGGCCTGAAGATTGATGGTACATGGGTAAGATCATAAGACACAGGAGCAGAATTAGGCCATTTGGCCCACCAAGTCCATTCTGCCATTCAATCACGGCTGATTGTTTTTTCCCTTCCTCATCCCCACTCCCCTAATGCTGTGTCCAATCAAGAACCTATCAAGCTCTGCCTTAAATACACGCAACAACCTGGTCTCCACAAATTTACCACCCTCTGGCTAAAGAAATTTCTCTGCTTCTGTTTTAAGTGGATGCTCCTCTACCTTGAGTATGTACCCTCTTGTCTTAGACTCCCCCAGCATGGGAAACATCCATTCCACATCTATTCTGTCTAGGCCTTTCGACATTCGAAAAATTTCCATGACATTCCCCTTAATGCTTCTAAATTCCAGCGAGTACAGACCCAGAGCTATCAAATGTCCGTGTTTCACTCCCAGAATCATCCTTGTGAATCTCCTCTGAACCCTCTCCAATGCCAGCACACCTTTTCTTAGATTGAATTGATTTTATTACTTACACACTTCATACACAAGTAAAAATCTTTACGTTACATCTCCATCTAAATGTGCAATCTGCAATTATAGTAATTTATAATAAATATTATGTACAGTGTTGGCGCGTGGCCAAGTGGTTAAGGCATCGGTCTAATGACCCGAAGGTCGCTAGTTCGAGCCTCAGCTGAGGCAGCGTGTTGTGTTCTTCAGCAAGACACTTAATCACACATTGCTCTGCGATGACATCGGTGCCAAGCTGTATGGATCCTAATGCCCTTCCCTTGGACAACATTGGTGGCGTGGAGAGGGGAGACTTACAGCATGGACAACTGCCAGTCTTCCATACAACTTTGACCAGGCCTGCGCCCTGGAAACCTTCCAAGGCGCAAATCCATGGTCTCACGAGACTAACGGATGCCTATAGAAATTATGTACAACATAATAGTCAATATAACATAGATGAGGAGCCCAAAACTGTTCACAATACTCATTGTGAGGCCTCAGGATCATACCCCTGCTCCTGTATCCTAGACCTCTTGAAATGAATGCTAACATTGCATTTGCCTTCCTCACCACTGACTCAACCTGCAAGTTAACCTTTAGGATGTTCTGCACCTTCGATTTTTGAGTTTTCTCCCCGTTTAAAAAATAGTCTGCACAATTATTTCTTCTACCAAAGTGCATGACCATGCATTTTCCAACATTGTATTACATTTGTCACTTTCTAGTCTATTCTCCTAATCTGTCTGTCGTTCTGCAGCCTTCCTGTTTCCTCAACAGTACCTGCCACTCCACCAATCTTCATATCATCTACAAACGGAGCCATCTATTCCATCATCTAAATCATTTATATACAGCATCAAAAGAAGTGGTCCCAATACTGACCCCTGTGGAACACCACTAGTCACTGGCAGCCAACCAGAAAAGAACACTTTATTCCCACTCTCCGCCTCTACCAATCAGGCAATGTCAGTAACTTTCCTGTAATACCGTGGGCTCTTAACTTGGAAGCAGCCTCATGTGTGGCTCCTTGTCAAAGGCCTTCTGAAAGTGTAAATATACAACATTCACTACATCCCCTTTATCTATCCTACTTGTAATCTTCTAAAAGAATTCCAGCAGGTTCATCAGGCAAGATTTTCCCTGAAGGAAATCATGCTGACTTTGTCCTATCTTGTCCTGTGTCACCAAGTACTCCATAACCTCATCCTTAACAATTGACTCCAACATCTTCCCAACCACTGAGGTCAGGCTAACTGGTCTATAATTTACTTTCTGCTGCCTTCCTCCTTTCTTAAAGAGTTAAGTGACATTTGCAATTTTCCAGTCCTCCGGAACCATGCCAGAGTCCCATGATTCTTGAAAGATCATTATTAATGCCACCGCAATCTCTACTGCTGCCTCTTTCAGAACCCTAGAGTGCAGTTCATCTGGTCTGGGTGACTTATGCACCTTTGGTCTTTCAGCTTTTTGAGCATCTTCTCCCTTGTATAGTAACTGCATTCATTTCTCTTCCCTCACACCCTACAATATCTGGCACACTGCTAGTGTCTTCCACAGCAAAGATTGATGCAAAATACTCATTTAGTTCATCTGCTATCTTCTTGGCCCTCATTATTATTTCTCTGGCCTCATTTTCTAGTTGTCCTATATCCACTCTCATCCCTCTTACTTATTTAAATACTTGAAAAAGCTTTTACCATCCACTTTGATATTGTTTGCTAGCTTGCTTTCATATATCATCTTTTCCCTTCTAATGATTATTTTAGTTGTTCTCTGTAGGTTTTTAAAAACTTCCCAATCCCCTGTCTTCCCACTAATTTTTGCTTTGTTGTATGCCCTCGCTTTTGCTTTTAGATTAGCTTTGACTTCCCTTATCAGCCAAGGTAATACTACGAGGATGATTGATAAGTTCGTGGCCTAAGGTAGGAGGAGTCAATTTTAGAAAACCTAGCACATTTATTTTTCAACATAGTCCCCTCCTACATTTACACACTTAGTCCGGCGGTCGTGGAGCATACGGATCCCTTCTTCTTAGAAATCGGCTTCTTGGACCTCCAGAAAATGGTCCACAAAAGGGTTGATTGATAAGTTCGTGGCCTAAGGTAGAAGGAGATGAGTTATTAACTTCAAACTTTCTGCATAATCAAAGAGTTGAAATGCATGTGCATGTAACAAGAGCTGTATAACTCATCTCCTTCTACCTTAGGCCACAAACTTATCAATCATCCCTGCTGTGGACCATTTTCTGGAGGTTCAAGACGCCGACTTCTACAAAGGGATCCGTATGCTCCACGACCGCCGGACTAAGTGTGTAAATGTAGGAGGGGGCTATGTTGAAAAATAAATGTGCTAGGTTTTCTAAAACTGACTCCTTCTACCTTAGGCCACGAACTTATCAATCACCCCTCATATTTTGCCATTTGAGTATTTCTTTGTTTTTGGAATACATCTATCCTGCAGCTTCCTTATTTTTCCCCAGAAACTCAAGCCAATTTACTTTGGCCAACTCATCTCTCATACCACTGTAATTTTGTTTACTCCACCAAAATACTGCTCCGTCAGAATTTACTTTCTCCTTATCAAATTTCAAGTTGAAATCAATCATATTGTGATCACTGTCTCCTCAGGGTTCTTTTACCTTAAGCTCCCTAATTACCTCCGGTTCGCTACATACTACCCAGTCCAGTATAGTTGACCCCCCCTTAGTAGGCTCAACAACAAACTGCTCTAAAAAGTCATCTCGTAGGCATTCAACAAACTTGCTCTCTAGAAATCCATTTCCAACCTGATTTTCCCAATCAACCTGTATGTTGAAATCTCCCATGACTACTATAACTTTGCCCTTTTGACACGCCTTTTCTATTTCCTGTTGTAATCTGTGGTTCACGTCCCAGCTACTGTTGGGAGGCCTGTATATAACTGCCATCAGGGTCTTTTTACCCTTGTAGTTTCTTAACTCAACCCACAAGGATTCAACATCTTCCAACCCAATGTCACATCTTTCTACTGATTTGATGACATTCTTTACCAGCAGAGCCACACCACCCCCTCTGCCTACATTCCTATCCCTCCAATACAACGTGTAACCTTGGACATTCAGCTCCCAACTACAACCATTCTTCAGCCATGATTCAGTGATGGCCACAACATCATACCTGGCAATCTGTAATAGTGCAACAAGATCATCCACCTTATTTCTTATACTCCACGCATTGACATTTAACACCTTGAGTGCTGCATTTGCTACCGTTTTTGATTCTGCATCCCTAATGTACTGATACTCACCCTGCTGGCTTGAATTATGTCCTATCATCCGCCTGCCCCTCCTGACCATTTGACTGCACGCTATTTTGCTTTTTTACCACCTGCCCTATCCTGAGTCCCTTCACTCCAGTTCCCACCCTCTGCCAAATTTAGTTTAAACCCTCACCAACAGCGCTAACAAACCTGCCAGTGAGAATATTGGTCCCCCTCAGGTTCAGGTGCAATCCATCCCTTTTGAAGAGGTCATACCTCCTCCTGAGGAGATCCCAATGACCCAAGAACCTGAAGCCCTGCCCCTGCACCAGCTTCTCAGACACGCATTTATTTACCAAATCATCCTGCTTCTACCTTCACTGGTGCGTGACACAGGCAGCAATCCAGAAATTCCTACCCGGGAGGTCCTGCTTCTCAGCTTTCTACCTAGCTGTCTAAATTCTCTTTTGGAGCCACATTTCTGAAAGAACAAGTATGCAGCAGTTCCTCATCAGTCGCTAGTGCAGTCACAGATAAACACAATCCAGCTCATGAACTTTTATCTTCTGAATCAACCACGGTCCATGTTGTGCACTAAAGCCCATCTCACCTGAACTCTCCCTGCTGTAGCTTCCTGAGTGCGTCGGAGAAGCAGTGAGTGTACCTCAGGGGCAGACACAGGTGTCCCAGAGACCTACAGAAAGAGCAGTCAGCACTTAGTGGCACATGGCCATTACAGAATACACAGCAACACATGGGATCCACTGGCTCAGTGAGGGGTAGAGATCTGGCAACGGGAGAGTGATATAGGAAATGGAGAAGATTAGAAAGTGTTTTATTACATCCTGAGGAGTGAGAAGAGAGTAGAGACAGGTTCCGGGGTCTGAGTGGGGTTGGGGTGTGGTGGGTTCACCCTGTGGAGAGAGCAGAGACACAGGTTCTGGGGTCTGAGTGGGGTTGGGGTGTGGTGGGTTCACCCTGTGGAGAGAGCAGAGACACAGGTTCTGGGGTCTGAGTGGGGTTGGGGTGTGGTGGGTTCACCCTGTGGAGAGAGCAGAGACACAGGTTCTGGGGTCTGAGTGGGGTTGGGGTGTGGTGGGTTCACCCTGTGGAGAGAGCAGAGACACAGGTTCCGGGGTCTGAGTGGGGTTGGGGTGTGGTGGGTTCATCCTGTGGGGAGAGCAGAGAGCAGAGTCACAGGATTCACAAATGTCCAGTGAGGAATGGAGAAAGCTCCCAGAACATCAGTGTTCCTGCTGAGTAGCCGACTTTGTTTCAGTGACACCCGGCTTTGCCGATCACACGTCCGTGCTCTGTGTTCGGGACAGCAGTGCCCTGGAACAATTCTGAGTGGGTTCTCTAGTCTATGAGCTGAGAGCGGCTGGCCTATGGGGAAAGGTTAGACAGGCTGGGCCTATACTGGTGGAGTTTAGCTGAGAGGTGTGAAGGACATCAGCAGAAACATAGGTTGATCATTGTGACGTTTCCTCCCAGTATAGTCTAGGTGCCTTAGGTTGAACATGAAAGGTTGCCCAGTTACCAGAGTGAGAGGTCAAGACAGCTACAATAACAATGTTTAAGCAACATATGGGTAAGTACGGGGAAAGGAGGGTTTATAGGGACATGGGTAATGGGACTAGTTCAGTGGGCACCATGGACAGCATGGACTAGTTGGGCCAAGGGACCTGTTTCAGTGCTCTATGACTCTGACGTACGACAAAAGTGAGGTGATCGAGGGTGTGGTATTCTCCTGCTGAGAACGCACCTTCTGAAATACAGGTAGGCTGTGGACAGGTATGAGGTAAGGGGTGGGGTTAAATCAGATTGGGTACGGGCAGTTTCTAACTCACGGCCCACAGCGTCCACATCACCTCTCTGGGTCGGTGTTCACTCCAATCACGGGTTTGAGGTGGCCAAACACCTTACTGGCTGTGAGCAACATTGTCCCATCACCTGCAGGTAAGCAGAGGGGATAGTGAGCTGAAACCCATGGAGCCTTGAACCACCCATTCCCCACCATAACGCCTCTTCCCTCCAATCCCAGCTCTACCTTGCTACACAATCTGCCCAGTTCCCCAGCATTTTGCAGCCAAATGGAATGAGCTTTGAATGGGAATCCTGGGTCAGCAAAGGGCCTGGTTTTGTGCTGCTGGGACCTGTGCATGGCCACTTTGGCCAGCCCCTGCAGCAGACCAACCCCTCCACTGAGTCTCCAGGAGCATGGCTCCGAGACCAGCTGTGCATTGTGGAGCTGTGAGAATGGCCGAGGAGCCACTGATCACAGCTGTTACACCCGCTGATAGTGTACAGGGGCATACGTGGTTCTGTACCCCAGTGACAAATGGTTAATGGACTGAGTATCTACAGAATGGACCGCACCACAGGGGCTGGACAAACCACCAGCCTGACAGATGCACTGATAACCCAGCTCTGCAGTAAACAGCATAGGTGAGGGGAGACAAAATATCAAACTTATAGCAGTATAGACAGGAACAAATCGTGACTCATGATCTCTGTGCCAAATTAAACTAAATCCCTTCCAGTTGTACATGATTCACATGCCTCTGATCCCTGCACAGTCATGTGCCCAAGAGCCTCTTGAATGCCTCTACCACTAGCCCCGATAACCTGCTCCAGGCACACACTGCGCTCTGCATAAAATGTCCACATATCACACAAAGGATAGCTATGTGAAAGGGAATTGTCAAATTGCTCTTGGAGCATCTTCTTAGCAAATATACAGTCACTGGAGAACAAGACTGAGGACTTAAGGGCAAGATTGTTGAATCAAAGGGAAATGAGGAATTGCTGCGTGCTATGTTGTACAGAGACATGGCTTGCTCCAAACGCACTGGATACATTGGTAATTCCTGAGGGCTTGATACACAGGTTGAACTGAACAGAGAAGGTAAAATGGTGAGGGTCTGAGTTCTATGATAAACCAGGGATGCCTACCATTAACCGAGGGGTCCATAATAAACTCTTTGTGGTGCTCAGATGCAGTAGTCTTATTGCACTCGCTTCCCAAATCTGGGACATCTAATGATTAAGTGCCAATAGAGTTCTCCTCTGTGATTCTTTCTTTCTTTTTAAATCTTTTTATTGAATTAGTACACAAAAGGTAAACCATGTAGAAACTAATACACTGTTGCGATATAAATTTACAAGAGATATTAATACCCAAAAAAATTAGTGCAAAGTGCTGTTTAGATATAAGATAACAAGGTAATACAATAGTATACTAATTTTCCATACATATCAATAAAGAGAAGAAAAAACCCAAACCCCCCCCCAAAAAAAACCCCCACCGTGCAACTAATCTAAAAAGCAAAGCAAAGCAATGGGCTAACTAGGTATCAAGTAGACTTAAACAACTTAAAACAATCACGTCCTCAAACCCGACCTCCATTAAAAACAGTTAAAAAGCAAGAAGGGAATGTAAATATGGGCAAAGAGGAAAAAAAATATTACATTAAATGAAAATGTTGAATAAAAGATCTCCGGGTCTGTTCAAATTTAACTGAAGTATCATAAAGATTACTTCTGATTTTCTCCAAATTTAAACATAGTATCGTCTGAGAAAACCAAAAGAACGTAGTTGGGGCATTAATCTCCTTCCAATGTTGTAAAATACATCTTTTCGCCATTAAAGTAAGAAATGCAATCATTCTATGGGCTGAAGGGGAAAGATTACTGGAAATTTTAGGTAATCCAAAGATAGCAGTAATAGAATGGGGAGAAATATCTGTATTCAATACCTTTGAGATAATATTAAAAATGTCTTTCCAAAAAGTTTCCAAAGTAGGACAGGACCAAAACATATGAGTTAAGGAAGCTATCTCCCCATGACATCTGTCACAAAGCAGGTTAATACGAGAATAAAAATGAGATAATTTATCTTGCTCTATGAATAACTTTAAATTGAATTAGGGAATGTTTGGAACAGATAGAGGAAGTATTGACTAGTTGTAAAATATGCACCCAGTCATCCGCCAAGATAGTAAAGCCCAATTCCTTTTCCCAATCTGACCTAATCTTATCGAATGGAGCTTTCATAAGTTTTATGATAGTATTATAAATAATAGCTGTTACACCTTTCTGACATGGGTTAAGGTTAATTATAGTATCTAAAATATATGTAGGAGGTAACGTCGGAAAGGAAGAAAGTATGGTACTTAGGAAATTTCTAACTTGGAGATATCTAAAAAAATGTATTCTTGTTAAATTATCTCCTCTGTATTTCTGAATGCACTTTATATACAACCAAGTCCGATGCTAAGCCAGCATGTGAGGTATTGAGCGCCGCGATCAGAAAACAAGAAACAGCTTACCCTGATGCCTTTCAAATCATTGTCAAAGACTTCAATCAGGCT
Organism: Mobula birostris; assembly: GCF_030028105.1. Taxonomy (NCBI): domain Eukaryota; kingdom Metazoa; phylum Chordata; class Chondrichthyes; order Myliobatiformes; family Myliobatidae; genus Mobula; species Mobula birostris. The sequence goes on from NC_092374.1 coordinate 1,760,414, forward strand.
TGTTTGAAGAAATTTCTGCCCAATTATCATCAGCGTATGATAGCCGCACCGTTGGGTCTCAACATACTCACCTACTGCTATACTACCATCAGGAATGCCTATTGTTCGATCCCTAGACCACATTTTGGGAAATCTGATCACTTGGCTATCCTCTTATCTGCATACAGGCAGAGGGTAAAGAGCAAGGCTCTAAAGATAAAGACAACAGAGTGGAGGTCACGGGAGGCAGAGTAGTGGCTGCGAGATTGGACTGGGCCATGTTCAAGGGCTCATCTGTGGATCTGAACGAGTACACCACAGTGGTCACCGACAGTCATAGATGAGCGTGTCCCCACTAAATCACTCAGAGTCCTACCCAACCAGCAGCCGTTGATGAAAATTGACATCCATAATCTGCTGAGGGCCAGATCAGTGACATTCAGGTCTGAAGACAAAGTAAAATACAAATGGTCCAGGTATGATCTCTGGAAAGGCACCTTACATGGAGAACGGCAATTCCAGCACAAACTGGATCATTGAAGGATGCTTGACAGCCGAGGCAAGACTTGAATGCTATTGTCTCTTACAAAGTGAAAACAAGTGAAGTAGGTGACAACAAGGCTTCGCTTCCAGATGAGCTCAATGCCTTTTATGCTCGCTTTGACTGACAAACATGAAGGCACCTTCAAGAAGTCCCTTAGCCCCTGATGATCCTCTGATTTCAGTCTGAGACTGACATACGAGTAGTGGTAGTCGTTCAGATTGGAAGAAGACACGCTGTTGTGCAGTACATCTGTGGACCCGGAGGTGGCTCTGCAGTCCCAGTCTGGAAGCGCAGAGTCCGGCACAATGGGGGCACTGGAAGTATGTGGTTGTAATAATTGTGGCTGCTGTTCTGTGACACCGCTCACGGTTTTCCATCAGTGTTTGGCAGCGCCCATCTTCAAAACTGGTGCAGGCTTCATAGCACAGAGCTCGCCAGCGGGTTCTGTCAGCAGCCGCAGCTTCGAGTTCCCTTGGCTGGATGTCACAGTAGCGTAGGGTTTCCTTCACTGTATCGTAGTGCTTGCATGGACGACTTTGAGGTCTCTTTCCAGTCTCCAGTTCACCATAGAGCAGCTGGCGAGGCATACGGTGGTCGTCCATTCTGATGACGTGTTCCGCCCACCGCATCTGGGCTCTGATGAGCAGGGACTCAATCCTGGTGGACTCCGCGCGATCCAAGACCTCCAGGTTGGAGACACGGTCTTGCCAACGAATGCCAAGGATGGAGCGGAGGGCGTGCATGTGAAATTTCTGCAGCTGTTTGATGTGTCGTTGGTACAGAGTCCACGTCTCACATCCATATAGGAGAGAAGGGATGACCACAGCTCTGTAGACTTTCAGCTTTGTGGCGATGCGGACGTTGTGTTGATTGAACACTCTGGTACGCAGCCTCCCCAGAGCCTGGCTGGCCTTGCTGATCCTGAAGTCAATTTCTTTGTCCAAAGACCCATCACTCGAGATGGTGCTTCCCAAGTGTTTGAAGCTGTTTACATTTGTCAGCTGGGTGTCGACAACAGTGATTTTTGGTTCTATGGGTTGGTGTTTGGCACAGGCTGGTGAAGTACTTCAGTCTTGTTCAGGCTGATAGTCAGGCCAAAGAGCATAGCAGCGTCTGAGAATTTGTTCAGTGTCAACTGTAGATCACTGTCTTTGTGCGCCAGGAGCGCACAGTCATCAGCAAAGAGGGTTTCTTGAATGACTGTATGGAGGCACTTCGTCCGTGCGTTCAAGCGGTGAAGGTCAAAGAGAGAGCCGTCCAATTGGTACCTGATGTACGCTCCCTCCTTCAGACCTTGGACAGCACGTGACAACATGCAAGTGAAGAACAGACTAAACAGGACTGGGGCTAGTACACAGCCCTGCTTCACCCCATTGGAAATAGCAAATTCAGCTGACGTATCTCCACTGTAAAGGACTTGTCCTGTCATTCCGTCGTGGGGCAGCTGAATCATCTTTACAAATTTCCTCGGGCATAGAAACATAGAAAACCTACAGCACAATACAGGCCCTTCGGCCCACAAAGTTGTGCTAAACATGTCCCGACCTTAGAAATTACGAGGCTTACCTATAGCCCTCTATTTTTCTAAGCTCCATGTACCTATCCAAAAGTCTCTTAAAAGACCCTATCGTATCCGCCTCCACCACCGTCGCCGGCAGCCCATTCCATGCACTCACCACTCTCTGAGTAAAAAACTTACCCCTCACATCACCTCTGTATCTACTCCCCAGCACCTTAAACCTGTGTCCTCTTTCCTTTCTTTTTCAATCTTTTTATCAAGTTTCAAAATTGATAAACATAATGATACAAAGAGATTGGGATTACATTTATAACAGTTAACATGTACAAGCACAGATTCCAAGTAACAAATGTAGTTTAGTCTCCCAATCTCTTAGTAACTAACCATGAAAAAGCTATTTTATAAACAGAAAAAGAAAAACCTAAACTCAAAAAAAAGAAAGAAAGATTAGGCTGCCATATTTTATTGGCTAAAATCATTATTTGTCATTAACTCTGCTCCTCTATACTCAAACAAAAAGTTATTGAAAAGGATTCGGAAAAGGTCAGTTTACATTATATGAAAATATTGAATAAGTGGCCTCCAAGTTTCTTCAAATTTAACCGAAGGATCAGTACCACTCCTAATCCAAGTTTAGGATTTAAACTTTTCCAAGTTTAAATATGCTATCATTTGGGAAAACCATTGAAATGGAGTAGGGGGATTGGAATCTTTCCATTTAAGCAAAATGGATCTTCTGGCTATTAATGTAACAAATGCAATTAGACGACAAGCTGATGAGGATAAATGACTGGAGTCTATCACTGGCAGCCCAAAAATTGCAGTAATAGGATGAGGTTGAAAATCAATACGCAAAACTACTGAAATAATATCAAAAATATCTTTCCAATATTATTCTAGAAGAGGACAAGACCAGAACATATGTGTCAAGGAAGCTATCTCAGAATTACATCTGTCACAAACAGGATTTATATGGCAATAAAAACGAGCTAACTTATCCTTGGACATATGAGCCCTATCCAACCACCTTAAATTGTATCAAAGCGTGTCTGGCACACATTGAAGAAGTATTAACTAGTTGAAGAATTTTCTCTCATTTCTCTCTAGGTAAAGATATCTGAATTTCTTTTTCCCACTCATTCTTAATTTTATCAGAAGTACCTAAGCATATTTTCATAATTAAATCATAAATAAATGCTATTAAACTCTTCTGATGGGATTTACACGTAAATTTTTTTCTGTAACTCCATTTTGATGTGATAGCGGAAAGGTAGGCAAAATAACATTCAGGAGGTTTCTAATCTGTAAATATCTGAAACAGTGTGATCTAGGCAAATTATATTTATTAGACAACTGTTCAAAAGACATAAGACAATCATCCATGAATAAATCACAAAAACATGTTATTCCCTTTGTTTTCCATAAAAGAAAAGCTTGATCAATTCTAGACGGTTGAAAGAAAAAAAATTAGATATAATAGAACTTTAAAAATTTACGAAATTGAAATCATATTCCTATTGTATGTTTATTGGATTTATCATTTGTTTATTCAATTTAGTAAGTGCAAAGGGAAGCGCAGCCCCTAAAATAGAAGTGAATGAAAACCCCTGTACGGACTAACGCTCGAGGTTCATCCATCATGGACACTGAGTTTCATCCAGCTCTTGTGTCCAAAACGTTAAAGATCGAATATTAATTGCCCGATAATAAAATCTAAGATTCGGCAAAGTCAAACCACCTTCCTTTTTTGATTTCTGTAAATATTTCTTACTTAGCCTAGGATTTCTATTCTGCCATATACATGAAGAAATTTTAGAATCAATAATATCAAAAAAAGGATTTAGGGATGAAAATTGATACCGCCCAAAATAGATACAGAAATTTTGGTAAAATAATCATTTTAATTGCATTAATTTGACCAATCAAAGATAAGGACAATGGGGATCATTTAGTAAACAGTTGTTTAACATGATCAATTAAGGGTAAAAAAATTAACTTTAAATGGATCCTTATGCTTCTTAGTAATTTTGACACCCAAATAAATAATCAGTAACCAATCTAAATGGTAATTGTCTATAAATTGGAACTTGTATATTTAATGGGAAAAACACATTCTTATTAGGATTCAATTTATAGCCAGAAAAACTACTAAACTGATCAAGTAGTGTTATTACTGCAGGAATGGATTTCTCTGGGTTAGAGATATATAGTAACAGGTCATCCACATATAGTGATACTTTATGTGTCCCATTCCCACGAATAATGCCAAATATATTGGGTGAATCATGAAGGGCGATTTCCAAGGGCTGCAGGGCAATATCAAATAGTAAAGGGCTTAAAGGACAGCCCTGTCCTTTACCTCGAAAAAGCCTAAAAAGAGGGATCTCTGATTATTGGTAAGTACAGAAGCCAAAGGTGTATGATATATCAATTTAGTCCAAGATATGAATTTTGAGCTAAAATTAAATTTCTCAAGTATACTAAATAAATATTCCCATTCAAGTCTGTCAAAAGCCTTCTCGGCGTCAAGTGAAATAATACATTCTGGAGTCTTAGATGAAGTAGTGTATACAATATTCATTAACCTCCTAACATTAAAATGTGAATAACGATTTTTAATAAATCCTGTCTGATCCTCGGAGACAATTTGTGGCAATACCTACTCCAAACTAATTGCTAATATTTTGGAAAGGATTTTAGAATCCACATGCAACAAAGATATAGGTCTGTATGATGCACATTCAGTTGGATCTTTATCTTTTTAGAAATTAAAGAAATAGATTGTGGTAATTTACCTACAAATAAAGCATCTTTAAAAATTCTACATAACCAGGGAGAAAGTAAATCTGAAAAAGATTTTAAAAATTCAGCTGTATACCCATCCGGACCAGTGCTTTACCAGAGTTCATCAAAAAAATTGCTTTCTTTATTTCCTCTTTAGGATGCGTCTAGTGCCAAACGCTCATCAACTGGTAATTTCACAATATTCAATTTCCTTAAAAATTCATGCATTATGGTAGCATCATCAGGAAATTCTGATTGGTATAAAATTCTTGAAAAGATTTGTTAATTTCATCATGGTCAACCGTCAAAATACCATCCCCTTTACGAACTTTATTAATTTGACGTTTCGCCAAAGCAGCTTTCAATTGGTTAGCCAATAATTTACCCGATTTATCACCATGTATATAAAATTGACTCTTAGTTTTAAGTAACTGATTTTCAATTGGGGATGTTAATAACAAACTATGTTGCATCTGAAGTTCAACTCTCTCTTTATAAAGCTCCAGATTGGGAGCAATAGAATTTTTTTTTTTATCAATTTCTTTAATCTTATCAACCAATATATGTATTTCATTATTAATTCATTTTTTTCAATCCAGCACAGTATGAAATAATTTGCCCACGGATATACACTTTAAAGGTATCCCATAATATCCCACTGGAAATTTCTTCCATTGAGTTAGTTGAAAAGAAAAAGGCAATCTCTTCTTTAATGAAATTAACAAAATTTAAATCCTGAAGCAAAATAGAGTTGAACTGCCATTGTTCAGTACTAAAGGTTACATCAATTAATTTAATTGATAATTTCAAAGGTGCATGATCGGAAATGGTGATTACATCATAGAAACATAGAAAATAGGTGCAGGAGTAGGCCATTCGACCCTTCGAGCCTGCACCGCCATTTATTATGATCATGGCTGATCATCCAACTCAGAACCCCGCCCCAGCCTTCCCTCCATACCCCCTGATCCCCGTAGCCACAAGGGCCATATCTAACTCCCTCTTAAATATAGCCAATGAACTGGCCTCAACTGTTTCCTGTGGCAGAGAATTCCACAGATTCACCACTCTCTGTGTGAAGAAGTTTTTCCCAATCTCGGTCCTAAAAGGCTTCCCCTCTATCCTCAAACTGTGACCCCTCGTTCTGGACTTCCTCAACATCGGGAACAATCTTCCTGCATCTAGCCTGTCCAATCCCTTTAGGATCTTATACGTTTCAATCAGATCTCCCCTCAATCTTCTAAATTCCAACGAGTACAAGCCCAGTTCATCCAGTCTTTCTTCATATGAAAGTCCTGCCATCCCAGGAATCAATCTGGTGCACCTTCTCTGTACTCCCTCTATGGCAAGGATGTCTTTCCTCAGATTAGGGGACCAAAACTGCACACAATACTCCAGGTGTGGTCTCACCAAGGCCTTGTACAACTGCAGTAGTACCTCCCTGCTCCTGTACTCGAACCCTCTTGCTATGAATGCCAGCATACCATTTGCCTTTTTCACCACCTGCTGTACCTGCATGCCCACTTTCAATGACTGGTGTATAATGACACCCAGGTTTCGTTGCACCTCCCCTTTTCCTAATCGGCCACCATTCAGATAATAATCTGTTTTCCTATTTTTGCCACCAAAGTGGATAACTTCACATTTATCCACATTAAATTGCATCTGCCATGAATTTGCCCACTCACCCAACCTATCCAAGCCACCCTGCATCCTCTTAGCATCCTCCTCACAGCTAACACTGCCACCCAGCTTCGTGTCATCCGCAAACTTGGAGATGCTGCATTTAATTCCCTCATCCAGGTCATTAATATATATTGTAAACAACTGGGGCCCCAGCACTGAGCCTTGCGGTACCCCACTAGTCACCGCCTGCCATTCTGAAAAGGTCCCGTTTATTCCCACTCTTTGCTTCCTGTCTGCTAACCAACTCTCCACCCACACCAATACCTTACCCCCAATACCGTGTGCTTTAAGTTTGCACACTAATCTCCTGTGTGGGACCTTGTCAAAAGCCTTCTGAAAATCCAAATATACCACATCCACTGGTTCTCCCCTATCTACTCTACTAGTTACATCCTCAAAAAATTCTATGAGATTCGTCAGACATGATTTTCCTTTCACAAATCCATGCTGACTTTGTCCGATCATTTCACCGCTTTCCAAATGTGCTGTTATCACATCCTTGATAACTGACTCCAGCAGTTTCCCCACCACCGACGTTAGGCTAACCGGTCTATAATTCCCCGGTTTCTCTCTCCCTCCTTTTTTAAAAAGTGGAGTTACATTAGCCACCCTCCAATCCTCAGTAACTAGTCCAGAATCTAATGAGTTTTGAAAAATTATCACTAATGCATCCACTATTTCTTGGGCTACTTCCTTAAGCACTCTGGGATGCAGACCATCTGGCCCTGGGGATTTATCTGCCTTCAATCCCTTCAATTTACCTAACACCACTTCCCTACTAACATGTATTTCGCTCAGTTCCTCCATCTCACTGGACCCTCTGTCCCCTACTATTTCTGGAAGATTATTTATGTCCTCCTTAGTGAAGACAGAACCAAAGTAATTATCCAATTGGTCTGCCATGTCCTTGCTCCTCATAATCAATTCACCTGTTTCTGTCTGCAGGGGACCTACATTTGTCTTTACCAGTCTTTTCCTTTTTACATATCTATAAAAGCTTTTTTATGTCCATTTTTATGTTGCCTGCCAGTTTTCTCTCATAATCTTTTTTCCCCTTCCTAATTAAGCCCTTTGTCCTCCTCTGCTGAACTCTGAATTTCTCCCAGTCCTCAGGTGAGCCACTTTCTCTGGCTAATTTGTATGCTTCTTCTTTGGAATTGATACTATCCCTAATTTCTCTTGTCAGCCACGGGTGCACTACCTTCCTAGATTTATTCTTTTGCCAAACTGGGATGAACATTTGTTGCAGTTCATCCATGCAACCCTTAAATGCTTGCCATTGCATATCCACTGTCAATCCTTTAAGTGTCATTTGCCAGTCTATCTTAGCTAATTCAAGTCTCATACCTTCAAAGTTACCCCTCTTTAAGTTCAGAACCTTTGTTTCTGAATTAACTATGTCACTCTCCATCTTAATGAAGAATTCCACCATATTATGGTCACTCTTACCCAAGGGGCCTCTCACGACAAGATTGCTAATTAACCCTTCCTCATTGCTCAAAACCCAGTCCAGAATAGCCTGCTCTCTAGTCGGTTCCTCGACACGTTGCTTCAAAAAAACCATCCTGCATACATTCTAAGAAATCCTCTTCCTCAGCACCATTACCAATTTGGTTCACCCAATCTACATGTAGATTGAAGTCACCCATTATAACTGCTGTTCCTTTATTGCACACATTTCTAATTTCCTGTTTAATACCATCTCCGACCTCACTACTACTGTTAGGTGGCCTGTACACAACTCCCACCAGCGTCTTCTGCCCCTTAGTGTTACGCAGCTCTACCCATATCGATTCCACATCTTCCCGGCTTATGTCCTTCCTTTCTATTGTGTTAATCTCTTCTTTGACCAGCAACGCCACCCCACCTCCCCTTCCTTCATGTCTATCCCTCCTGAATATTGAATATCCCTGAACGTTGAGCTCCCATCCCTGGTCACCCTGGAGCCATGTCTCTGTGATCCCAACTATATCATAATCATTAATAACAATCTGCACTTTCAATTCATCCACCTTGTTACGAATGCTCCTTGCATTGACACACAAAGCCTTCAGGCGCTCTTTTACAACTCTCTAGCCCTTATACAATTATGCTGAAAAGTGGCCCTTTTTAATGCTTGCCCTGGATTTGTCAGCCTGCCATTTTTACTTTTCTCGATAGTACTTTTTGTTTCTACCCTCACTTTACACCCCTCTGCCTCTCTGCACTGGTTCCCATCCCCCTGTTGTGAACTAACCTCCTCACGCCTAGCCTCTTTAATTTGATTCCCACCCCCCAACCATTCTGGTTTAAAGTCACCTCAGTAGCCCCCGCTAATCTCCCTGCCAGGATATTGGTCCCCCTAGGATTCAAGTGCAACCCGTCCTTTTTGTACAGGTCACGCCTGCGCCAAAAGAGGTCCCAATGATCCAAAAACTTGAATCCCTGCCCCCTGCTCCAATCCCTCAGCCACGCATTTATCCTCCACCTCATCGCATTCCTACTCTCACTGTCGCGTGGCACAGGCAGTAATCCCATGATTACTACCTTTGCGGTCCTTTTTCTCAACTCCCTTCCTAGCTCCCTATATTCTCCTTTCAGGACCTCATCCCTTTTCCTACCTATGTCATTGGTACCTATATGTACCACGACCTCTGGCTCCTCACCCTCCCACTTCAGGATATCTTGGACACGATCAGAAATATCCCGGACCCTGGCACCAGGGAGGCAAACTACCATCCGGGTCTCTGGACTGTGTCCACAGAATCGCCTATCTGACCCCCTTACTATCGAGTTCCCTATCACAACTGCCCTCCTCTTATTCACAGACAGTGACAAGCGAAACTAATCGAGAATCAATAAAGAAGTAATCGATTCTAGAGTAATTATGATATACATGAGAAAAGAAAGAGAACTCTTTTTCATTAGGATGTAAAAACCTCCAAACTTCTAAAATTCCAGAGTTAACTAAAAAGGAGTTAATAAAAATAGCAGATTTGTTTGGAAGTACCTGATGGGCGCAGACCTATCCATCGTAGGATTCAGACAGCATTAAAATCTCTGCCCATTATTAACATATATTCATTTAAATTGGGAAGAGATACAAATAAATGCTTAATGAATTCAGGATAGTCAGTATTTGGTGCATAAATATTAACCAAAACTACCTTTTGGTTATAAAGGAAACTAGTAATTAATATAAATCTACCATATGGGTCTGAAATTGTATCATAGTGAACAAATGAAGTTGAGGAGTCTATAAAAATAGAAACACCTTTCACCTTAGTCGATGAGTTAATGTGGAACTGTTCTTCCTTCCAAAACCTTAAAAAAAAAGCTGATTATCCTCCTTCCTCATGAGTCTCCTGCGCAAAGTTAGTCTGAGCATTCAGTCTACGAAAAACTTAAAAAATCTTCTTCTGTTAAATTGGATGGCTCTGATAAAGTTTAAGGGAATGCGGGATTCTCAGATTCCTGTAAACAATGGATTCAGTACTATGTCTGTGACTGCAGTGTGTTTGAATAATGTCTCACAGCTTCCTTCTTTGGAGCAAGATAAGGGTTAAAGTTCGCCCAGATCCACATAAGATGTCTCTGGGCTTTTCACACCTTTTGTTTTTGACAAAAAGCAGTACCTGATGGAAATTAGACAGAACATTCCTTTCTTAATTCAAGCATAAATTTGATGGATGTTCTTATCTTTGTAATTAAGTTGTGGCTCCAGCAAACCAGGTAGGACATTCTTTTCTTTAATTAAGGTGGCTGGAGTGTCTAACAGATTGATTGTACTTTTGTATCAATAGTCCATTGACTTGGTTGGAATAGTTAACAAACTGATTGTTCTCTGTATCAATAGTCCATTGTCTTGACTGGAATGGTTATCAAACTGATTGTTCTCTGTATCAACAGTCCATTGACTTGGCCGGAATGGTTATCAAACTGATTGTTCTTTTGTATCAGTAGCCTTATAACTTCTGACAATTCTGACATCAGGCAGTGAACTTGTAGAACCACCGGGGAGATGAGAAAGGGTCTCTCCCTGATGACGGATCCAAGTTCACTCGCCGGCTGAGTTCGACAAAATAAACAGGTGAAAAGATAAATAACTATCTTTTGGTGCTGTCGTTATTTAATCTAGCAAAGTTACATTTACATTTGGTGCCGTGAGTCGGATCCCAACATAGGGAACGCCTCTCTGGGCTGAGTATGTGACAGGGAGCTTGAATCAAACACAATGAGTAGCAGGCGCCCCGAGGTAGTTTACCTCTGGCTACTCCTTGTGTCCGACCGAGCATTTTTGCCCCTCGCCCATTGGGACTGGTACCTTGACGGGATCGGACGACCCGTTTGGATACAGAATTTAAGGTAAGCAGTTGTCTCTTTTACATTGCTGGTGGTGACAGGATATGGCCGGTTGAAATTTGATGATTCGGAAAAGGGGTTGTGCATGTTTCACGAGATGGCTGGTTGAAATTTGTAAATACAAACGTTTGTAATATGAGACTGGCAGCCTGGTAAAATTCTCACCTTGGCAGCAGAAATATGGCCGGTTGAAATTTAATGAGACAAGTTCAGGATAAAGGAGGAAAGGCCTCCAGGGTATGTGAGAGTTGTTTTTTTTTGCGAGCATTAATGGAAAATAGGCTAGCAGTTTTTGAGAATTAAAGGCTGCGGGTGACATTGGATATTCTGTATTGTTCCTAAGGAAAGAATTGGGACTGGGGATCCCGGTCAGGAGAGGCAGCCTCCGCTACCTGATGGACTTGACCATATCAGCTGCCTCCCGATAATATGGTCGGTTTAAATTGATTAAGCGGGAGGCAGGCTGGCTAAATTTCTCACCCAGTGGCTTGTGCCTAGGCCCCTGTGTTGTGTATTCTGTGTCTATACGCTGTTTGTCTCGTTGGTTTGTCTGTGTTTCGTGTATTTGTGATTTTGGCTACTTGCTTTACTTTGTACAGCACTTTGGTCAACGTGGTTGTTTTTAAATGTGCTATATACTTGACTTGACTTGACAGCCTACCGGTCAACCTCGACGCTTTGCAATTCGCCTACCGGAGCATCAGGTCAACGGCAGATGCCATCTCTCTGGCCCTACATTCCTCCTTAGAACACCTGGAGAATAAAGACGCAGACGTAAGGCTCCTTTTCATCGACTACAGCTCTGCCTTTAATACCATCATTCCAAATAAACTGATTCCTAAGCTCCGGAACCTGGACCTTAGCACTCAGATCTGCAGTTGGATCATCAACTTCCTCACAGACAGGACCCAAGCTGTAAAAATAGGGGACAAGCTCTCCTCTACAATCATTCTGAGCACCGGTGCCCCACAAGGCTGTGTACTCAGCCCCCTGCTGTACTCACTGTACACCCATGATTGTGCAGCCAAGTTTCCATCGAAAACTGACTTGGTCCAACCAAGCAGAGTCCACTGCCAAGAAGGCCCACCAGTGCCTTTACTTCCTGAGAAAACTAAAGAAATTTGGCCTGTCCCCTAAAACCCTAATTTTTATAGATGCAAAGTAGAAAGCATTCTTCTAGGGTGCATCACAACCTGGTATGGAAGTCGTCCTGTCCAAGTCCGGAAGAAGCTGCAGAAGATCGTGAACACGGCGCAGCACATCACTCAAACCAATCTTCCGTCCGTGGACTCACTTTACACCGCACGCTGTCGGAGCAGTGCTGCCGGGATAATCAAGGACACGACCCACCCAGTCAACACACTTTTCGTCCCTCTTCCCTCCGGGAGAAGGCTCAGGAGCTTGAAGACTCGTACAGCCAGATTTGGGAACAGCTTCTTTCCAACTGTGATAAGACTGTTGAACGGATCCTGACCCGGATCTGGGCCGTACCCTCCAAATATCCGGACCTGCCTCTTGGTTTTTTTTGCACTACCTTACTTTCCATTTTTCTATTTTCTATTTATGATTTATAATTTAAAATTTTAATATTTACTAATTTTTACTATTTTTAATATTTAATATTTGTAATCCAGGGAGTGGGAAGCGCAGAATCAAATATCGCTGTGATGATTGTACGTTCTAGTATCAATTGTTTGGTGACAATAAAGTATAATGTTGAATACTGAAGTATTCATTAAGTACCTTTGCTATTTCCTCCGGTTCCATACATACTTTCCCACTGTCACACTTGATAGGTCCTATTCGTTCACGTCTTATCATCTTGCTCTTCACATACTTGTAGAATGCCTTGGAGTTTTCCTTAATCCTGCCCGCCGAGGCCTTCTCATGACCCCTTCTAGCCCTCCTAATTTCCTTCTTAAGCTCCTTATTAGCCATATAATCTTCTAGATCTCTAACATTACCGAGCTCTCTGAACCCTTTGTAAGCTTTTCTTTTCTTCTTGACTACACCACGTGTACACCACGGTTCCTGTACCCTACCATAACCTCCCTGTCTCATTGGAAAGTACCTATGCAGAACTCCACACAAATATCCCCTGAACATCTGCCACATTTCTTCCATACTTTTCCCTGAGAACATCTGTTCCCAATTTAAGCTTCCAATTTCCTAATAGCCTCATAACTCCCTTTACTTCATGGTGTCCACCTTTTCTGCAGCTGTGACACTATCTCTGATCAACAGTGCCACACCCCCATTTCTTTTGCCTCCCTTTCTGAAACATCTAAAACCCAGCACTTTAAGTAGCCATTCCTGTCCCTGAGCTATCCAAGTCTCTGTAATGGCCACCACATCATATCTCCAAGTACTGTATCATTCGTAACGTCTCAGGATGAACCAGAGAACCTCCCTGTTTACTGTGTCAAATGCCTTTGTCAGTCAATGACGAGGCTTGTTCTGCTCGATGCACTTCTCCCGGACTTGCCTCATGGCAAATATCATGTCTACTGTACTCCGTTCTGGTTGAAAGCCAGACTGCGCCTCCGGGAGGTTCCTTTCCGAGACAGTGACAAGTCTGTTCAGGAGAATGCGGGCTGAAACCTTGCCTGCGATGGACAGCAGTGAGATACCCCTGTAGTTTCCGCAGTCTGATTTGCTTCCCTCGTTTTTGTAGGGAGCCACAATGAGGGCATCGCAGAAGTCGTCAGGCATCCCCTCTGTGATCCAGGATGTCTTGGAACAGCTGTAAGGCATTTGGACCTAAAGCTTTGTAGATCTCGGCAGGAATGCCATCCTGCCCTGTTGGTTTATTTGAGTTCATCTGCGAGATCGCTTTCTTGATCTCATCAGTAGAGGGTGGCAGGTCTAGGTCGTCCAGGACTGGTTGCTGAGGGATCTGCTGTAAGACATCAGGATCAACTGTGGACGGCCTATTGAGTAGGGTGGAAAAGTGTTCAGTTCAGTGGCTTTTCAGTCCTTCCTGGTCTTTGATGAGGCTTGACCTGTCAGATGACAGCAAGGGGGAGCATCCTGATTTAGAAGGAGCATAAACTGTCTTTATGGCGCTGAAGAACTCTCTGGTGGCGTGCATGTCTGCATAGCGTTCCACCTGCTCAGCCTTTCTCTGCCACCACTCGTCCTGCATTTCTCGCAGTTCCGCCTGTACTTTGGACTGCAGGTGTTTAAACTTGTCTTTCTTTGAGACAGATGACGGGTCATTCTGCCAGTCTGCATAGGCCAGTTTTCAGGCATTCTTGGCCTGAAGGGCTGCTGAAATGGTCTCGTGGTTTTCATCAAACCAGTCTTGATGCACTCGGGTTTTCAGTCCGAGTACAATTGTTTCAGTCTGCGTGATGACACCTTTGAACTGTGTCCACTTTTCAGAACAAGCAGTGAATTGCCGGAGAGTTTTTCATTAAGCACATTGTTGGTCTTGCAGTCTGCCGATGTTGAATGACACTCTGACAGTCTTCCGTTGCTTACGATGCAAATGGGCTACGTGCAGGTGGAGGACCGACCGAACCAGCCTGTGATCTGTCCATCACTCAGCACCTCGCATGGCCCGGCTGATGGTGACGTCTTGAAGGTCACGCTGGCGTACTATGACATCGTCAAGTAGGTGCCAGTGTTTGGACCTGGGATGCATCCAGGTTGTTTCGCACTTGTTTACAAGTCTGAACATCGTGTTAGTGATGCACAGGTTGTGCTCGGCACCTACTGAGAGTCTGGAACATGGTTGCCTCAGGCCGGGAATCCCCTCCTCTGGCAGAGGGCGGGGTCCTGGCCGACCCTTGCCCTGCCTCAACAGATGTCGATGCGGCTCAGGTGTGTGGATCGACTCAAGCTGAGCTGCTCGTCGGGCCCAGGCCCCGCAGCCTTACCTGAGAGACGAACCCACACAACTTGAGCCGTCTCTCATCGACACCCACAATCCCATTCAGGGATGCAGGCAGGAGGTACCTTTATGGGCTGCTGATCCACACCCTCCACTTCCTAGCATCTGTCCACCGTCCCGACACGCCATGGCGGTCGGTCTTCCCACCTGGAGGTGAGGGGAGTCCCCAATGGAAGTCCCTTTACAAGGGAGTCCTCCCCATGCACCTTGGGGATCTCGGCTGGAGGGTGCTGCACAAAGCGGTGCCCTGCAATAAGTTCTTTAGTCTGTACACGGATCTCCCAGCCGCGTGTCACTTCTGCGGGCTGGAGGAGACCGTGTACCATATGTACGTGGAGTGTGTGAGGCTGCAGCCCCTTTTGGCGTATTTGCGTGGGCTGCTTCTCGCCTTCTGGTTGCATTTCAGTCCCACCCTATTCATATATGGTCATCCAGTAAGGAGGGGGGCACAGAGGGATGAGGATGTCCTTGTCAACTTGCTCCTGGGGCTGGCGAAAATTGCCATCCGTGGCTCCTGGAAAAGGGTGGCAGGAGGTTCTCCCCGGGCGGACTGCCTGGCTATGTTTAGGGGGTATGTTCGTGCCCGGGTGAACATTGAAAAGGAATACGCACAGTCCACGGCGACCGTAGAGGTGTTCCGGGACCGTTGGGCTCCGCGGGGTGTAAGTGCCATCATTGATGAGGATGGCAATATATTGGTTTAACATGTATTGTCTGTTTGTAGTGTAGTAAATGTGTTAGTCACTGGTTTTGTAAATATTGTATAGCACCGACATTTGTAATAAAGAATTTTGTAAAAAAAAAAATGACAAGTGTTGTCACTGGCAGTGATGATCTGAATAGTCTGGTCCAGGTCGTCGTAGAAACTTTCCTTGTCTTTGTCTGGATTCATGAGGGTCGGTGCATAGACACTGACAATGGTGATATACCGGGACTTGCTGAGGGGAAAGCGGAACTTCATGATACGTTCATTTATTCCAGTGGGTAGAGTAGGGACGTTCTTCAGCAGAGCAGTTTTGATTGCAAAACCTACTCTGTGGATCCTGTCGTCAGTCTGTGGTTTCCCTTTCCAAAAGAACGCAGACAGACAGATATACTTTATTAATCCCGAGGGAAATTTGGTTTTGTTACAGCCGCACCAACCAAGAATAGAGCGTAAATATAGCAATACAAAAAACCCCAACAATCAAACACCAAAATACAAACTATGCCAGATGGAAAATAAGTCCAGGACCAGTCTATTGGCTCAGGGTGCCAATATCCACTCACTGCTTCCTGTAATGACCCCTCGTCTGCGAGCCTGGTCTCACTGAATGCAGCGATAACGGTGAAGTTCGGCCGCTATGAGTGCTGTTCGTCTTTCAGGCCTTGCCACCTCATCTCTGTCCAGCAAGGTGCGGACTTTCCAGCCTCCAGAGATGAGTTTTCTTTGATTTGTTTTCTTGATGCATGTCGACCGCTAAGGAGGTGATCCACCAGCCGCGGTTAACTAGCCAGATGTCGTTGTGGGGCAGGCAATGTTTAAGGTACCTTTTCTAACCCCCTCCTTCATGCGAGGGTGGGCAGTGCTGTCCTAAAACAGGCTGCCCAGTTGCCCTGGATGCTGCCGGACATCTCTGCTGCCCCGGGTACAGAGACGAATGACCACTGGTCCAAAGGCTGCCTATGTGCAGGTTTGTGACTACAACTGCCAGTGGTCGTCTCCACCTGTTGCTTCGCCACTCCGCCACCGCCGCAGGGCTTGACGAGTTGGGTTTGGACTGAGATGAATCGCACAACAGAAACCTGTGTGTGATGGAGTTTTCAGTGGAACAGCCGTTGCACAGGGGCAATCCCACTCTCTCGGCAGAAGAGACCTTGATCCAATGGCACGGACAACTGTTACGCCTGGAGACCTCTCCTGCTGCAGTGGATGACCAGGACGTCTAAGTGTCTTGCCGTGCTCTTAGCGCTCCACAACGCCTGCTGGCCTGCCTTCTTGACCATTGGACCATTAATCGGTCTCCTCTGCTCAATCTGCCTGGGCCAGACTTCACACACTGGGATAGACAGATCCTCTACCTCACCGAGGGTCGAAGACCCATCGGCTACCCTCACCTGGTTTGGCCCGTCTGCCGAGACGGTTTACCGGGGTGCGGCCACTGCGTGTTACAGCTACTTGGAGCCACTGGTGAGAGCTAAGCGCCAGGTGGGGACCAAAGGGGGACGAACTGCCCTGACAAAGGGCACGGTAGGCCCCCCCACCAGAGGTGCTACCCCTCCCTAGACACCCCATACATGCGAATAGTCTGTAGTGAGCCCACAGAAAGCATCTGGCCCAGATAGGGTACCTAGCCAAGTACTAAAGACTTGAGCTGATCAACTGGTTGGAGTGTTCACCAATATCTTTAACCTCTCATGTTGGCTTTCTGGGGTACCCAACCTCTCAAGCAGGTTTCAATCATAGCGGTGCCTCAGAAGACAGTGGTAACCTGCTTCAATAACTATCATTCAGTAGCACTTAAAATGCATTGAGAAGTTGGCAATGAAATATATCAACTCTTGCCTGAGGAGCGACTTGGATGCACTCTGATTTGCCCACCAGAACAACAGATCCACAGCAGAGGCCAGCTCAACTCTTCACTCGACCCTAGCTCATCTGGACAGTGAAGTACATCCATCAGGATGCTCTGTATCGACTACAGCTCCGCATTCAATACTATCAACCCCTCAAAAGTAATCAATAACCTTCAAGGCCATGGCCTCAATACCTCCTTATGCAATTGGATCCTCGATTTCCTCCCTTGCAGACCCCAGTTTGGATTAGCAACGACATCTCCTCCACAACGTCCATCAGCACAGGTGCACCTCAAAGCTGTGTGCTTCCCCCCGCCCTACTTGCTTTAAACTTTTGAACGTATGGCTAAGCACAACTCCAATGTCATATTTAAGTTTGTTGACAACATCACTGCCGTAGGCTGAATCAAAGGTGGTGATGAATCAGTATGTAGGGGGGGGAGATTGAAAATCTGTATATGCCACAACAAACACCTCTCACTCAATCAACAGGAATTCTGCAGATGCTGGAAATTCAAGCAACACACATCAAAGTTGCTGGTGAACGCAGCAGGCCAGGCAGCATCTCTAGGAAGAGGTGCAGTCGACGTTTCAGGCCGAGACCCTTCGTCAGGACTAACTGAAGGAAGAGAAGACACCTGTCCAGCTCTTGGCTCCATCCCTCCCCCTCCTGTCTTCTCCTATCATTTTGGATCTCCCCCTCCCCCTCCAACTTTCAAATCCCTTACTCACTCTTCCTTCAGTTAGTCCTGACGAAGGGTCTCGGCCTGAAACGTCAACTGCACCTCTTCCTACAGATGCTGCCTGGCCTGCTGCGTTCACCAGCAACTTTGATGTGTGTTACCTCTCACTCAATGTCAGCATTGCCCTTGCATGAAAAATCCTACAAAAAAGTAGTAGATACAGCTCAGTCCATGATGGGTAAAGCCCTCCCCACCACTGAGCATATCTAAACAAAGCATTGTCGCAGGAAAGCAGCACTGATCGTCCAGAGAGGCAACTTTACACAATTTCACCCACCCCATCACTGAACTAGTCCCACAACCTACGGACTCACTTTCAAGGACTCTTCATTCATGTTCTCAGTATTTATTGCTTATTTATTTTTCTTCTTTTCTGTTTTTGCAGTGTTTGTTTTGCACACTGTCCGTCGTGTTGGGTGTGGTCTTTCATTGATTCTATTTCGTTTCTTATATTTACTGTGATTGCTGGCAAGAAAATTAATCTCAGGGTTGTACACTGTGATATATACAGTACTATACAAAAGTCTTAGGCACAGGAAAAAAATTCTGTAAAGTGAAGATGCTTTCAAAAATAATGAAGAATTTGTAAATATCAAAAAAAATTACTCTAAAGAGCAACAAACAGTAAAAAAACTAAATGAAATCAAATCAATATTTGTTGTGACCAGCTTTTGCCTTTAAACCTACATCAATTCTCTGTGGTAGCTTGTTCCAAGCAGCTCACCAGAATTCTTCTGCAGACTTTGACTGTGTCGCTTGCTCCTGTCTCTCCAGGTAATCCCAGAGAGCCTCAATGTTTTTCAGATCAGGGTTCTGTGGAGGCCGTACCACCTGAAACCACTATAAAACAAATCTAGGGTGCTTAGGACTTCTGCACAGTACTGTATGTACATCGATAATAAATTGACTTTGAACCTTGAAAAGGTCAGCACTTTGTGAGTTGCTCTGTGCTGGAATGTTCAATATCTCTTAAAATTCTTCTTTCACCTTAAATGCACACCCTCTAGAAGCTGACATTTCCATCCACGGAAAATATTCTGATTGTACATATAATCCATGCCCTCGGTGAATGTTGAGGAGAGCTTCTCTAAGTCTAACCCCTGACCCCAGGGGTGTGTCATGGAACATTGTGACGGGAGCTTCATTCTGTCTGACCCTGGGCTTGTGTGACTGGACGGTGTTGGGGGGGAGTTTCATTTGTGAGGACTTTGGGATGGTGCAGATGCAGCTTATGATGTGATGATGTAGAGGGATCTTCACTGTGTCTGCCCCTTGACAGTGTGTGATGTGATGATGTAGAGGGAGCTTCATTCTGTATCTGCTCCTTGAGAGTATGTGATGTGATGATGTAGAGGGATCTTCACTGTGTCTGCCCCTTGAGAGTGTGTGATGTGATAATGTACAGGAAGCTTCAATCTGTGTTTAGGGGTGGTGCAGAGGGAGTTTCACTCTACACCTGACCACGGGTGTGTGTGATGGGACGGTGTGGAGGGAGCTTCACTTTGGAAATGTTGGGCTGATGGGGAGGATGTTGGTGGATGTGTCCGACAGGCTGAAGAAACGTGGCCTGTCCACAGTGTGAGTGAGAGGACAATGTGCATTTCTCTCCATTCCCAGAACACGGGTGCTGTCCAGGCCTGGTGAACCCCACATACAGCAGGGTATGCCCCACGCGGTCCTGTTACCTCCAGCAGAGACAATGGCGTCGGCCCATCGCACTGTCTCTTCAGTGTAGTCTCTGCGCTTCACCAGGCGAACCTCGATGCCTTCCTTCCTGAGGAGAGATGGAGAGAGGGTCACTCCGAGACTGTCAGCAGAGTCTGAAGAATACAACACAGAGAGAGACCCTTCAGCACAACTGAGACTGTGAACGCTTCCTATCCCTGAAGCTAACCAAACCCTTTAACTTCCCACCTCTACCACTGGGGAGCTCATTTCACACACTCCCAACATCCTGCACAGAAAACCTTGACCCTCACATCCCTTCTGGATCTTTCCCCTTAAACTTCTGCCCTTTAGTTTTAGATTCCCCTACCCTGGGGAAGAGACTGTGACCACTCACCTTATCTATCCCCCTCATGATTTTATAAGCACCCTTAAAAGTCACCCTTCAGTCTCCAGTGAGAACAGACGCAGTCTATCTGATCTCTGCTTATACTTACAGTCCCTCCAGACTGAGCAACATGCTGGTAAATCTCTCCTGCACCCTTTCAACAGTGTGTAGTGACCAGAGCCGCACATCACACACCACACCCGGTCTGGCCAGTGTTTTGTACAATGGCAACACAGCTTCCCAGCTCTACACTCAATACCCTGCCTGGGAAGGTTCCTTAAGGTTGTTGTAGCTGGGTTGGTAATGGGGATAAGCTCCTTCTATTTATTAACTGCTCCCAATGGCACACATCTGAAACAGCCTCTGACAGCCTCCTGGACTTCACATGTGGAACCATTTCTACTGACAGAACGGACAAAGGCAGGTTAAAACCAGTGCCTTCATGCACACTAGACTCCGGGCTATAAACCTGCAACCCAACTTTCTGCTACACATCAACACTCCTCAGCCCCCCGTTCTGTATGTAGACGGCCCTCAATACATTAGCCCACTTGTACGCATTAAATTCCATCTACACATTCCACTGAAACCTGCCCATCTAGATCCCGGGACAGCCCTCCTTGGTAATCTTGTTCTGACTTTCTTCTCACACCAGTGGTATTCTCATCCAAGACATGTCCACCACTGGTTACAGGCTTCCCTCCACTACATCCTGCTGCCCCGATATCACCCAGACAATGCCGGATTCAGTTTGTCAATTACAGGCTGCCTCCAGCACAATTCTAACTACATCGGTCATTAAGGCACCGTATGCTTCAATGTACATGTGACAAATAAAGCTAATCTTTGAATTTCCTGTACTCCATGCCTACCAGCCCCCTCTGGGATGAAGATACAAAAGTCTGAAAGCATGTACTGCCAGGCTCAAGCACAGCTTCTGTGCTATTACTGAAAAGGTAGTAGTACAGACAGAAGCAGGAAGCAAAGAGTGCTACTTCCAACTTTGTGGCCAAATTTGCAGATGATATGAAGAAGATAGAGGGGCAGGTAGTGTTGAGGAGGCCAGAGGAGGCTGCAGAAGGACTTGGACAGATCAGGAGAATGGGCAAGGAAGTAGCTGACGGAACACAGTATCGGGAAGTGTATGGATAATGAAGGAGCTGAATCCTGTGCTGATTTTAGGCGATGGGAGAAGATGGAGGAGTGGGAAATGTGAACAGGACAGCGTGTTGAGTAGAGCATGTGGGGGGGTGGAAAATTACCTGACACTCGTACCATTCAGTCACAAGATTCACAGTGCACAACGAGAAGTGCACACTCCCAGCTAACAATGTTAAAAAACAGAGCGAGTGTACGGGGACAGGGAAGCGTACCGACTGAGGTCTCAGGACGGGCAGAAGCAATGTCACAGGGTGAAGGACAGAACTAGTTCAGTTTGAGTTGTGGAATAATCTCGAAGCCACAACCCTACGTTCATTTTATGGGGAGCATAAACTATGTAAATTTACAAGGACTTTGTTCAGAGCGAACTGATAACATGAGATTTGAATCAGCTTAAAATAGATTGTGATAACAGCAGAGGACAGGGGAGGTGAACACTTGTAAACTATAGAATGTACAGGAGTGTGAAACCACTCTGCCCATCAAGTCAGTTCCACTATTCAACAGATCACTGCCGATTCAGTCTTTCCTTGGCAGGGGCATACAAGAGCAACAATGACACTGGGCTACAGCTAGAATACCATGTGCAGTTCCGAGATGGATGTGAGGATGCAGAACAGGTTCACCAGGGTGTTAGCTGCTTTGCAGTGTTCTAGTTATGAGGAGAGGCCGGAGAGTCGAGGCTTGTTTTCCATGGGTCAGCGACACTGAAGGAGCAATGACTTGTAACAACCTTGGGTCACTTGTAAACACAGTAGATTTTAGAAATCCAGAACAACACACAAAATGCTGGAGAAACTCAGCCAGTCAGGCAGCATCTACGGAAATGAATAAACAGTCGATGTTTCCAGCCAAAATGCTGCCTGACCTGCTGAGTTCCTCACCATATTGTGTGTGTTCCTTGCAGACATGTGGTAGGCATCGTCTGCTTACCGGAGACTATCCAGCACATGCTGAACACTCAGAGTGTGACGGTGGTGTCGCTCCAGCAATCCACAGTAACTGGATCCCTTCGTAGCAAGCTGCAAACACACAACACAGCCAGGTGAGGGCAGGGCTGACAGCGCACCAGGAGATACCCCGAACACCAAGCACTGATACAACAGGAAACAAGGATTCACCTACATCGCTGCCAGGCCAGGGCAAGCAAGGCTTAGAGGCTCCTTTGCAAAGTAGATAGAGGAGGCAAATTCAAAAAGTATATAGCTGACAGCAGAGGCAAAGGGAGAATGAACCCTGGTATGGAAACACCAATACCCTTGAACAGAAAATTCTACAAAAAATAAGATATGGCCCATGAGTAATGCCCCCTCCACCACTGTATCCATTATACAGAGCCCGGGATCGGGTTAAGGTCGCGGTCTGACTTCCATCCCCATAAACCACCCTCCCTCTCGGTCTCTCTGCGTGCCCAGCCCCTGGCCCCCGCCTCGGGCCTCACCCGCTGCCGCAGCGCCGCCTCTCGCTCTCCGCCCCGCTGCTGCTCGAATTCGAAGCGGGTGGTTTTGGCTACCACGGCCACGCGTTGGGGCTGGAAGGGTCCAGGTCCGGGGCCTGAGCTCCAGGCCCTCCCTCTGGTCAGCAGCGCAGCCACCAGGCCCCTGCGGAGCACAGCCAACGCCATGGGCCAAGCAGGCCCACTGCGCAAACGCAGTGGAGTCTACCTCCCATTGCACGCCGGGATCTGTAGTCTTTTCGCGACGCCCTGATCAGGACCAGATTTAACGTCACTGGCATACGTCGTGAAATTATTAACTTTGCGCAGCAGTCTAAGGCAATACATAGTAATAGAAAAGAAAGAAAACCGTGGATTACTAATATGTGTGTGTTAAATTAAATAAGTAGTGCAAAAACAGAAATAAAAATGTAGTGAGGTAGTGTTCATGGGTTCAATGGCCATTCAAAAATCGGATGGCGGAGGGGAAGAAGCTATTCTGGAATCGCTGAGTGTGTGCCTTCAGGCTTCTGTACCTCCTTCCTGATGGTAGCAATGAGTAGAGGGCATTTCATGGGCGATACGGTCCTTAATGCCATCTTTTTGAGGTACCGCTCCTGAAAGAAGTTTGGATACAGTACCAGGGAGGCTGGTGCCCATGATGGAGCTAAATTTACAACTCTCTGGAGTTTACTCCAATCCTGTGCAGTTAACCCCCTCATGCCATACCAGGCGGTGATGCAGCCCTGTCAGAATGCTCTCCACTGTACAGCTGAAGAAACTTTTGAGTGTTTTATGTGACATACCAAATGTCCTAAAACTCCTAATGAAATATCAATCCAGCTACTATATGTTGGGTACAGGTTAGATCCTCAGAGATTTTAACACCCAGGAGCTTGAAATTGCTCTATGAGGACTGGTATGTCTTCCCTTTCTAAAGTCCACGATCAATTCTTTTGCCAGCCACTGGTGGATGGAGTAGCATCTGCACTGGAATTCAAGGCAAGTGGTCGCAGGTTCGAAGCCAGCAGCTCCCTTATACTTTATTGTTGCCAAACAATTGGTACTAGACCATACAATCATCACCTGCACCTCCTCCAACATCTCCCGCACTCGGCGGACACAGACTGGGCGAACAATTTGCCCGCAGCACCGCTCTGGCAGAGTGGCAGTCTGGGTCGTGTCCTTGATTATCCTGGCAGCACTGCTCCAACAGCTTGTGGTGTAAAGTGAGTCCACGGACGGAAGATTGGTTTGTGTGATGTGCTGGGCTATGTTCACGATCTTCTGCAGCTTCTTCAGGTCTTGGACAGGACAACTTCCATACCAGGTTGTGATGCACCCTAGAAGAATGCTTTCTACTGTGCATCTATAAAAATTAGTGAGGGTTTTAGGGGACAGGCCAAATTTCTTTAGCTTTCTCAGGAAGTAAAGGCGCTGGTGGGCCTTCTTGGCAGTGAGCTCTGCTTGGTTGGACCAAGTCAGGTCATTTCTGATATTGACCCCGAGGAACTTAAAGCTTTTTGTTTATTTTTATTGAAGGAATGACACAATACAGAATACATAATGGATTACATTTTCCTCCATTTTGCTTTTATATCGTACCCCCAAACAAACCTCCCCCCACCCGCCCTCCCCCAGCATATCATGGCGGCTAATATATTTACAACACAACAATTCACAAATACAAGTACGGACGTTTCACAACCATACCCCACACTACTTCAAGACGACGGCTCACACACATCTGCAATATGTCAGATGATCCAAAATATACTCATATTTACAATTCATCAACCACCCTGTGAGGTAAATTATAAGCGTGTTAAATGGGAGGCAACTTCCCAAGTACAATCAAATGCCCTCAACTAGTAGGTAATTCCTTAAGACTCCCAAAATATGATAAGAAAGGTCCCCATTTCAAATAGAACTTTTTCACAGACCCCCTCAAAGTGAATTTAATCTTTTCTAATTTCAGGAAAAACATTACATCTTCTAACCAAGCAGCAGCAGTTGGGGGAGTGGCAGATTTCCAAACCAGCAAAACTCTCCTACGGGCCAATAGCGATGTAAATGCAATGATATCCGACTGGCTTGCATTTAAACCCAAATCATCATCTGCCTCACCAAATACAGCTATAAGCGGGCAAGGTCTCAGTGTCATCCCCAAAACCTCACTGATAATTTTAAAAACCAGTGCCCAATAGTCATCAAGCCGAGGGCATGACCAAAATGCATGCACTAAACCAGCCGGAGAGAAGGAACACCTGTCACAGCCAGCGTCTGTCCCAGGGTATATGTCTGCAACTCTGGCTTTACTTAAATGTACTCTGTGTAAAACTTTAAATTGTATGAGCCCCAGTCTAGCACATGATGATGAGAAATGAACCCTATTCAATACATTTGCCCAATATTCCTCCGCCAGATCCATACCGAGGTCGTCCTCCCACCTACTCTTAGTTTTGTTTAGATCTTGAACTCCCAAAGACATCAGCTGAGAGTATAGTTCAGAGATCAGCCCTTTATTGTTAAAGCTAAGAGTGAGTTTTTCCCGTAACATAGCAGGTGGTAGATCAGGAAAAGAGGGAAATTTTTCCTTGACAAAGTGGCGAATCTGTAGGTATTTTAAAAAATGATTATGTGGAAGGCCACACTTACCGCGCAGGTTATCAAAAATGTTATCAGTATACAAATCCTTAATGCACGTAAGACCGTTCAAACCCCATTGTCTGAAAGCTGAATCGAATGTGGAGGGAGGAAATAAATGGTTTTTATGAATGGGGCCCAAAAGTGAAGCTGATATGAACTTATAGTGGCAGCGAAATTGATTAAAAATTTTGAGGGTGGAGAGCATGACCGGGTTAGATGTGAATTGAGGGGATTTCAATGGTAAGGAAGAATACACCAAAGCTGGGAGAGACGAGGAGTGGCAAGACTGTGACTCAAGCAGGCACCAGATTATATCTGGCCGGTGGACCCAAAATAATACGTTTTGAATGTTCGATGCCCAGTAATAATGAATAAAGCTGGGAAGACCCACTCCACCTACGTCACGACCTCTTTGGAGAGTGTGCTTATTAACCCTTGGGACCTTATTTTCCCAAATAAAGGAGGTTATAGCTTGGTCGACTGATTTGAAAAAATAACTTAGATAAGAAAACTGGCAAACACCAAAACAAATAAAGAAATCTAGGAAGTACAGTCATTTTCACTGACTGAATTCTCCCAGCTATAGTAAGGGGTAAACTGCGCCACCTCTCGAAATCAGCCTTCATTTGGCTAACCTGAGGCCTGTAGATAGTTTCAAACAGAGATGTAAAAGAGCGAGTAATATGTATTCCTAGGTATACAAAACCATCTTCAGATAAAGGAAAAGGCAAAGATTCCTGTCGGATCTGTAGGGCCAAGTTATTAATGGGAAAGCATTTGTTTTTTTGAAAGTTCAGTTTATAGCCAGAGAAGGCTCCAAATTGACCTAATAATGACACAATAGCAAGACTACTACCTACAGGGTTGCTAACTTAAAGTAAGAGGTCATCAGCATATAGGGAAACACGGTGTTCCATGTCCCCTCTTCTAACACCTTGAAATAATGTAGTTGACTTAAGTGCAATAGAAAGAGGCTCAACTGCAATTGCAAAAAGAAGAGGGGACAATGGGCAGCCTTGGCGAGTGCCACATGTTAATGGGAAATAGTCAGATCAAAAATAATTTGTCTGTATACATGCTAAAAGCGAGTGGTATAATAGCTTAACCCAAGCTACAAATATTCTGTGAAATCCAAATTTCTCCAAAACACCAAACAAGTATACCCACTCCACTCTGAACTTAAAGCTTTTGACCTGTTTCCACTTGCGCACCACCGACGTAAATTGGGTCGTGCGGTCCGCTACTCCTTCTGAAGTCAACAACCAATTCCTTCGTCTTGCTGACATTGAGGGATAGGTTATTGTCTTCGCACCATGCCACCATGTTCTTAATTTCCTCTCTGTACTCAAACTCATCATTACCCGAGATACGGCCTACAATTGTTGTGTCATCAGCAAACTTATATATTGAGTTTGATGGAAACTTGGCTACACAATCATGGGTGTACAGTGAGTATAGCAGGAGGCTGAGTACACAGCCTTGTGGGGCACCGGTGCTCAGAGTATTTGTAGAGGAGAGCTTGTCCCCTATTTTTACAGCCTGGGTCCTGTCTGTGAGGAAGTTGAAGATCCAGCTGCAGATCTGAGTGCTGAGGCCCAGGTTCCAGAGCTTAGGAATCAGTTTATTTGGAATGATGGTATTAAAGGCAGAGCTGTAGTCAATGAAAAGGAACTTTACATATGCGTCTTTATTCTCCAGATGTTCTAAGGAGGATCGTAGGGCCAGAGAGATGGCATCTGCCGTTGACCTGTTGCTCCGGTAGGCGAATTGCAAAGTGTCGAGGTTGACCGGTAGGCTGTGGTTGATGTGTGCCATAACCAATCGCTCGAAGCGCTTCATAGCAATTGATGTCAGAGCCACAGGTCGATAGTCATTCAGGCATGCCACCTTGCTCTTCTTCGGCACTGGGATTATCATTGCCTTCTTAAAACACAAGGGGATCTGAGACTGAAGCAAGGAGCAGCTGAAGATGACAGCAAACGCTCCAGCTAGCTCGCTTGCACAGGCCCGCAGAACCCGTCTCGGGACGCCATCTGGGCCTGTCGCCTATTTTCAGGAAGGCCCTTCTAACGTCCTCCTTGGTGACGATGAATCTCGATGCCACCAGGTCTGGTTCATCTGGAGGGAGCGGGATGTTCCTCTTCTGTTCGAGTCTTGCGTAGAATACCTTAAGTTCGTCAGGAGGAGAAGCGCCACAGTTGTTGATATTCCCAGCCTTTTCTTTGCGCCCAGTGATCTCACTTAGACCCCACTGTAGTCTACTGGCATCCCTCTGGATAGCCTGGGCTTCCAACTTAGCAGACAGTGAAGAAAGCTAATGGCATGCTGGCCTTCATAACAAGGGGAATTGAGTATAAGAGAAAAGAGGTCCTTCTGCAGTTGTACAGGGCCCTGGTGAGACCACACCTGGAGTACTGTGTACAGTTTTGGTCTCCAAATTTGAGGAAGGACATTCTTGCTATTGAGGGAGTGCAGTGTAGATTCACGAGGTTAATTCCCAGGATGGCAGGACTGTCTTATGTTGAAAGATTGGAGCAACTGGGCTTGTATACTCTGGAATTTAGAAGGCTGAGAGGGGATCTTATTGAAACATATAAGATTATTAAGGGATTGGACACACTGGAGGCAGGAAGCATGTTCCCGCTGATGAATGAGTCCAGTACCAGAGGCTACAGTTTAAGAATAAGGGATAGGCCATTTAGAACGGAGTTGAGGAAAAACTTTTTCACCCAGAGAGTGGTGGATATATGGAATGCTCTGCCCCAGAAGGCTGTGGAGGCCAAGTCTCTGGATGCTTTCAAGAAAGAGATGGATAGAGCTCTTAAAGATAGCGGAATCAAAGGTTATGGGGATAAGGCAGGAACTGGATACTGATTGTGGATGCTCAGCCATGATCACAGTGAATGGCTGTGCTGGCTCGAAGGGCTGAATGGCCTACTCCTGCACCTATTGTCTATTGATATTGCCTCTTGGTGCCCTTAATGGCTTTCCAGAGTTCACGCCTGGATTCCGTGTAGCGACTGGTGCCCCCGGACCTAAAAGCCGCAGCTCTAGCCTTCAAAAGGGACTTGACCTCATAATTCATGCAAGCTCCTTGCACGCTTTCCATCCATGCTGGGCTGAGCATTGAGCTGGCAACTTGGCCTCATAAAAAACAGATAAATGGCAAGTTTGCCATCCAAAGTGCCACAAGGCACAGCGGAGAAGAAGAACAACAATCAGACAGTAAAACAATTGGGTGCTGTGCAAGACTGTTGCTGCGAAACCACGCAACTAGCTGACATATCTCACTCCTGTATGACCTCTCTGCCAACAATGGTTTATCATCAGCAAATTTATAGATACACATGATTTATCATTGACTCTTCACGTGGCCTTCGATCACCTGAAGAAAACAAATACCTATGTCAGGAAACAACAGGAATTCGGCAGATGCTGGAAATTCAAGCAACACACATCAGAGTTGCTGGTGAACGCAGCAGGCCAGGCAGCATCTGTAGGAAGAGGTGCAGTCGATGTTTCAGGCCGAGACCCTTTGTCAGGACTAACACCCTAATCTATGTCAGGATGCTGTTTATTGACTACAGCACAGCGTTGAACACCATCGCTCCTACAATTCTGGTCAAAAAGCTCCAGAACACGGTCTCTGTACCTCCCACTGCAACTGGACCCTGCGATTCCTAAACAGAAGACCACAATCAGCAGATTAATAGATGGCATTTAAGCTGTGCTTAGCCACAGACATGGGTATAGAGAGAGTAGATCAGTGGGCTAAGCACACACCCCTGAGGTGCGCCAGTGTTGATCGTCAGCGAGGTGGAGAGGTTATTTCCAATCAGCACAGATTGTGGTCTTCCGTTTAGGAAGACGAGGGGCCAGTTGCAGAGGGAAGTACAGAGGCCCGAGTTAGAAACATAGAAAACCTACAGCACAATACAGGCCCTTTGGCCCACAAAGCTGTGCCGAACATGTTCCTACCTTAGAAATTACTAGGGTTACCTACAGCCCTCTATTTTTCTAAGCTCCATGTACCTATCCAAAAGTCTCTTAAAAGACCCTATCGTATCCGCCTCCACCACCGTTGCCAGCAGCCCATTCCACGCACTCACCACGTACTCACGTACTTACCCGACATCTCTTCTGTACCAACTCCCCAGCACCTTAAACCTGTGTCCTATTGTGGAAACTATTCCAGCCCTGGGAAAAAGCCTCTGACTATCCACATGATCAATGCCTCTCATCATCTTATACACCTCTATCAGGTCACCTCTCATCCTCCATCGCTCCAGGGAGAAAAGGCTGAGTTCACTCAACCTATTCTCATAAGGCATGCTCCCCAATCCAGGCAACATCCTTGTAAATCTCCTTTGCACCCTTTCTATGGTTTCCACATCCTTCCTGTAGTGATTAGATTAGATTAGATTAGATTATGAGGACACGCAGTCCTCTTTTATTGTCATTTAGTAATGCATGCATTAAGAAATGATACAATATTCCTCCGATGTGATATCACAGAAATGCAGGACAGACCAAGACTGAAAAACTAACAAAACCTCATAATTATAACATATACATAGAACATAGAATAGTACAGCACAGTACAGGCCCTTCAGCCCACAATGTTGTGCCGACCCTCAAACCCTCCCTCCCATATAAGCCCTCACCTTAAATTCCTCCATAAACCTGTCTAGTAGTCTCTTAAACTTCACTAGTGTATCTGCCTCCACCACTGACTCAGGCAGTGCTTTCCACGCACCAACCACTCTCTGAGTAAAAAACCTTCCTCTAATAACCTCCTTGAACTTCCCAACCCTTACCTTAAAGCCATGTCCTCTTGTATTAAGCAGTGGTGCCCTGGGGAAGAGGCGCTGGCTATCCACTCTATCTATTCCTCTTATTATCTTGTACACCTCTATCATGTCTCCTCTCATCCTCCTTCTCTCCAAAGAGTAAAGCCCTAGCTCCCTTAATCTCTGATCATAATGCATACTTTCTAAACCAGGCAGCATCCTGGTAAATCTCCTCTGTACCCTTTCCAATGCTTCCACATCCTTCCTATAGTGAGGCAACCAGAACTGGACACAGTGCTCCAAGTGTGGCCAAACCAGAGTTTTGTAGAGCTGCATCATTACATCGCGACTCTTAAACTCTATCCCTCGACTTATGAAAGCTAACACCCCATAAGCTTTCTTAACTACCCTATCCACCTGTGACGCAACTTTCAGGGATCTGTGGACATGTACCCCCAGATCCCTCTGCTCCTCCACACTACCAAGTATCTTGCCATTTACTTTGTACTCTGCCTTGGAGTTTGTCCTTCCAAAGTGTACCATCTCACACTTCTCAGGGTTGAACTC
The DNA here is from genome assembly GCF_030028105.1 of Mobula birostris. Classification (NCBI taxonomy): domain Eukaryota; kingdom Metazoa; phylum Chordata; class Chondrichthyes; order Myliobatiformes; family Myliobatidae; genus Mobula; species Mobula birostris. The sequence goes on from NC_092374.1 coordinate 1,791,116, forward strand.
CATCTGCCACTTCTCAGCCCACTTCTGCATCCTATCAATGTCTCCCTGCAATCTTTGACAATCCTCTACACTATCTACAACACCACCAACCTTTGTGTCGTCTGCAAACTTGCCAACACACCCTTCTACCCCATCATCCAGGTCGTAAACAAAAATCATGAAAAGTAGAGGTCCCAGAACAGATCCTTGTGGGACACCACTAGTCACAATCCTCCAATCTGAATGTACTCCCTCCACCACGACCCTCTGCCTTCTGCAGGCAAGCCAATTCTGAATGCACCTGGCCAAACTTCCCTTTCTGAATAAGCCTACCATGTGGAACCTTGTCAAATGCCGTTACTAAAATCCACATAGATCTCATCCACTGCACTACCCTCATCTATATGCCTGGTCACCTCCTCAAAGAACTCTATCAGGCTTGTTAGACACGATCTGCCCTTCACAAAGCCATGCTGACTGTCCCTGATCAGACCATGATTCTCTAAGTGCCTATAGATCCTATCTGTAAGAATCTTTTCCAATAGCTTTCCCACCACAGACGTAAGGCTCACTGGTCTATAATTACCCAGACTATCCCTACTACCTTTTTTGAACAAGGGAACAACATTCACCTCCCTCCAATCCTCCGGTACCATTCCCGTGGGCAAAGAGGACATAAAGATCCTAGCCAGAGGCTCAGCAATCTCTCCTCTCGCCTCATGGAGCAGCCCGGGGAATATTCCATCAGGCCCCGGGGACTTATCTGTCCTAATGTATTTTAACAACTCCAACACCTCCCCTCCTTTAATAACAACATGCTCCAGAACATCAACCTCACTCATATTGTCCTCACCATCATCAAGTTCCCGCTCATTGATGAATACCGAAGAGAAGTATTCATTGAGAACCTCGCTCACTTCCACAGCCTCCAGGCACATCTTCCCACCTTTATCTCTAATTGGTCCTACCTTCACTCCTGTCATCCTTTTTTTCTTCACATAATTGAAGAATGCCTTGGGGTTTTCCTTTACCCTACTCGCCAAGGCCTTCTCATGCCCCCTTCTTGCTCTCCTCAGCCCCTTTTTAAGCTCCTTTCTTGCTTCCCTATATTCCTCAATAGACCCATCTGATCCTTGCTTCCTAAACCTCATGTATGCTGCCTTCTTCCACCTGACTAGATTTTCCACCTCACTTGTCACCCATGGTTCCTTCACCCTACCATTCTTTATCTTCCTCACCGGGACAAATTTTTCCCTAACATCCCGCAAGAGATCTCTAAACATCGACCACTTGTCCATAGTACATTTCCCTGCAAAAACATCATCCCAATTCACACCCGCAAGTTCTAGCCTTATAGCCTCATAATTTGCCTTTCCCCAATTAAAAATTTTCCTGTCCTCTCTGATTCTATCCTTTTCCATGATAATGCTAAAGGCCAGGGAGCAGTGGTCACTGTCCCCCAGATGCTCACCCACTGAGAGATCTGTGACCTGACCCGGTTCATTATCTAGTACTAGATCTAGTATGGCATTCTCCCTGGTCGGCCTGTCCACATACTGTGACAGGAATCCATCCTGGACACACTTAACAAACTCTGCCCCATCTAAACCCTTGGAACTAATAAGGTGCCAATCAATATGAGGGAAGTTAAAGTCACCCATGATAACAACCCTTCTATTTTTGCACCTTTCCAAAATCTGCCTCCCAATCTGCTCCTCGGTATCTCTGCTGCTACCAGTGGGCCTATAGAATAGTCCCTATAGAGTAACTGCTCCCTTCCTGTTCCTGACTTCCACCCATATTGACTCAAAGGAGGATCCTGCTACATTACCCACCCTTTCTGTAGCTGTAATAGTATCCCTGACCAGTAATGCCACCCCTCCTCCCTTTTCTCCCCTCCCTATCCCTTTTAAAGCACTGAAATCCAGGAATATTGAGAATCCATTCCTGCGCTGATGCCAGCCAAGTCTCTGTAATAGCCACTACATCATAATTCCATGTATGTATCCAAGCTCTCAGTTCATCACCTTTGCTCCTGATGCTTCTCGCATTGAGGTTCACACACTTCAGCCCTCCTACCTTACTATCTTTACATCATTTATTCTGCTTCTCTTTCCTCAAAGCCTCTCTGTATGTTAGATCTGGCTTTACTCCATGCACTTCTTTCACTGCTCTATCGCTCCGGGTCCCATCCCCCTTGCAAATTAGTTTAAGCCCTCTCGAACCATGCTAGCAAACCTACCTGCAAGGATATTACTCCCCCTTGAGTTCAGGTGCAACCCATCCAATCTGTACAGGTCCCACCTTCCCCAGAAGAGATCCCAATGATCTAAAAATCTAAAACCCTGCTCCCTGCACCAACTCCTCAGCCACGCATTCAACCGCCATCTCCTCCAATTCTTACCATCACTGTCACGTAGCACTGGCAGCAATCCTGAGAACGCCACCCTTGACGTCCTGTTCTTCAGCCTTCTGCCTAGTTCCCGAAACTCATACTTCAGGACCTCATCCCTCTTCCTGCCTATGTCGTTGGTCCCAACATGTATCACGACTTCTGGTTGCTTTCCCTCTCGTACCAGGATGTTGTGCACCCGGTCAGAGACATCCCGGACCCTGGCACCCGGGAGGCAAAAAACCATGCGAGTGTCCTTCTCACGTCCACAAAATCTCCTGTCTGCTCCCCTGACTATAGAGTCTCCAATGACGACAGCTCTCCTCTTCTCCGTCCCACCCTTCTGCACCACAGGGTCAGACTCAGTGCCGGAGGCCCTGCCACCATGGCTCACACCTGGTCGGTCGTCCCCGCCAACAGTATCCAGGATGGTAAACTTATTATTCAGGGGAATGGCTACAGGAGTGCTCTGCACTACCTGTCTGCTCACCTTCGCTTTCCCCCCTCTGACTGTCACCCAACGACCTGCTTCCGACAGCCGAGGTGTGACTACCTCCCTGTAGCTCTCATCTATGACTGCCTCACTCTCCCTTATGAGTCAAAGGTCATCCAGCTGCTGCTCCAGATTCCTTACACGGTCTTCCAGATCGCCCAGTCATATGCACTTCTGGCAGATGTGACTCTGCGGGAGAGGGGACTTCCCCCAAGACTGCCACATCTCACATGAGAGGCACATCACCATCTCAGGAGACATTGTAAAAACTAACTGCGAGCAAGCTTGTCCTGCGCCTCTTCTCATCGAAGCCTCTCGAGTCAAAGCCTCAAAGCTCCACTCCTTCACTGGCCGCTTTCCAGTTACATAGTTATAGTTACAACAGTGCAACAATACCATAACTTGATGAAGGACAGTCCATGGCACAGTAAAAAGTTCAAAGTCTCTCAAAAGTTCCACATCTCACGCAGACGGGAAAAGGAAGAAAACTCTCCCTGCCATGCCTGTCCACAGTCCAACTCTGAGTCGTCCAAAAACTTAGAGCTCTGATCAGCCTTCCGACACCGAGTACCGAGCACCATCTCTATCTGAACGCTTCGACCTCAGCCTCGGTCGCCAGCAGCAGGCAAAGCCGGGAATTTTGGGGCCTTCCCTCCGGAGATTCTCGATCACACAGTTACAACGGCAGCAAAACCAGGCATTTCAGAAATTTCTCCAGATGTTCCTCTGCTTCTCACATCTGTCTTCATCAAATCAGAATTGTCCACGGCCCCTATTTAACAGATACGATATCATTTCACCAGAGAGCGTCGCACTGCCATCTTCTCCTCGCGACCAGAACTGAGCACAGTACTCCAACTGGGGTCTGACCAGGGTCCTATATAGCTGCAACATTACCTCTCGGCTCCTAAACTCAATTCCACGATTGATGAAAGCCGATACACTGTACGCCTTCTTAACCACAGAGTCAACCCGCGCAGCTGCTTTGAGCGTCCTATGGACTCGGACCCCAAGATCCCTCTGGTGCTTTTTGACCAGAATTGTAGGAACAATGGTGTAAAACACCGAGCTGCAGTCAATAAACAGCATCCTGACAGAGGTATTTGTTTTGTCCAGGTGATCCAAGGCCACGCGAAGAGCCGATGAGATTGCAGCCACTGTAGACCTATTGTAGTGATCGGCAAATTGCTGTCCTTGCTGAGCAGGAGTTGATTCTAGTCATAACCGACCTCTGAAAGCACTTCATCACCATAGATAGAGGTAAGTACGGCCAGGCAACCAGACTTTCCAAAATGTGGAATTGGGATAGCACGGTAAGCACCCTTGATGGTGGTGTAACAGTGGTCCAGTGGGATTTGTTGATGATAGTTATTGAGAGACTTAATTATGTAGAGGCATTAATCTGTAATTTTATTTTCTTATACATTTAAATGTAATTAAACAGATTTAAATAGTAATCGCAAAGTCACAGGTCATTAGTTTGGAAGATTGAACATTGAAGAACTGCTGATGGTGAAAACCTGGAATAAAAATGTTTTGTGGTAGGAAGACACATCAGGGTAGGCTGTGTGCAGGGGGAATCGGTTCATGTCTCTGGTCACTCAGTAATGAGAAAGGGAGATCAAGCAGATTCCAGTTGCCGGGATGTCTGTGTGCAGGGGGAATCGGTTCATGTCTCTGGTCACTCGGTAATGAGAAAGGGAGATCAAGCAGATTCCAGTTGCCGGGATGTCTGTGTGCAGGGGGAATCGGTTCATGTCTCTGGTCACTCGGTAATGAGAAAGGGAGATTAAGGAGTTTCCAATTGCCGGGATGTCTGTGTGCAGGGGGAATCGGTTCATGTCTCTGGTCACTCGGTAATGAGAAAGGGAGATCAAGGAGTTTCCAATTGCCGGGATGTCTGTGTGCAGGGGGAATCGGTTCATGTCTCTGGTCACTCGGTAATGAGAAAGGGAGATCAAGGAGTTTCCAATTGCCGGGATGTCTGTGTGCAGGGAGAATCGGTTCATGTCTCTGGTTCAGATCAGTCGGTGAGGAGAGGGGAGAGGGGAGAACCAGTTGCCGGGATGTCCGTATGCAGGGGTAATCGATTCATGTCTCTGGTCACTCGGTAATGAGAAAGGGAGATCAAGCAGATCCAGTTGCCGAGATGTCTGTGTGCAGGGGGAAATCGGTTCATGTTTCTATTTCAGATCAGTCGGTGAGGAGAGGAAAGGGGGGAGAACCAGTTGCTGGGAGGATGTGTAGAACAAAGGGAATGCATCAGTCAGGGTAAGAATAGGAAAATTTGGCAGTGAATGCGTGTGTAAGGGGGCAGCGGTTCAGATTTCTGGATCGTTGGGCTCTCTTCCGGGGAAGGTGTGACCTGTACAAAAGGGGGGGGGTTACACCTTAAACCAAGGGGGCCAGTATCCAGTATCCTCACGACAGGTTTGCTAGTGCTGTTTGGGAGGGTTTAAACTAATCTGGCAGGAGGTGGGAACTGGAGTGATAGTTCTGAGGATGAGGTAGTTGGCTCACAAACAGAGGTGATGTGTAATGAGATTCCTACACATTGGAGAGGCTGATGACAGGGCAAAATTAAAGACTCTTAACTAGAGATAGTTACATGGAGCTTAGGAAAATAGAGGGCTGAAAGAAGATTGCAACTGGAAGCTTAACATCCAAGGATGCACACTGTATCAAAAGGATACCCAAGAAGGCAGATGGAGTGGCGTGGTTCTGTTGGTAAAAAAATGAAATCAAATCATTAGAAAGAGGTGACATAGGGTTGGAAGGTGTTGAATCATTGTGGATAGAGCTATGGAACTTCAAGTGTAAAAAGACCCTGATGGGAGTTGTATACAGACCCCCAAACAGTATGTGGTCTACAAATTATAACGCGAGACAGAAACTGCATGCCAAAAGGGCAATGTTACAATAGTGGTGGGGAATTTCAATACGCAGGTAGATTGGGAAAACTAGGTTGGTGCTGGATTCCAGGAGGGAGAATTTCTAAAGTGCCTACGAGATGGCTTTTTAGAGCAGCTCATGGTCGAGCTCACTAGGGGATCAGCTATTCTGGATTGGGTGTTGTGCAATAAACCACAATTAACTAGAGAGCTTAAGGTACAGGAACCCTTCAGGGCAAGTGATCATAATTCACCCTGAAATTTGAGAAGGAGAAGCTAAACTTAGATGTATCAGTATTACAGTGGAGTGAAGGGAATTACAAAGGCATGAGAGAAGTGCTGGCCAGAATTGACTGGAAAAGAATATTGGCAGGGATGACAGCAGAGCTGCAATGGTTGGAATTTCTGGGAGCAATATGGAAGGCACAAGATAGGTACATTCCAAAAAGGAAGAAGTATTTTAAGGGCAAGATGGCACAACCATGGCTAACAAGAGAAGTCAAAGCCAACATAAAAACCAAAGAGAGGGCATATAATAGAGCAAAGATTAATGGAAAGTTGGTGGACTGGGAAACTTTTAAAAGCTAACAGAAGGCAACTAAAAAAGTCATAAAGGAGGAAAAGATCGAATGCAAAAGTAAGCTAGCATAGCAAAAGTAAGCTGCTAAATAACATACTAGAAGTTGTAAAAGAGGCAAGAGTAGATATTGGATCATTGGTGTTCGTAATGGGGGACAAGGAAATGGCATACAAACTTAATTAGTATTTTGCGTCAAGTCTCCACTGTGGAAGACACTAGCAGTTTGGTGAAGTTCCAGAGCGTCAGGGGCACAAGTGTGTGATATTGCCATTACTAGGGATAAGGTTATTGGGGAACTGAAAGTTCTGGAGGTAGATACCTGGACCAGATGTCCTACACCTCAGAATTCTGAAGAGGTGGCTGTGAAAAGATTTTGGAGGCATTAGTAATGGTCTTTCAAGGATCAACTGTTTCTGGAATGGTTCCGGAGGTATAAATGTCACTCTACTCTTCAAGAAGGGAGAGAGGCAGAAGAAAGGAAACTACAGGCCAGTTAGTCTGATTCCAGTGGTTGGGAAGATGTTGGAGTCAATTGTTAAGGATGTGGTTTTGGGGTACTTGGAGGCACATGATAAAAAAGATCATAGTCAGCATGGTTTTATAAAGAGAAGATCTTGCTTGACAAATCTGTTGGAATTCTTTGAAGAAGTATCAAGCAGGACAGGCAAATCAGAATTAATGGATGTTGTGTACTTGGATTTTCAGAAGGCCTTTGACAATGTACTACACATGAGGCTTCTTAACAAATTAAGTGTCCATGGTATTACAGAAAAGATAGTAGCATGGATAGCGAGACAAAGAGTGGGTATAAAAAGGACCTTTTCTGATTGGATGCCAGTGACTAGTGGTGTTCCAAAGGGTTCTGTGTTGGGACTGATTCTTTTTATGTTATATGTCAATGGTTTGGTTGACAGAATTGACAGCTTTGTGACCAAATTTGCAGACGATATGAAGATAGGTGGAGGGGCATGTAGTTTTGAGGAAGTGGAGAGGCTACAGAAGGCCAGACAGTTTAGGAGAATGGGCAAAGAAGTGTCAGATGGAATGCAGTGTCAGGAAGTGCATGGTCATGTACTTTGGTAGAAGAAATGAAAGGATTGACTACTTTCTAAATGGAAAGAATATTCAAATAACTGATGTGCAAAGGGACTTGGGAATCCTTGTGTAGAATTCCCTAAAGGTTAATTTACAGGTTGAGTCAGTGGTGACAAAGACAAATGCGATGTTAGTATCTATTTCAAGACTACTGGAACTAGCTTGCCCGGGTGGATTGGAGGAGGATACTGGCGGGGATGAAGGCAGAGCAGAGATGGATGAAATTCCTGGGAATAGCTCACAAGGTACAGGATAGGTATGTCCCACAGAGGAAGAAGTTTTCAAATGGCAGGGGTAGACAAATGTGGCTGTCAAAGGAAGTTAAGAACTGCAATAAAAGCCAAGGGAAGGGCATATAAGGTAGCAAAAGTGAGTGGGAATTTGGATGATTGGAGAGCTTTTAAAATCCAACAGAAAGCAACTAAAAAGCCATAAGAAGGGAAAAGATGAAATATGAGTACTAATTAGCCAATAATATAAAGCAGGATACCAAAAGTTTTTTCAGTTATATAAAGGGAGGTGAGAATTGATATTGGACCACTGGAAAATGATGCTGGTGAGGTAGTAATGGGGAGGTGGGGAGGGGAGACAAAGAAATGACACATAAACTTAATAGGTACTTTGCATCTGTCTTTACTGTGGAAGACACTAGCAGTGTGCCAGAGGCCCAGGAGTGAGTGCTATTGCTATTACAATGGAAAAAGTGTGAGACAAACTCAAAGGTCTTAAGGTGAACAAGTCACCTGAACTAGATGGACTACATCCCAAAGTCCTGAGAGAGGTTGCTGAAGAGATGATGGATGCATTGGTCATGATCTTTCAAGAACCACTCCACTCTTTAAGAAGGGAGGAAGGCAAAAGAAAGGAAATTATAGGCCAGTTAGTCTAATCTCAGTGGTTGGGAAAGTGTTGGAGTCTATTATTAAGGATGAGGTTTCGGGGTACTTGGAGACTAATGATAAAATAAGTCAAAGTCAGCATGGTTTCTGTAAAGGGAAATCTTGCCTGACAAATCTGTTGGAGCTCTTTGAGGAAGTAACAAGCAGGGTGGACAAAGGAGAGGCAGTGGATGTCATTTACTTGGATTTTCAGAAGGAGTTTGAGAAGGTGCCACACAAGCAGCTGTTTAACAAGATAAAATCCCATGGCGTTACAGGAAAGATACTGGCATGGATGGCGGAATGGCTGGCTGACAGGAGGCAGTGAGAGGGAATAAAAGGGGCCTTTTCTGGATGGCTGCCAGTGACGGGTGGTGTTCCTCAGGGGTCAGTACTGGGACTGCTACTTTTCACATTGTTTGTCAATGATTTAGATAATGGAATTGATGGCTTTTTGGCAAAGATTGTGGATGATATGAAGACAGGTGGAGGGGTAGGTAGTGCTGAGGAAGCAATGTGATTGCAGCAGGACTTAGACAAATTGGAAGAATGGGCAAAAAAAAGTGGCAGATGGAATAGAGTGTTGGAAAATGCAGCAGAGGGACCTAGGAGTCCTCGTGCAAGACTCCCAGAAGGTTAATTTACAGGTTGAAACTGTGGAAAAGGAGGCAAATGCTATGTTGGCATTTATTGCAAGGGGAATAGAATATAAAAACAAGGAGGTAATATTGAGCCTTTATAAGACACTGGTCAGGCCACACTTGGAGTATTGTCAACAGTTTTGGGCCCCATATCTCAGAAAGGATGTGTTGTCATTGGAGAGAGTCCAGAGGAGGTTCACGAGGATGATTCTGGGAATGAAGGGGTTAACATATGAGGAGTATTTGGGAGCTTTGGGTCTGTACTCACTGGAATTTAAAAGAATGTGTGGGGATCTCATTGAACCTACCAAATGTTGAAAGGACGAGATAGGGTGGATGTGGAGAGGATGCTTCCTGTGGTGGGGGTGTCCGGAACTCGAGGGCACAGCGCAAAATTGAGGGGCGACTCTTTAAAACAGAGGTAAGGAGGAATTTTTTTAGCCAGAGGGTAGTAAATCTGTGGAATGCTCTGCCACAGACTGCGGTGGAGGCCAAGTCCGTGGGTATATCTAAGGAGGAAGTTGATAGCTTCCTGACTGAGGGAGGGAGTTAGATATGGCCCTTGTGGCTAAAGGGATCAGGGGGTATGGAGGGAAGGCTGGTACAGAGTTCTGAGTTGGATGATCAGCCATGATCATACTGAATGGTGGTGCAGGCTCGAAGGGCCGAATGGCCTACTCCTGCACCTATTTTCTATGACTGGCCAGGGCATCAAAGGATATGGTGAGTATTGTGTATGGGATTGAGTGAGATCCAGGATCAGCCATGATGGAGTAGACTCGATGGGCTGAATGGCCTAATTCTGCCCTTATGTCTTATGGTCTTATGGGTGAAGCAGGCCATTGATGGAGGGGCCAAGCAGAAGGCAAAGTGGAGATTGCTCCTGACCAGGTGACAGGGTAGAGCATGATGGGGTGTGATCGGGAGGGGTGCACTGAGTGACGAGTGTGGAGTGACAAGGTGGAGTGTGGAGTGACAAGGTGGAGTGTGACGGGGAGGGTTGTACTGAGTGATGGGGTGTGGAATGACGAGGTGGGTTGTACTGAGTGACGGGTGTGGAATGACGAGGTGGGTTGTACTGAGTGACGGGTGTGGAGTGACAAGGTGGGGTGTGATCGGGAGGGGTGCACTGAGTGACGAGTGTGGAGTGACAAGGTGGGGTGTGACGGGGAGGGTTGTACTGAGTGACGAGTGTGGAGTGACAAGGTGGAGTGTGGAGTGACGAGGTGGAGTGTGACGGGGAGGGTTGTACTGAGTGACGGGGTGTGGAGTGACGAGGTGGGTTGTACTGAGTGACGGGTGTGGAGTGACGAGGTGGAATGTGGAGTGACAAGGTGGAGTGTGACGGGGAGGGTTGTACTGAGTGACAGGGTGTGGAGTGACGAGGTGGGTTGTACTGAGTGACGGGTGTGGAGTGACGAGGTGGGTTGTACTGAGTGACGGGGTGTGGAGTGACGAGGTGGGTTTACTGAGTGACGGGTGTGGAGTGACGAGGTGGGTTGTACTGAGTGACGGGTGTGGAGTGACGAGGTGGGTTGTACTGAGTGACGGGTGTGGAGTGACGAGGTGGGTTGTACTGAGTGACGGGTGTGGAGTGACGAGGTGGGGTGTGACGGGGAGGGTTGTACTGAGTGACGGGGTGTGGAGTGACGAGGTGGGTTGTACTGAGTGACGGGTGTGGAGTGACGAGGTGGGTTGTACTGAGTGACGGGTGTGGAGTGACGAGGTGGGTTTACTGAGTGACGGGGTGTGGAGTGACGAGGTGGGTTTACTGAGTGACGGGTGTGGAGTGACGAGGTGGGTTTACTGAGTGACGGGTGTGGAGTGACGAGGTGGGTTGTACTGAGTGACGGGGTGTGGAGTGACGAGGTGGGTTTACTGAGTGACGGGTGTGGAGTGACGAGGTGGGTTTACTGAGTGACGGGTGTGGAGTGACGAGGTGGGTTGTACTGAGTGACGGGTGTGGAGTGACGAGGTGGAGTGTGATAATGAACACCCTCTCACTGACCATCACTGGTCACTCTGTGAAGGATAAGCATAGGGGAGTGGCACGGCTCAGAGCATATCCTCAATGTCCTGGTCTATGATGGCGGGACCCCCAGCTGCTCCATTGTCTGCACTGGCAGCGTGCCCATCCTTCTCCAGGTAAGCCTGTGCCACCTGGTAACAGAAGCTGTACTGATCCTGGGGCAGGGTGGGGGGAAGAAGAGGTGAGAGCAGTTAGATACCACAACAGCAGCACAACCCGTCCCAGCAGTCCAGCCAGGGTCTCCCTCCCCAGGTCATCTGCTCCATCCTCTTTCCTGTTATCTGGGCTCATCTTCCTTCCGCACAGACTCATCTGCCCCTCACTCCGTTCGGTTGCACTAATCACGTGCAGCCTGTCTGTACCCTCCTGTAGCTGCCCCACCTGTCCCACCTGCCCCACCTGTCCCACCTATGCCATTTGTCCCACCTGCTCCATCTGTCCCACCTGTCCCACCTGCCCCACCTATCCCAACTGTCCCATCTGCCCCACCTGCCCCATCTGTCCCACCTGTCCCACTTGCCGCTTGGCTCGTTTTCTTTGTTATTTACAGATACAGAGTGTTACAGGCCATTCGGGCTCAACTAATCTCAGCGCCCAGCAACCCACCCATTTAATCCGAGCGTAGTCACAGAACAACTTCAGTGGCTAGCTAACCTGTTAACCAGTTTTTCCTTCGGTGGCTAGCTAACCTGTTAACCAGTTTTCTCTTTGGATTGTGGGAGGGAACCCGAGCAGCCGGAGGAAACCCACGTGGTCAGACAGAGGACATACAAACAGAGGAATTGGAGGGCGGAGCAAAGTCAAGATGGCGCTAAATGGCCACTCATTTGCTTGCATCTTCGGAAGCAGCTCTGTTTCTATCTTTAATCTCTCTCTTCTTCCTTTTTCGAGGTTCTTTTGAAGACCCTGAGCTGGAGTTACACTCTGACTGCGCTTCTTTGCGGGAATGGGATCCGCTCTCAGGGCCTCACGGCCAGCCGCTTTCTGATATTCCAAGGACGTGGCCTGGAAGGTGAACGTGCTTTCAGGGTGCCGGATTTTCGTGGCTCTGGAGACGGGCTGACGTGCCGCAGACTGAACACGGAGCACCGAGAGCAGCGGGTTAGCTGCTGTCTGTGTGCCAGAGGCTTGAGCTCTCTGGGTGCAGAGCTCGGGAAAAGCGATGCAACCGACTTTTAACATCATAAATCAGTGAGTTGTTTGTTATGTCTCCCCTCTCGCTGTGAAACGGGGACACCTCTTTTTAGGGAGAGGGAGAGAGCGAGAGCGAGCGCGCGCCTGTGGTATGTCGAATACCGGGTGAACGAGTAGTCTTTGGGGTACTGCAAGTCTGTGTCTTTATGGATGCTTTGCTGCACGCTTGAGTGCTCAGTGGGAGTGCCGATGCTTTTTGCTGGTGGGGAGGGGTGAGGCTTTGAGGTTCTAACACTTAACTGTCATTCATTTTTTGGGGCACTCCTCTGTATCTGTGGATGTTTGCAAAGAAAAAGAATTTCAGGATGTATATTGTATACATTTCTCTGACATTAAACGTACCTACTGAACTTACAGGGAGTGCTGGAATTGAACTCTGTTGCTCTGAGCTGTAATAGCATCGTGCTAACTGCTACAACCCTCGCTTGGTCCACACTGACCATCTTCCCTCAGTCCTGCACAGACCTCCCACTCGCAGCCAGCTGAGGTCACTCAGCAGTTTGCAGCTCCAGGTAACATCTGCAGTCCTGTGTCTCCGAGAAAACAGGACGGGCCGACCATCAGCTCCAAACACACAGACAACGGACAGCCCTCGGGGGCTTCCTCCAGGACCTACCAGACTGATGACGGCCTGGGGCCGGCTGCTGCGGGTGGTCTTCGCGCAATGGAAGACATCGACCAACTGGAACTGCCGGATTTGCTGACAAATATTGCTGACGGTGCAGTAAAGACCACAGCGGCTGGCTCCATCCCTGCAACAAGAGGCTTCGGTAATTGGTTCAACCGACACGGCAGCCCAGTACAACCCACCACCCAGGCCGTCCCGCTTATGTGTGTCTGTCAGTTCCAGGGGCGAGCAGGGATGTGGTTTTGGGCCCATGCAGAGGAGGGTTCTGTTTCAGAGTCAGGATCATGTTCAGCCGGAGGTTCTGGGGGTGGCGTATTGTGTGTTCAGGAGTCAGCGCTGGGTTGAGGCAGGGTTTGTGACTTCTCTGACTCACCAGCAGGTGACGACCACTGGGGACAGCTGCCCTTGTTTCTGCCATGTCTGTACTCGCTGGTCAATGTTGATGATTGGTTGTGGGGATCGTGGGACGGACTCTCCCATTGGCCAGCTGTTCAGCTGTAGAACTTTGACTTCATGCGCAGACTTCTGAAACACAACACCAGACAGCTGGCCATCAACCCCTGTGCTGCCAAAAGGCCTCTCCCCACCCATGTCCAGCCCTTCCCACTCCGAACCATACACCTCTGGAACAGGAATTCCAAACAATCACAGGCTGCGTTCACCGTGTCCTCACTACCTCACTCTGCTCCCTTCCCCGATGCATCCCTACCCCGCCTCTGGGTCAGGTGTGCTCCTGGTGTGAGGGGACAGGGGTGAGGGGTGAGGGGAGAGAGAGGGGAGAGGGGTGAGGGCAAAGGGGAGAGGGGTGAGGGGTGAGGGGTGAGGGGAGAGGGGAGAGGGGTGAGGAGAGAGGGGAGAGGGGAGGGGAGAGGGGGGAGGGGGGAGGGGAGAGGGGAGAGGGGGGAGGGGGGAGGGGAGAGGGGGGAGGGGGAGGGGAGAGGGGGGAGGGGGGAGGGGAGAGGGGAGAGGGGAGAGGGGAGCGGTGAGGGGTGAGCGAGAGTGGAGAGGGAGGGGAGAGTGAAGAGGGGTGAGGGGAGGGGGAGGGGAGAGGAGAGAGGAGAGAGGGGAGAGGGGTGGTCAGGGGGGAGGGGAGAGTGGAGAGGGGAGGGGGAGAGGGGAGAGGGGAGAGGGGTGGTCAGGGGTGAGGGGAGAGGGGAGAGGGGTGGTCAGGGGAGAGGGGAGGGAGTGAGGGGAGAGGGAGAGGGGTGGTCAGGGGTGAGGGGAGAGGGGAGGGGAGAGGAGAGAGGGGGAGAGGGGTGAGAGGGGAGAGCGGTGAGAGGTGAGGGGAGAGGGGAGAGGGGAGAGGGGAGGGGGGAGGGGGGAGGGGGAGGGGGAGGGGGAGGGGGAGAGAGGGAGGGGAGAGGGGTGAGGGGAGGGGGAAGAGGGGTGGTCAGGGGAGAGGGGTGGTCAGGGAAGGGGGAGAGGGGAGAGGGGTGGTCACGGAAGGGGGAGAGGGGTGAGGGGAGAGGGGAGAGGGGCTGTCAGGGGTGAGGGGAGAGGGGAGAGGGGAGAGAGGGGAGAGGGGAGAGGGGGGAGGGGGAGGGGAGAGGGGAGAGGGGAGAGGGGTGGTCAGGGGAGAGGGGTGAGGGGAGGGGGAGGGGAGAGGGGGGGAAAGGAGTGGGGGGAGGGGAGTGGGGAGAGGGGAGAGGGGAGAGGGGAGAGTGGAGAGGGGTGGTCAGGGGAGAGGGGTGAGGGGAGAGAGGAGAGGGGAGAGGGGTGAGGGGAGACGGGTGAGGGGAGAAGGGAGAGGGGAGAGGGGAGAGGGGAGAGGGGAGAGGGGGAGGGGAGGGGGAGGGGGAGAGTGGGAGGGTAGAGGGGTGGTCAAGGGTGAGGGGAGAGGGGAGAGGTGTGAGGGGAGTGGGGAGAGGAAAGAGGGGGAGGAGGGAGGGGAGAGGGGAGAGGAGAGAGGGCAGAGGGCAGAGGGCAGAGGGCAGAGGGGAGAGGGGAGAGTGGAGAGGGGAGAGGGGGAGGAGGGAGGGGAGAGGGGAGAGGGAGAGGGGAGAGGGGAGAGGGGAGAGGGGTGAGGGGTGAGGGGTGAGGGGTGAGGGGAGAGGGGTGGGGAGAGGGGTGGAGAGAGGGGAGGTGGTGGGGAGAGGGGAGAGGGGAGAGGGGAGGAGGGAGAGGGAAGAGGGGAGGGGTGTGGGGAGAGGGGGAGGAGAGGGGAGAGAGGTGAGGGGGTGGGGGGAGGGAGGGGAGAGTAGTGAGGGGAGAAGGGTGAGCGGAGAGGGGAGAGGGGAGAGGGGAGAGGGGAGAGGGGAAAGGGGTGAGGGGAGAGGGGAGAGGGGAGAGGGAAGAGGGAAGAGGGGTGAGGGGAGGGGGATGAGTGGTGGTCAGGGGAGAGGGGTGGTCAAGGAAGGGGGAGAGGGGAGAGGGAGAGGGGAGAGGGGTGAAGGGAGAGGGGAGAGGGGTGAGGGGAGAGGGGGAGGAGGGAGGGGAGGAGGGAGGGGAGAGGGGGAGGAGGGAGGGGGGAGGGGAGATGGGGAGGGGAGAGGGGGAAGGGGAGAGGGTGGAGGGGAGAGTGGAGAGGGGAGAGGGGAGAGGGGAGAGGGGAGAGAGGAGAGGGGAGAGGGTAGAGGGGTGGGGAGACAGGAGAGGGGAGAGGGGAGAGGGGGAGGGTAGAGGGAGAGGGGAGTGGGCTGGGGAGAGGGGAGGGGGAGAGGGGAGACGGGAGGGGGAGGGAGGGGCTAGGGAGGAGGGTAGAGGGGAAAGGGGAGAGGGGAAAGGGGTGAGGGAGAGGGGAGAGGGGAGAGGGGAGAGGGGAGTGGGGAGAGGGAAGAGGGGTGAGGGTAGGGGGAAGAGGGGTGGTCAGGGGAGAGGGGTGGTCAGGGAAGGGGGAGAGGGGAGGGGGGAGAGGGGAGAGGGGTGGTCAGGGAAGGGGGAGAGGGGAGAGGGGTTCTCAGGGGTGAGGGGAGAGGGGAGAGGGGAGAGGGGAGAGGGGAGGTCAGGGGTGAGGGGAGAGGGGAGGGGAGAGGGGAGAGGGGAGAGGGGAGAGGGGAGGGGAGAGGGAGAGGGGAGAGGGGTGGTCAGAGGAGAGGGGAGAGGGGAGAGGGAAGAGGGGTGAGGGGAGAGCGGTGCCGGGTGAGGGGAGAGCGGTGAGGGGTGTGGGGAGAGGGGTGAGGGAGAGTAGAGTGGGGAGGGGAGAGGGATGAGTGGTGAGGGGTGAGGGGAGAGGGGAGATGGGAGGTCAGGGGAGAGGGGTGATGGGAGAGGGGAGGGGAGAGAGGAGAGGAGAGGGGAGAGGAGAGGAGAGGGGAGGGGAGAGGGGAGTGGGGAGAGGAGAGAGGGGGAGGAGGGAGAGGGGAGAGGGGAGGGGGAGAGGGGAGAGGGGGAGGGGAGGAGGAGTGGGAGAGTGGGAGGTTAGAGGGGTGAGGGGCGAGAGGTGAGGCGATAGGGGAGAGGGGAGAGGGGAGAGGGGAGAGGGTGAGGGAGAGGGGAGAGGGGAGAGGGGAGAGGAGAGAGGGGAGAGGGGAGGGAGAGTGGAGGGGGAGGGGGGAGAGTGGGAGGGGATAGGGGTGAGGTGAGGGGAGAGGTGAGAGGGGAGAGGGGAGAGGGGTGAGGGGTGAGGGGTGAGGGGTGAGGGGTGAGGGGAGAGGTGTGAGGGGAGTGGGGAGAGGGGAGAGGGGGAGTACGGAGGGGAGAGGGGAGAGAGGAGAGGGGAGAGGGGGAGTACGGAGGGGAGAGGGGAGAGAGGAGAGGGGAGAGGGGAGAGGGGAAAGGGGAGATGGGAGAGAGCAGAGGGGTGGTCAGTGGTGAGGGGAGAGGAGAGAGGTGTGGTCAGGGGAGAGGGAGAGAAGAGAGGGGAGAGGGGAGAGGGGAGAGGGGAGGGGAAGGGGAGAGGGGAGGGGAAGGGGGGAGAGGAGGAGGGGATAGAGGTGAGGTGAGGGGTGAGGGGAGAGGGGAGAGGGGAGAGGGGAGAGGGGTGAGGGGTGAGGGGAGTGGGGAGAGGGGAGAGAGGAGAGGAGAGAGGTTTGAGGGGAGAGGGGAGAGGGGAGGGGAGAGGGGAGGGGAGAGGGGAGAGGGGTGGTCAGAGGAGAGGGGAGAGGGGAGAGGGAAGAGGGGTGAGGGGAGAGCGGTGAGGGGTGTGGGGAGAGGGATGAGGGAGAGTAGAGTGGGGAGGGGAGAGGGATGAGTGGTGAGGGGTGAGGGGGAGAGGGGAGATGGGAGGTCAGGGAAGAGGGGTGATGGGAGAGGGGAGGGGAGAGAGGAGAGGAGAGGGGAGGGGAGAGGGGAGTGGGAGGGGAGGGGTGAGGGGAGTGGGGAGAGGAGAGAGGGGGAGGAGGGAGAGGGGAGAGAGGAGGGGGAGAGGGGAGAGGGGGGAGGGGAGGAGGAGTGGGAGAGTGGGAGGTTAGAGGGGTGAGGGGCGAGGGGAGAGGGGATAGGGGAGAGGGGTGAGGGGAGAGGGGAGAGGGGAGAGGGGAGAGGAGAGAGGGGAGAGGGGAGAGGGGGAGGGAAGAGGGGAGAGGGGAGGGAGAGTGGAGGGGGAGGGGGGAGAGTGGGAGGGGATAGGGGTGAGGTGAGGGGTGAGGGGAGTGGGGAGAGGGGAGAGGGGGAGTACGGAGGGGAGAGGGGAGAGAGGAGAGGGGAGAGGGGAGAGGGGAAAGGGGAGATGGGAGAGAGCAGAGGGGTGGTCAGTGGTGAGGGGAGAGGGGAGGGGAGAGGAGAGAGGTGTGGTCAGGGGAGAGGGAGAGAAGAGAGGGGAGAGGGGAGAGGGGAGAGGGGAGGGGAAGGGGAGAGGGGAGGGGAAGGGGGGAGAGGAGGAGGGGATAGAGGTGAGGTGAGGGGTGAGGGGAGAGGGGAGAGGGGAGAGGGGAGAGGGGTGAGGGGAGAGGGGGTGAGGGGAGAGGGGAGAGAGGAGAGGAGAGAGGTTTGAGGGGAGAGGGGAGAGGGGTGGGGAGAGGGGAGAGGGGTGGGGAGAGGGGAGAGGGGAGAGGGGAGAGGGGAGCGGGGAGGGAGGGGAGGGAGGAGGGGAAGTGGGGAGAGGGGAGGGGAAGGGGGGAGAGGGGAGGGGGAGTGGGGAGAGGGGGGAGTGGAGGGGCAGGGGGAGAGTGGGAGGGTAGAGGGGTGAGGTGAGGGGAGAGGGGAGAGGGGTGAGGTGAGGGGTGAGGGGAGAGGGGAGAGGGGAGAGGGGAGAGGGGAGAGGGGGAGAGGGAAGAGGAGAGGGAAGAGGGGAGGGGTGAGGGGATAGGGGAGAGGGGAGTGGGTTGGGGAGAGGGGAGAGGGGGAGAGAGGAGAGGGGGAGATGGGGAGAGGGGAGAGGGGGAGGGGTAGAGGGGAGCGGGGAGGGAGGGGGGAGGGAGGAGGGGAAGTGGGGAGAAGGGAGGGGAAGGGGGGAGAGGGGAGGGGGAGTGGGAGAGGGGAGGGGAAGGGGGGAGAGGGGAGGGGGAGTGGGGAGAGGGGAGGTGGAGTGGGGAGAGGGGGGAGTGGAGGGGCAGGGGGAGAGTAGGAGGGTAGAGGGGTGAGGTGAGGGGAGAGGGGAGAGGGGTGAGGGGAGAGGGGTGAGGTGAGGGGTGAGGGGAGAGGGGAGAGGGGAGAGGGGAGAGGGGTGAGTGGAGAGGGGAGAGGGGAGAGGGGAGAGGGGAGAGGGGAGAGGGGAGAGGGGTGAGGGGAGAGGGAAGAGGGGTGAGGGGAGGGGGATGAGTGGTGGTCAGGGGAGAGGGGTGGTCAGTGAAGGGGAGAGGGGAGAGGGGGAGAGGAGGGAGGGGGGATAGGGGAGAAGGGTGGTCAGGGAAGGGGGAGAGGGGAGAGGGGTGAGGGGAGAGGGGGGAGGGGGGAGGGGATGGGGAGAGGGGAGAGGGGAGAGGGGAGAGGGGAGAGGGGAGAGGGGTGGTCAGGGGAGAGGGGTGGTCAGGGGAGAGGGGTGAGGGGAGAGGGGAGGGGAGAGGGGAGAGGGAAGAGGGGTGAGGGTAGGGGGAAGAGGGGAGGTCAGGGGAGAGGTGTGGTCAGGGAAGGGGGAGAGGGGAGGGGGGAGAGGGGAGGGGGGAGAGTGGAGAGGGGTGGTCAGGGAAGGGGGAGAGTGGTAAGGGGAGAGGGGAGAGGGGTTGTCAGGGGTGAGGGGAGAGGGGAGAGGGGAGAGGGGAGAGGGGAGGTCAGGGGTGAGGGGAGAGGGGAGGGGAGAGGGGAGGGGAGAGGGGAGAGGGGTGGTCAGAGGAGAGGGAAGAGGGGAGAGGGAAGAGGGGTGAGGGGAGAGTGGTGCGGGGTGAGGGGAGAGCGGTGAGGGGTGTGGGGAGAGGGGTGAGGGAGAGTAGAGTGGGGAGGGGAGAGGGATGAGTGGTGAGGGGTGAGGGGAGAGGGGAGATGGGAGGTCAGGGGAGAGGGGTGATGGGAGAGGGGAGGGGAGAGAGGAGAGGAGAGGGGAGGGGAGAGGGGAGTGGGAGGGGAGGGGTGAGGGGAGTGGGGAGAGGAGAGAGGGGGAGGAGGGAGAGGGGAGAGGGGAGGGGGAGAGGGGAGAGGGGGGAGGGGAGGAGGAGTGGGAGATTGGGAGGTTAGAGGGGTGAGGGGCGAGGGGCGAGGGGATAGGGGAGAGGGGAGAGGGGGAGGGGATAGGGGAGAGGGGAGAGGGGGAGGGAAGAGGGGAGAGGGGAGGGAGAGTGGAGGGGGAGGGGGGAGAGTGGGAGGGGATAGGGGTGAGGTGAGGGGTGAGGGGAGAGGGGAGAGGGGAGAGGGGTGAGGGGTGAGGGGTGAGGGGTGAGGGGAGAGGTGTGAGGGGAGTGGGGAGAGGGGAGAGGGGAGAGAGGAGAGGGGAGAGGGGAGAGGGGAAAGGGGAGATGGGAGAGAGCAGAGGGGTGGTCAGTGGTGAGGGGAGAGGGGAGGGGAGAGGAGAGAGGTGTGGTCAGGGGAGAGGGAGAGAAGAGAGGGAGAGGGGAGAGGGGAGAGGGGAGAGGGGAGAGGGGAGGGGTAGGGGAGAGGGGAGGGGAGAGGGGAGGGGAAGGGGGGAGAGGAGGAGGGGATAGAGGTGAAGTGAGGGGAGAGGGGAGAGGGGAGAGGGGAGAGGGGTGAGGGGTGAGGGGAGAGGGGTGAGGGGAGAGGGGAGAGGGGAGAGAGGAGAGGAGAGAGGTTTGAGGGGAGAGGGGAGAGGGGTGGGGAGAGGGGAGAGGGGAGAGGGGAGTGGGGTGGGGAGAGGGGAGAGGGGAGAGGGGTGAGGGGAGAGGGAAGAGGGGTGAGGGGAGGGGGATGAGTGGTGGTCAGGGGAGAGGGGTGGTCAGGGAGAGGGGTGGTCAGTGAAAGGGGAGAGGGGAGAGGGGGAGAGGGGGAGGGGGGGATAGGGGAGAAGGGTGGTCAGGGAAGGGGAGAGGGGTGAGGGGAGAGGGGAGAGGGGAGAGGGGAGAGGGGGGAGGGGGGAGGGGGGAGAGGAGAGGGGTGGTCAGAGGAGAGGAGAGAGGGTAGAGGGAAGAGGGGTGAGGGGAGAGCGGTAAGGGGTGAGGGAGAGTGGAGGGGAGAGGGGAGTGGGGAGAGGGGAGAGGGGAGAGAAGAGAGGGGAGAGGGGAGAAGGGAGAGGGAAGAGGGAAGAGGGAAGAGGGGAGGGGAGAGGGGAGAGGGGAGAGGGGAGTGGGGTGGGGAGAGGGGAGAGGGGGAGAGGGGTGAGGGGAGAGGGGTGAGGGGAGGGGGAAGAGGGGTGGTCAGGGGAGATCGGTGGTCAGGGAAGGGGGAGAGGGGAGGGGGGAGAGGGGAGAGGGGTGGTCAGGGAAGGGGGAGAGGGATGGTCAGGGAAGGGGGAGAGGGGTGAGGGGAGAGGGGAGAGGTGTTGTCAGGGGTGAGGGGAGAGGGGTGGTCAGGGGAGAGGGGTGGTCAGGGTTGAGGGGAGAGGGGAGAGGGGAGAGGGGTGGTCAGAGGATAGGGGAGAGAGGAGAGGAGAGGGAAGAGGGGTGAGGGGAGAGCGGTGCGGGGTGAGGGGAGAGCGGTGGGGGGTGAGGGGTGAGGGAGAGTGGAGGGGGGAGGGGATAGGGGTGAGTGGCGAGGGGTGAGGGGAGAGGGGAGAGGGGAGAGTGGTGGTCAGGGGAGAGGGGGGATGGGAGAGGGGAGAGGGGAGAGGGGAGAGGGGAGAGGGGAGAGGGGTGGTCAGGGGTGAGGGGAGAGGGGAGGGGAGAGGGGAGAGGGGTGGTCAGGGGAGAGGGGGGAGGGGAGATCAGGGGAGAGGGGTGGTCAGGGGAGTACAGGCCAATCCTCGGCAAGGCTGCAGATATGGATCTCTGGCCGGCAACGTCCAGAACCAAACACCAGAGGCATCCTATGTGACCCACACCCTAACACAATCTCCGTCTCCAATTCAGTCCACACAACTCACTCCCACCCACCCAACCAAAACCCAGTCCAACCCACACAGCTCAGTCCCACCCACCCTAATCCCAATCCAATCCACACAACTCACTCCCACCCACCCAAAGCACAATCCAACCTATACAACTCAGTCCCACCCACTCTAATCCCCAATCCAACCCACACAACTCACTCCCACCCACCCTAATCCCAATCCAACCCACACAACTCAGTCCCACCCACTGTAATCCCCAATTCAACCCACGCAACTCACTCCCACTCACCCTAATCCCAATCCAAGCCACACAACTCACTCCCACCCACCCTAATCCCAATCCAACCCACACAACTCACTCCCACCCACCCAAAACACAATCCAACCCATACAACTCAGTCCCACCCACTCTAATCCCCAATTCAACCCACGCAACTCACTCCCACTCACCCTAATCCCAATCCAACCCACACAACTCACTCCCACCCACCCTAATCCCAATCCAACCCACACAACTCACTCCCACTCACCCTAATCCCAATCCAACCCACACAACTCACTTCCACTCACCCTAATCCCAATCCAACCCACACACTTCACTCCCACCTACCTCAATCTCAATCAAACACACTCACCTCATTCCGTCCCACCGCGATCTCAACCCACCACACACACCTCACTCCCACCTACCTCAATCTCAAACACACTCACCTCATTCCGTCCCACCCTGATCTCAATCCAACACACACACCTCACTCCCACCTACCTCAATCTCAATCAAACACACTCACCTCATTCCGTCCCACCCCGATCTCAATCCAACACACACACCTCACTCCCACCTACCTCAATCTCAATCAAACACACTCACCTCATTCCGTCCCACCCCGATCTCAACCCAACACACACACCTCACTCCCACCTACCTCAATCTCAATCAAACACACTCACCTCATTCCGTCCCACCCCGATCTCAACCCACCACACACACCTCACTCCCACCTACCTCAATCTCAATCAAACACACTCACCTCATTCCGTCCCACCCCGATCTCAATCCAACACACACACCTCACTCGCACCCACCCTAATCCAAATCCAAGCCACACACCTCACTCCCACCCACCCTAATCCCCAGTCCAACACACACACCTCACTCCCACCCATCCCAATCGCCAGTCCAACACACACAACTCACTCCCACCCACCCTAATCCCAATCCAACCCACACACCTCTCTGCCACCCACCTCAGTCCACCGGCATATCCATACTCCCCCTCCATCCCCTCGCCAAACTCTCTTCCACACGATGAAAATTGTTGTCCACACCAGGGAGCTCCTCTGTACACAGCTGCTGTCCACCACGCCCCACCTCGTGCACCCTCTCTCCTCCCCCGCTGACCCGACGTCTCCCTTCCTCCTGTGCTGCACTAACCTGGCCGAGCTTGCGGAGGATGAGGAGTCTCTCGGTTACATCTGTGCAGACGGTGACTGACTGCATCTCCACCTGGAATGGGCCATAGTTTGCAGTCCCTTCCTCAGGCCAGAACAGCACGTAGGACTGAAAAGGAGAGATGCACAGGGACGGTCACTGTGGGGATCATGGAAAGTGGGAGGAGTGATGCGGGAGGGTGGACCTGTAGGAGATTGCAACCACTCTCTGTGCCAATGATTCAATGTACCTCTGATCAGGGGCAATGATCCTGCAGTCTTCCCTGTCCATACACACATAACTATATACTTATCCTGACCACTCCTCTCCTGGGTGAACAGATCCAGCCTCTCCAGGTAACTTCATCCTCAGTGACATGCTGGTGAACCCCCTTGTCACCCTCTCCAGTGCTGTCACATCGTTCCTACGGGCTGGTGGCCAGAAATGCACACAATTCTCCAGCTGAGGTCTGACTGTGGTTTTATAAAATTGGAGCACATCCTCCCTGCCCTTGTATTCAACATCTCGACTAATGAAGGCTGATAATCATATTGTCCAGAGGAATTTTGTTCCATTTGGTGGTACACATGGATACAGCTGCATGGTAATAAACTTGACATTGAACTTCAGATGCCTGCTTAACCACAGTAACTACCCGTGCTGCAAAGATCTTTGGACTTGTTCTCTGTTCCTTTAGACCCTACCATTCACGATGTATGTGCTGGCCTCATTAGTGTTCTGAAAGTGTATCAGCTCCCAGGTATCTGAATGACACTCCACCTGTTCTTTCTCAGCCCGTAGCACCATCTTGTCAGTACCACCCTCCATCCTGTCAGATTTGCTCATCGTGCCTCCTACACACACGTCGAACAGTAGAGTTCTCAGCACTGATCCGGTGAGACACCACTGGTCACAGAGAGCTAATCTCAGAAACAACCCTCTGTCTCCTAGTGACAACCCAACTTTGCATCCATTTTGCCAGCTTGCCCTGGAACCCATGGGCCCTTGTCAAAGACTTTACTGAACCACATGTAAACCAGATCTACTGTCCAGCTTTCATCAAAAGCTACAGAGAGGAATAATATGTGCTTTTGGATCTGAAAGAGATGAGGATGATGAATACGAGGATGTGGACTGACATGATTTAGCAAATAAGGCGACCCGATATGGTGATGATGAGGAGCTTTTGAACGAGGACCGTTCGCTGACGTTCAATCAAAAAGAGCCTGTGCTACTGACAGCATCTATCGGAGAGGGAGGTGCCAGGACAGGAAATCAAAACCAGAGAATAACATACACTACACTGTTCTGGGTACAGCAGCTGAAGGATATTGCTAACTATATGGGATCATATATGCCTGGGGGTGATCCTCAGGAACTGTTCTAAGCAATTAGTTACCAGAAAGCAATACATGGACTAGGTGACGCTGAACAAATATAATGTGTTTGCATCCACACACACACTCTGCTTTGCTAGGAACACAGCAACATGCTGGGGGAGCAAATGACTTAAAGAATGCAATACTGACAATTATGGGTGAGGTCTCACCCGCGCCTTATACAGCCTCAGCATCACATCCCTGCTCTCGTATTCTAGATCTCTTGAAATGAATACTAACATGGCATTTGCCTTCCTCACCAGTGATTCAACCTGAAAGTTAACCTTTAGGTTGTTCTGCACAAGGACTCTCACTGCATCTCAGATTATTGGATTTTCTCCCCATTTACACAATAGTCTCCACATTTATTTCTACTATCAAAGTACATTGTATTTCATTTGCCACTCTCTTGACCATTTTCCTAATCTGCCTGTCCTTCCACAGCCTACTTGTTTTCTCAATATTTGCATCCCGTCTGTGGATGGTGTTTCAAGGGGTGTATGGATCAACATTAGGTTGTGATCGTTTAGAGCTAGAAGCCACAAATACATGGTTAAGAACATTAGTGTCTCATAGCACCCACAAATCTTAAAAAATGTTGGAACTGTTTGATCCCAGTGACTTTACACATACTGAGGTACTTAGGAAAATGATTAGAGCATGAGAGAAGGAAGTGTGGGAGCTAGATTTTAACTCTAGGAATATTCCACAGGCAGCTTAAGTGTTTTCCCTTCTAAAAAAATACACGGGATATCATGTGGGAAAATGCAGGTCAGGACAGACGCCAGCAGAGAGATTGTCGAAGGGATGTAACACTGTACTGGAGTGCACCTTTGCTCAATCAAGGAAGCCGCTGCTGGGGCAGTACAGCACTCAAACCTGCTGTTTCACATGGGTCATTATGCCCAGAACTGTACAGCAGACAGCTGATGTCATTTAAATCCTAACAAAAATCAGAGACTGCACTTACAGAAGGGTCAGAATATGCTGGAATTTTGGTTAAGATGGGGATTTCATGCTTTGAATTTGTTGAATGTCGTTTACTTGTGCATGATCAATAACTTCCAATATTTCTTTGTTTTAACACATTTCCTCAGTTTTATCAGATTGTAACTGAATATTTTGGCAATGGTTTAAGCCTTAGGAACAAAAGGTTTTGTGAAATGGTTTAAAGTGTAAATAGTTTGCATATTTCAAGTGTGCCCACACTCAACTCAGTTGAGGGCTGAGATGTTTTAAGAGACTGTGCCTTTAAGAGGTTGCATCAATATGTTAATGTGTTGGGGGGTCCCCACGCAACTTTTTATTTTTCTCTCTGACTTGGTTCTTTGAGAAATGTTTGCAAGATGTTCCTGGAGATAATTAACAGTTTATTTTACTTTTTGCAGTGACTTGTGGAAGGTTCTAAAGGAAGAACAGTGCAAACTTGGAGTTTTGTTTGTTCTGTCTCTGTTGTTGGCTGCTGGTTCTTTATTCATTTTCAAAAATCATTGGAGTGTGGCATGGTGCCAGAGGACTGGAAAATTGCAAATGTTACTCCACTCTTTAAAAAAGAAGGAAGGCAGCAGAAAGGAAATTATAGACCAGTTAGCCTGACCCCAGTGGTTGGGAAGATGTTAGGGTCAATTGCAAATTTGTCAACAAATCCAACAAATCATTTATATACAGCATATAAAGAAGTGGTCCCAACACTGACCCTTGTGGAACACCCCTAGTCACTGGCCGCCAACCAGACAAGGATCCTTTTATTCCTAGTTGCTGCCTCCTACCTGTCAGACAATGCTCTAACCATGTTAGTAACTTTCCTGTAATACCATGGGTCTTAACCTGGTAAGCAGCCTCACATGTGGCACCTTGTCAAAGGCCTTCTGAAAGTCCAAAGATACAACATCCACTGCATCCTCTTTGTAATCTATGTGTAATCTCCTCAAAAAATTCCAACAGGTTCATCAGGCAGGATTTTCCCTGAAGGAAACCATGAAACTTTGTACTGTTTTGTCCTGTGTCACCAAGTATTCCATCACTTTGACCCTAACATCTTCCCAACCACTGAGGTCAGGCTAACCGGTCTATAATTTCTTTTCTACTATCTTCCTTCTTTATTAAAGAGTGGTGTAACACTTGCAATTTTCCAGTCCTCTGCCACCATGCCAGAATCCAATGATTTTTGAAAGATCATTTCTAATGCCACCACAATCTCTGCTGCTACCTCGTTCAGAACCCTAGGGTGCAGTTCCTCTGGTCTGGGTGACTTATGTACCTCTAATTCTTTCAGCTTTTTGAGCACCTTCTCTATTGTAACAGTAACTGCACCCACTTCTCTTCCTTCACACACTACAACATCAGGCATACTGCTACTGTCTTCCACAGTGAAGACTGATGCAAAATACTCATTTAGTTCATCAGCCAGCTCCTTGGCCCCCGTTATTATTTCTCCTGCCTCATTTTCTAGCGGTCCAATATCCACTCATTTCTCTTCTATTTTCAACATACTTGAAAAAACTTTCACTAACCACTTTGATATTATTTGCTAGCTTGCTTTCATATATCATCTCTTCCCTTCTAATGTTTTTTTTAGTTGCTCTCTGTAGGGTTTTAAAAACTCCCCAATCTTCTGTCTTACCACTAATTTTTGCTTTGTTGTATGCCCTTTCTTTTGCTTTTACAATAGCTTTGACTTCCCTCGTCAGCCATGGTTGTACTATTTTACCATTTGAGTATTTCTTCATTTTTGGAATAGACATGTCCTGCACCTTCCTCATTTTTCCCAGGAACACACGCAATTGCTGCTCTGCTGACATCCTGCCAGCAGCTCCTTCCAATTACTTTGGTCAATTCCTCTCTCATGCCACTGTAATTTCCCTTACTCCACTGAAATACTGCTACATCAGACTTTACTTTCTCCCTATCAAATTTCAAATTGAACTCGGTCATATTGTGATCACTGCCTCCTCAGGGTTTTTTTTTAAACCTTAAGCTCCCTAATTACCACCTATTCATTACATAACACCCAATCCAGTATAACTGATCCCCTAGTAGGCTCAATGACAAACTGCTCTAAAAAGCCATCGCATTGGCATTCAACAAACTCACTCTCTTGAGATCCATTACCAACCTGATTTTCCCAATCGACCTGCATGTTAAAATCTCCTATGACTACCATAACATCGCCCTTTTGACTCGCCTTTTCTATTTCCTGTTGTAACCTGTAGTCCACCTCCCAGCTACTGTTGGGAGGCCTGTATATAACTGCCATCAGCATCCTTTTACCCTTGCAGTTTCTTAACTCAATCCACAAGGATTCAACATTTCAATCCTATGTCATATCTTTCTACTGATTCAATGCCATTCTTTACCAGTCAAGCCACACCACCCCCTCTGCCTACATTCCTATCCCTCCGATACAACGGGTAGTAAGGGGAGGTGGAAGATTAGAAAGCAATACTCAAGAACAAAGACACAAACACGGGGAAAACACAAAGGAAAACCATATTTTAACGTTTTTGTAGACGGCTCCTCATCAGTACAGGTGGATGAGAGAAGCAGGTGCAATATATATGTAGAAGATGAAGGTAAAATATAGCTTTAAAGTTACACAAAACCATGAGTGCACAGGCAGCTGTGGTGTGTGATTAGCCACCCAAAATGTTTTCCGCCTGGATCAGCCATGCATTCTGATAGTATGTACTTTACAGAACATTTGCCTCTGTGGGAAGCAAGAGGGTTAGTTTCAGTTGACGGAAAGCCCCTCCCATCTGCTGCTCTGTTGCAGAATATATCTGAAGAAGCAAAGGGAAAGGAATACGGAGTCATAAAGGTGAAAGCTCAGTCTAAACTATCCCAAGAAGGCTGATGAGTTAGCAAAGCAAGGTCCCTTAAACGGGCAGGAATGCCAGCCACATTATGGGGAGATTGGGAGGCAGAAGGAACAACAGATTAAGGTTATGGATTTAACCACAAGAAAGATAAAGAATTTTAAAAATTAATAGAAGAAGCAGGGTCAGAAATGTACAAAGAACACAAGGGTGTACATGTTGAGGGTGGAGTAGAACTGTATGAAGGGAAGTTTGTGGTTCCAGGGGGAGGAAGAAATCAGATGATGCACTGGTACCATGATCTATGGGGACAGCAGGGAGCCAAAAGCACCCTGGAAAAGATAAAGGTAGTGTGCTGACTGAAGGAGACGTGGGGCACATTGTCAAGAATTGCTTGATTTGTGCACAATATAATCCTGATAGAGATGTAAAGGAGTTTTCGAAGAGGACGAATATATAGTGTTAAATAGTCTCCAAACATTTGAAAAAGAATAGCGACCCTTTATAAAGCCTGTTTGATCTTTAAAAATAATTTTACCCAAAATATTCTCCAACTGATTGGCCATTATCTTTGACAGAATCTTAGCGTTCAGTAATGAAATCGGTCTATATGAAGCACAGGCAGTGGGATCTTTATCTTTTTTAATAATTAAAGAAATAGAAGCCTCATAAAAAGTAGATTCTTTCACAAAAGAATCCTTAAACATTTCCAACATATACGGAGAAAGCAACTTTCCAATTTTTTATAAAATTCTCCAGGATAACCATCAAGTCCTGGGGACTTACCAGATTGCATTGAAAAAATAGTTTTATGAATTTCGGCTTCAGTGATTTGAGCATCGAGAGTTTTTTTCATCTTCAGCCGAGATTTTAGGAAAAGCAATCTTTCGTAAAAAAGCATTCATTTCAGAGGAATCTAACGAACATTGAGATTTACAAAGTTCAGCATAAAAATCTTGAAAAATCTTCTTAATTTCTTCATATTCCTGAGCCAAGGTACCATCTTTCCTACAAATTTTCGTGATTTGCTTTGGTTTTTTCAACAATTTCTAAAGCACTTAAAATTAATCCACAACCTAATAAATTAACTGTGCTTTTTGGAATAATTCCTCAAAATATTCATGGTATTTCTGTGGCTGGTGCGGGGTTCTGAGTTGGATGATCAGCCATGATCATAATAAATGGCGGTGCAGGCTCGAAGGGCCGAATGGCCTACTCCTGCACCTATTTTCTATGTTTCTATGTTATTGCATTTGTTACATTGATAGCTAGGAGGGCCATTTTGTTGAAGTGGAAGGATACATCAGCTCCCACTTTGTCACAATGGTTCTCTCAAGTGATGCTATGTCTTAGTTTGGAGAAAATTAGAAGTCGAACCTTTGAACCTTTATTTGATTTTGAGAAAAGATGGGGCTCATTTGCTCGTTATTATTATTTGAGCTAATCGATAGATTTTTTCCACGATCTAATTGTAAACTTTTTGGTATATTTTCTTTTCTTGCTGACGGTTTGATGTTTATTTTTAGAAGCTTTTTGTATGACGCATGGCTACAGGGTTGTACACCTAATGGGTCCTTTTTTTTCTCACTTTTTCTGCTTAGTAGGTTTTTTTTGTTATCACAAATTTTGTTTTCAATCTTTAAGATAATGTCTTTTTTGAGACATTGTAAGTGTTGTTACTTCAATGTACTCGTGTTATTTCTTTTGTATAATATAACAATAAAAAGATTTGAAAAGAAAGAAATGTAAAGAAGGAGCCCTCCGACATACCAGACCGGTAGAAGGGCCTTGGACTAACTTACAGAGAAATTATGTTCAGCATCGGCGGTAGTGGAAGGCAGATGGAGCGCCACCAAACACAGTGAGTTATTTCTCCATGTGTGGGAGTCTTGCTTGTTTTTTTACACCATAAAAAGAGAGAGGGAGTCTAGCAGAGCAGCCATCGTCAGAGTGGGAACTTAGAGGCTTTGACTCGAGGCTTCAATGAGGAGAGGCTGAGGCCAAAGAAACAGGGAAGAAGGGTAGGTTTTTCCTTTTGTGATTGCTGATTTGGTCGTGGTTTCCTGTGGTACAGTGCGGACGGGAGGCAGATAGGACCGTGAATGCTCCTCCTGTCCGATGTGGGAACTGATGGAACCTGATGACTACGTCTGTGGGAAGTGCAGCCGACTCCAGCTCCTGAAAGACGGCATTAAGGAGCTGGAGCTGCAGTTGGATGAACTTAGGATCATCCGGGAGGCGGAGCATTTGACAGATACGGCTTTTGAGCAGGTGGTGACACTCAATTCAGGGAGTAGATGGGTGAACACCACAGAGGTAAAAGGAGAAAGAAGTCAGTGCAGGGTCCCCCTGTGGCCTTTCCCCTCAGCAACAGGTTTACCCCTTTGGATACTGCTGAGGGGGTGACCTATCTGGGCAAGGCAGCAGCAGCCAGACCAATAGCACCTGTAGTCAGTTCTGAGCCTCAGAAGGGTCGGGTGAAGTCAGATGGAGCAATAGACATAGGGGACTCGATAGTTCGGGGCACAGATAGGAGATTCTGCAGCAGCAAGAAACAAGGATAGTGTGTTGCCTCCTGGGTGCTAGGGTCCAGGATGTCTCTGAGCGAGTGCAGAATATTCTTGAAGGGGAGGGTGAGCAGCCGGAGGTCGTGGTACATGTAGGTCGTGGTACCAATGACATAGGCAGGAGAAGGGTAGAGGTCCTGCACAGTAAGCTTAGGGAGTTAGGAGGCTGAAGAGCAGGACCTCCAAGGCAGTAATCTCTGGATTACTCCCAGTGCCATGAGCTGGAGAAGGTCAGAACAGGAAGATAGCACAGACGAATGAGTGGCTGAGGAGATGGTGCAGGAGGAAGGGTTAAACATAGAAATCTACAGCACACTACAGGCCCTTCGGCCCACAATGTTGTGCCGACCATGTAACCTACTCTAGAAAGTGCCTAGAATTTCCCGAGCTCATAGCCTCTGTTTTCCTGAGCTCCACATACCAAGTTCTTGGATCACAGGAACCTTTGCTGGGGAAGGGGTGACCTGTACAAGTGGGGTGGGTTGCACCCGAACTGGAACCAATATCCTGGGAGGGAGGATATTGAAGGATCTGAGAGATCTTAGGGTCCATGTCCATAGGACACTCAAGGCTGCTGCGCAGATTGACAGTGTTGTTAACAAGGCGTATGGTGTTTTGGCATTCATCAACCATGGGATTGAGTTCAAGAGCCGTGAGGTAATGTTACAGCTATACAAGACCTTGGTCAGACCCCACTTGGAGTACTGTGTTCAGTTCTGGTCATCTCACTACAGGAAGGGTGTGGATATACTATAGAACGAGTGCAGAGGGGATTTACAAGAATGTTAGAACATAGAATAGTACAGCACAGCACAGGTCCTTCGGTCCACAATGTTGTGCCGACTCTTAAATCCTGTCTCCCATATAACCCCCCACCTTAAATTCCTCCATATACCTGTCTAGTAGTCTCTTAAACTTCACTAGTGTATCTGCCTCCACCACTGACTCAGGCAGTGCATTCCACGCACCAACCACTCTCTGAGTAAAAAACCTTCCTCTAATATCCCCCTTGAACTTCCCACCCCTTACCTTAAAGCCATGTCCTCTTGTATTGAGCAGTGGTGCCCTGGGGAAGAGGCGCTGGCTGTCCACTCTATCTATTCCTCTTATTATCTTGTACACCTCTATCATGTTTCCTCTCATCCTCCTTCTCTCCAAAGAGTAAAGCCCTAGCTCCCTTAATCTCTGATCATAATGCATACTCTCTAAACCAGGCAGCATCCTGGTAAATCTCCTCTGTACCTTTCCCAATGCTTCCACATTCTTCCTATAGTGAGGTGACCAGAACTGGACACAGTACTCCAAGTGTGGCCTAACCAGAGTTTTATAGAGCTGCATCATTACCCCGCGACTCTTAAACTCTATCCCTCGACTTATGAAAGCTAACACTCCATAAGCTTTCTTAACTACCCTATCTAACTGTGAGGCAACTTTCAGGGATCTGTGGACATGTACCCCGAGATCCTTCTGCTCCTCCACACTACCAAGTATCCTGCCATTTACTTTGTACTCTGCCTTGGAGTTTGTCCTTCCAAAGTGTACCACCTCACACTTCTCCGGGTTGAACTCCATCTGCCACTTCTCAGCCCACTTCTGCATCCTATCAATGTCTCTCTGCAATCTTTGACAATCCTCTACACTATCCACAACACCACCAACCTTTGTGTCGTCTGCAAACTTACCAACCCACCCTTCTACCCCCACATCGTCATTAATAAAAATCACAAAAAGTAGAGGTCCCAGAACCGATCCTTGTGGGACACCACAAGTCACAACCCTCCAATCCGAATGTACTCCCTCCACCATGACTGTCTGCTTTCTGCAGGCAAGCCAATTCTGAATCAACCTGGCCAAACTTCCCTGGATCCCATGCCTTCTGACTTTCTGAATAAGCCGACCGTGTGGAACCTTGTCAAATGCCTTACTAAAATCCACGTAGATCACATCCACTGCACTATCCTCATCTATATGCCTGGGCACCTCCTCAAAGAACTCTATCAGGGTTGTTAGACATGATCTGCCATTCACAAAGCCATGCTGACTGTCCCTGATCAGACCATGATTCTCTAAATGCCCATAGATCCTATCTCTAAGAATCTTTTCCAACAGCTTTCCAACCACAGACATAAGGCTCACTGGTCTATAATTACCTGGACTATCCCTACTACCTTTTTTGAACAAGGGAACAACATTCGCCTCCCTCCAATCCTCCGGTACCATTCCCGTGGACAACGAGGACATGAAGATCTTAGCCAGAGGCTCAGCAATCTCTTCCCTCACCTCGTGGAGCAGCCTGGGGAATATTCCGTCAAGCCCTGGGGACTTATCCGTCCTAATATATTTTAACAACTCCAACACCTCCTCTCCCTTCATATCAACATGCTCCAGAACATCAACCTCACTCATATTGTCCTCACCTTCATCAAGTTCCCTCTCATTGGTGAATACCGAAGAGAAGTATTCATTGAGAACCTCGCTCACTTCCACAGCCTCCAGGCACATCTTCCCACCTTTATCTCTAATCGGTCCTACCTTCACTCCTGTCATCCTTTTTTTCTTCACATAATTGAAGAATGTCTTTAGGTTTTCCTTTACCCTACTCGCCAAGGCCTTCTCATGCCCCCTTCTTGCTCTCTTCAGCCCCTTCTTAAGCTCCTTTCTTGCTTCCCTATATTCCTCAATAGACCCATCTGATCCTTGCTTCCTAAACCTCATGTATGCTGCCTTCTTCCACCTGACTAGATTTTCCACCTCACTTGTCACCCATGGTTCCTTCACCCTACCATTCTTTATTTTCCTCACCGGGACAAATTTATCCCTAACATCCTGCAAGAGATCCCTAAACATCGACCACATGTCCATAGTACATTTCCCTGCAAAAACATCATCCCAATTCACACCCGCAAGTTCTAGCCTTGTAGCCTCATAATTTGCCCTTCCCCAATTAAAAATTTTCCTGTCCTCTCTGATTCTATCCTTTTCCATGATAATGTTAAAGGCCGGGGAGCAGTGGTCACTGTCCCCCAGATGCTCACCCACTGAGAGATCTGTGACCTGACCCGGTTCGTTACCTAATACTAGATCTAGTATGGTATTCCCCCTGGTCGGCCTGTCCACATACTGTGACAGGAATCCGTCCTGGACACATTAACAAACTCTGTCCCGTCTAAACCATTGGAACTAATCAGGTGCCAATCAATATTAGGGAAGTTAAATTCACCCATGATAACAACCCTGTTATTTTTGCACCTTTCCAAAATCTGCCTCCTAATCTGCTCCTCTATATCTCTGCTGCTACCAGGGGGCCTATAGAATACTCCCAATAGAGTAACTGCTCCCTTCCTGTTCCTGACTTCCACCCATATTGACTCAAAAGAGGATCCTGCTACATTACCCACCCTTTCCGTAGCTGCAATAGTATCCCTGACCAGTAATGCCACCCCTGCTCCCCTTTTCCCTCCTCTCTATCCCCTTTGAAGCACTGAAATCCATTCCTGCTCTGATGCCAGCCAAGTCTCTGTAATGGCCACTACATCATAATTCCATGTATGTATCCAAGCTCTCAGTTCATCACCTTTGTTCCTGATGCTTCTTGCATTGAGGTACACACATTTCAGCCCTTCTACCTTACTGTCTTTACACCGTTTATTCTGCTTCTCTTTCCTCAAAGCCTCTTTAGATGTTAGATCTGGCTTTACTCCATGCACTATACTTGCAGTTCTCACATGACCTTTATCGTCCTCCACCTCACTATCTGCTCTAACACTCTGGTTCCTCTCCCCCTGCAAATCTAGTTTAAACCCCCGGAGCAGCGCTAGCAAACTTTCCCGCGAGGATGTTAGTCCCCCCCCCGCCCCCCCCCCCCCCCCCCCCAGTTTAGGTGCAAACCGTCCTGTCGGAACAGGTCCCACCTTCCTGGAACAAGGCCCAATTGTCCTGAAACATGAAGCCGCGTATTTAGCTGCATTATTTTCCTGTTTCTAGCCTCACTAGCACATGGCATGGGTAGCAATCCTGAGATTGCAACCCTGGAGATCCTGTCCTTCAACTTTGCACCTAACTCCCTAAACTCTCTTTGCAGGACCTCCTCCTGCTTCCTATCCATGTCAATGGTCCCTACATGGACCACGACATCTGGCTGCTCATCCTCCCTCCTGAAAATACTGAGAACTCAATCCGAGATATTGCCTGAATGTTGCCTGGATTGGGGAGCATGCCTTATGAAAACAGGCTGAGTGATCTCGGCCTTTTCTCCTTGGAGCGACAGAGGATGAAAGGTGACCTGATAGAGGTGTATAAGATGATGAGAGGCATTGATCGCATGGATAGTCAGAGGCTTTTTCCCAGGGATGAACTGGCTAACACGAGAGGGCACAGTTTTAAGGTGCTTGGAAGTAGGTACAGAGGAGATGTTGGGTAAGTTTGTTACGCAGAGAGTGGTGAGTGCGTGGAATGGGCTGCCGGCGACGGTGGTGGAGGTGGATACGATAGGGTCTTTTAAGAGACTCCTGGATAGGTACATGGAGCCTAGAAAATTTGGGACTATGCACTAGGGAAATTCTAGGCAGTCTCTAGAGTAGGTGACATGGTCGGCACAACATTGTGGGCCGAAGGGCCTGTAACGTGCTGTAGATTTCCGTGTTCTGTGGATCTTTGCCACCCACTCTACGAGGGTACAAACACATTCTTGTCGTGGCAGATACTTTCACCAGGTGGGTGGAAGCTTTCCCGATTGAGCCAAAGCCGCTGCAAAAATCTTATTGGAAAGGAGTTTATACTCACCGAAAATTACCTCAGAGTATAGAATTAGATTGAGACACACATTCTGCAGCCCACATAATTCAGGATGTCATGGCACTTTTAGGGATCAAGCAGAGATTGGACTGCAGTCTGGTGGAATTGTGGAAAGGATGAACGGAACATTAAAAAAGTGATTGCCAAAACGATGGAACAACAGGGCACGTTGTTTTGCCTTGTGAACAGATGATAGTAACGAATACAGTGGCATCATCAACTCCTGACCAGAAGAAACATAAGAGGGTTGGAGGAGTTGTGAAGATTAGGCTTGTCAGAACCCAAAAAGATAGGATTGTGTCAGAAAATTGGGTAAAATAATTGGTAGAGATTGTGAAGGAGGCCCATCAATTAGGAAAGAAAAAACAAAAGAGTAAAGTCTCCTTTGACTGAAAAGTGAATCCCATGGAATTAGTCCAGCATTAAGCAATGATTAGCATACACTAACCCACCTCATTTTGTTAATCCAAGTTTGCAGGGTAATGTGAAATTATGGACAAAGCAAGTCCATCAGCATACAGGGTCTGGATTTCTCCAGATAAAATTGGCTGGTACCACATCACCCAGTTGAAATTGGTGGGGGAGAAACAGGAATGTTATCACCATCGGCACGTAACAATCGATGTACGTGATGGTCCTGATTTCGGAGCCTTGACGATTGATGTGCATGAAATTCCTGATCTGGAAGGTTTGAGGTTGGAACAGATGTTCCAAGTAGATGGTGACAGATTTGACTAAGGAGGAATTTTTCCATTCTCTCAGTCTGAGAATGTGCGGAGTTTTGTCATGAAAATAAAGAAAAGGGAAAACATGTAGGTCCCCTGTCCTGAAATGAAATTGGGTAGAACAAAAAACATGGATGGCTTGAGTCCTAAGCAAGTTGGCAGTCTGGCTTGGATGGGCTAGAAAACATATAGAAAATATGGACTTAAAATAATTTATTATTGAGTCTGAAAATAAGAACAGAAATTACATTTGTGTGTTACAGACTCAATTTAATATGATGAGAATATCCTACAACTTCAAGTAGCTGGAGCTACACCAAACCCTAAATGTAGTGAGAGTTGACTTGACGACTTGAACACAAGAGGGAGTAGGATTAGTATTAGAAGATATGGAGAACATTTGTTACTTTGGTGCTAGTCTACCACTAAGTGCAGGTGATCTTTAATCTAACTCAAATAATGGTGCCAGAATGGTTCCTCGTCTACGACAAGACAGTTATTTACTCATTTTCTTTGGAGACAATGAAGCAGGAGTGAGTTTAAGTCAGTCAAAAATTGAAAGAAGAGAGGACTATTGGGATAAGTGAAAGCATATTATGCATCAAGGTTTTCAAAGGTCAGTACTTTAGATACAGAAGAGTTGGGAAGCCAGACACAGTCTATTTAGCAGAAAATGTGGGATATTTCTGGAGAAAATTATCAGGATACAACTTGATGCACAATGGAATTGATGGCTTTTTGGCAAAGTTTGTAGATGATAGGAACATAGGTGGAGGGGTAGGTAGTGCTGAGGAAGCAATGCGATTGCAGCAGGACTCAGACAAATTGGAAGGATGGGCAAAAAAGTGGCAGATGGAATACAGTGTTGGGAAATGTATGATAATGCATTTTGGTAAAAGGAACAATAGTGCGGACTATTATCTAAATGGGGAGAAGGTTCAAACATCAGAGGTGCAGGGGGACCTGGGAGTCCTCGTGCAAGACTCCCAGCAGGTGAATTTACAGGCTGAGTCTGTGGTAAAAAGGGCAAATGCAATGTTGGCATTTATTTCAAGGGGAACAGAATATACAAGCAAGGAGATAATGCTTTATAAGATATTAATCAGACTGCACTGAAGTATTGTCAACAGTTTTGGGCCTCATATCTCAGAAAGGATGTGTTGTCACTGGAGAGAATCCATTTGAGGTTCACGAGGATGATTCTGGGAATGAATGGGTTAACATACGAGGAGTGTTTGGCAGCTCAGGGCCTGTACTCACCATAATTTAGAAGAATGTGTGGGGATCTCATTGAAATCTACGAAATGTTGAAATGATGAGACAGGGTGGAAGTGGAGACATGGTGGGGGTATCCAGAACTAGAGGGCACAGCCTCAAAATTGAGGGGCAACCCTTTAGAACAGAGGTAAGAAAGAATTTTTTTAGCCAGAGAGTAGTGAATCTGTGGAATGCTCTGCCACAGACTGCGGTGGTGGCCAAGTCCGTGCATATATTTAAGGTGGAAGTTGATAATTTTCTGATCAGTCAGGGTGTCAAAGGATATGGCGAGAAGGCAGGTGTACGGGGTTGAGTGGGACCCAGGATCAGTCATGATGGAATGGTGGAGCAGACTCGATGGGCTGAATGGCCTAATTCTGCTCCTATGTCTTATGGTCAAAGTCAAAGCCAACATAAAAGCTAAAGAGAGGGCATATAATAGAGCAAAAATTATTGGGAGGTTAGAGGACTGGATGTTTTTAAAAAGCAATGGAAAAAGTCACTAAGAAGATAACAATGGAATATAAAAATAAGCTAGCCAATAATATTTAAGAGGGTACCTAAAGTTTCTTCTGATACATAAAGTGTAAAAGAGAGGAGAGAATAGATATCAGATCACTAGAAAACGATGCTGAAGAGGTAGTAATGAGGGACAAAGAAACAACAGATGAACTGAATAAGTATTTTGCATCAGGCTGCACTGTGGGAGGGACTAGCAGTATGGTGGAAGTTCCAGGTGTCAGGGGTCATGAAGTATGTGAAGTTACCATAGCTAGAGAGAAGGTTCTTAGGAAACTGAAAGGTCTGAAGGTAGATAAGTCACCTGGACTAGATGGGCGTACACCCCAGGGTTCTGAAAGAGGTAGCTGAAGAGATTCTGATGGCATTAGTAATGGTCTTTCAAGAATCACTGGATTCTGGAATGGTTCTGGAAGAACAGTTTCATTTGGAAAGGAAAAGCGCAAGAGGAAGAGAGGATTCATGGAGTTGGATTTGCAGTCAAGTCCAGCTTCCTGTAACAACTCTCCGACCTGCCCGTAGGAATCAATGAAAGGCTTATGTGGCTACGTCTGCCCCTCAGCCACAAATGTCACGCAACAGTCATCAGCGCTTCTACCCCCACCATGAACCAGCAAATACGAGACCATTGAACAGTTCTACGCCAACCTTAGCTCTGTTCCGTGCTCAGTCCTTGCCAACGACAAACTAATCCTGCTCGGTGACTTCAATGCGCGAGCAGGCTGCAATCACAGTCGCTAGGAAGGGGTTCAAGACAAACACGGTATTGGCAATATGAACAGCAACGGCCTCTTGCTCCTTAGCAAGTGTGCAGAATACGACCTTCTCATCACAAACACAGTGTTCAGGCTGGCGAACAAGTACAAGACAACATGGATGCACCCAAGATCCAAACATTGGCACATGATCGACTACATTATAGTATGTCGCCGAGACATCCAGGATGTCCTCATCACCAGAGCCATGCGAGGCGCGGAGTGCTGGACTGACCACAGGCTTGTCCGCACCACAGTGAAGCTACATATTGCTCCCCACATCCCAAGCGCCCTAAGTTCATCAGAACAGCTGTTAACACCACCAGACTCCAAGAGCCTCTGTATCTTCACAAGTTCCAGACCACCCTTGATGAGAAGCTGTCTGCCAACGAACCACTAACTGGTAGGCCAACCCAGAAGTGGAATCAGTTCAGAGAGATGGTGACGGAGACAGCAAAATCAGTCCTCGGCCCCAAGGACCGGAACCACCAAGACTGGTTCGACGAGAATGACAGTGCCATCAAAGATCTCCTGGCCAGGAAGAACAAAGCATTCATGGAGTGGCAAAACGACCCAAGCTCCATTCCCAAAAAAGAATGGTTCGAGTCCCTTCAGGCCCATGCCCAATGGGAAATTCGCAAGATGCACGACCTGTGGTGGGATAGGCAAGCTGAAGAGGTGCAACACTGCGCCAACATCAACAACTCGAAGCTGCTCTTCAACTCCATCAAGATGATCTTCAGCCCCTCAAGATCTGGCTCATCTCCACTGTTGTCCGCTGATGGAACCACACTGCTAAAGGACAAAGAGAGCATCCAACACAGATGGAAAGAGCATTTCAGCCAGCTCCTGAACCACCCTTCAGCAGTCAACCAGTCTGCTCTGGACCAAATCCCCCAACAGCCTATTCACGAGGAACTAGATGATCCTCCCTCAATAGATGAAGTCCAGAAGGCTATCACGCAGATCAGCAGTGGCAAAGCGCCCGGCACGGGTGGAATACCTGCTGAACTGTACAAGGCACTCAGCAAGGAATTACAGCACTCTGACTAGCATTTGGGAAGAAGAGATGCCCCCTGATGTCAGAGACGCAATGATAATCGCCCTCTACAAAAATAAAGGTTCAAGGACCGACTGCAGGAACTACAGAGGCATCTCACTACTTTCCATTGCCAGAAAAATCCTCGCCCGCATCATCCTTAACAGACTGATTGCAACAGTGTCAGAAGAGAACCTTCCTGAATCGCAATGTGGCTTTCGACCCGAACGCAGCACTGTCGACATGATCTTCGCAGTGAGACAGATACAGGAGAAGTGCCTGGAACAGAACATGACATCATACTCTGTCTTCATTGATCTGACGAAGGTCAACAGAAACGCGCTGTGGATCATCCTTAGAAAGCTTGGCTGCCCGCAGATACTCACTACACTCATCCGCCTGCTTCACGATGGCATGACAAGAGAAGTGTTCTCAGATGGTTCCCCATCTGAGACTTTCAACATCTCAAATGGAGTGAAGCAAGGGTGAGTTCTAGCATCAGTGCTCTTCAATCTCTTCTTCACCCAAGTGCTGAAGCATGCTGTTAAGGACCTAGACCTGGGTATTTACATAAGATATCGCCTAGACGGATCGATGTTTGACCTGAGACACCTTGCTGCAAAGACCAAAACGTTGAGGAGGCTCATCACTGAAGCTCTGTTTGCTGATGACTGTGCCCTCATGGCCCACCAGGAGAACCACCTGCAGACGATTGTTGACAAGTTCTCAGCAGCCTCAAAGCTGTTCGGCCTGACAATCAGCCTCGGTAAGACAGAAGTTCTCCTACAACCTGCACCAAACAGTCACCCTCCTCAGCCATGCATCACCATCGACGGCACTGTCCTGAAGAATGTGGAGAGCTTCAAGTATCTAGGAAGCTCCATCTCCAGTGGCGGATCCCTTGACAAAGAGATCATAGCAAGGATCCAGAAAGCCAGCCAGGCACTCGGGAGACTCCGTGTCAAAGTTCTGGAGCACAAGGACATTCAGCTTTCAACCAAGCTCAAGGTGTACAAGGCTGTGGTCCTCACCTCTCTCCTGTACGGCTGCGAAACCTGGACCCTGTACCACAGGCACATCAAACAGCTGGAGCAGTTTCACATGCGCTCTCTGCGGTCGATCATGAGGATTCGATGGCAGGACCGAATCACCAACCAGGAAGTCCTTGACAGAGCCAACAGCACAAGCATTGAGG
Organism: Mobula birostris; assembly: GCF_030028105.1. Taxonomy (NCBI): domain Eukaryota; kingdom Metazoa; phylum Chordata; class Chondrichthyes; order Myliobatiformes; family Myliobatidae; genus Mobula; species Mobula birostris. The sequence continues at coordinate 1,831,641 of NC_092374.1, forward strand.
CAAGGACCCTCCAGGCCCAGCTACGCTGGACTGGCCATGTAATCCGCATGGGTGAAACAAGAATCCCCAGGCAGCTGCTCTACGGTGAGCTTGAGCATGGCAGGCGCAATCGGGGCCGCCCCAAAAAAAGATTCAAAGACAATCTGAAATCGTACATCAAATGGGCAGACCTCCAGCCTCCACAACTTGAGGAGTCCACAGCCGACAGGGCTGAGTGACGCGCCCCGACCAGAAAAGTTGCATCTGACCTTGAGGATGACTGAAATCAGCAGCACGAGACCAACGCCACAAAGCTGTGTATGCAGCTGTGTTAACAACCGACTTTCCATGTCCAACCTGCAACCACATGTCTGCTTCGGCCTGCGGCCTCCAAAGCCACATATATCCACAGATGACTACACAATGTTTAGTCTTCCTCAGACCCCGAGAGACAACACCGGTGTAAGTGTCACACTCCTGCAGGGGTTCATGGCAGTCTCTGAGTAGTCAATAGAATAGAGGAGGATGGCGATTCTCAGATAAATATCTTTGGATCTACTGGAGAGAGATGCTGGCCAGAAAGAACTACAGTCTGCAGATCAGTGAATTCGGATGAATCGAGGACAGTGCAACCAGACAGACCGATTGCCTTTGTCTTTGCCATGAGAGAAGAGGTGGAGGCTGCCGATTTTATCAAGGGGCACTGTGTTCTCCATTATGTGAGTTAAAGCAGGCATCCCACCCTGCAAAAACTCATTTCAGGGAGGTAGCACCATCAATTTGCAGGAGACTCCCGGGAGAGGTGGGATGTCTGCAATAGAGTAGCTCCTTAGCAGCCAGCCAGCTAGTTTAAATAACATTAGCTATGCTAATGAACAAATGACACCTGTTAAACTCACCTCAACATGTCTTTTACAGTCTTAACCCACCATGGGCAATAGAAAAGTCACTGTTGCAAATAGTGCAGTGAGCAACACTGTCATTATTTTGACCCCTATTAGGCAGGGGTCCACTTTAGTGTAGTCTGGGCTGACATACATTTTATATTTTGTTTGGAACACTCTGCCATGGCGCGCTCCCGCTCGCACTCTCTCTCTCTCTCTCTCTCTCGTGGTCGCTCGTGCTCTCTCAAGCACTCTTGCTTGCTTTCTCTCTCGCTCACTCTCACTCTCTCTCGTGGTCGCTCTCGCGCTCGCTCTCAAAAAAGTTGATTTCCGTGATATTGTATATAATTTGCGGGCATCAGGGAGTCACTATTCATATGCGGGAGACTCCCGGAACTTCCAGGAGAGGTGGGATGTCTGGTTAAAGTCACTTGTTTTGATCAGTGTTTAAAAGTGGACACAATGATGCCTGAGGTAATCTGCTGGATTCAGGATCAAAAACTGTTGGAGGTTCACTGGCATCTCCCTGCCTCCATGTTGTGAGCATTGTACACAAGGGGCCTAAAGCATAGAGGATCCCTCCCATCCAACCCACAATCTGGGGCAAAGGGGAGGGCAATGGGGGAACTGAGAAGGCGATGGGAGGGGTAGGGAGTCCACAGCATAGTGCAGGTGGAGGGGAAGGTCGAGGGAGAAGGCTGCCGGGCGAGGGGACAAGAGGATGTGCTCAGCTCACCTCATCGAGTCCTTTCAGGCAATTCAGATTCACGATGGAGGTACTGTTTTGGTCGTAGACAAGTGCCCAGAAGTCAGCCAAGGTGTGCGACAGCGGCAACTGCGTCAGGATGAAACGGTCACGCAGCCCGTGGCGCTGAGGAGTGAAGGGGTCAGTTCCAGACTCTTACCCACTGCAGCCTCACTGTAAACCCTCTCCCTCCAATCCAGTCCATCCCCTCACACCCACTGCAGCCTCACTGTAAACCCTCTCCCTCCAACCCTCTCCATCCCCTCACACTCACTGCAGCCTCACTGTAAATCCTCTCCCTCCAATCCAGTCCATCCCCTCACACTCTGCAGCCTCACCCTCTCCCTCCAAATCCTGTCCATCTCCACACACCTACTGCAGCCTCACTGTAAACCCTCTCCCTCCAATCCTGTCCATTCTCCCCCCTCACCCCTGTATCACCCCCCCTCCAGCTCCGTATCATCCCCCACCCATGACTCCATACTCACTCCCTCACACTACCCGCAGCCCGCACCCTCATGGAGTTAACCATATCTGCACTCACCTGCCCACACCCACCGAACCTCACAGCACCAGGGAGGGGTTTTGGTTTGTAGGGAGTAGTTTTGGTATTATAGGGAGGGGGGGTTTAGGTTATGCAAGGAGTTGCAAGGAGGGTGGGGTTTTAGGGTTATACAGAGAGATGGGGTTTTGGTTACAGGGAAGGAGGCAGGTTTGGGTTATGGGCAGTTTGTGTTATATAAGGGTTTACAGCGATGGCTCTGCCCTCACCTCTGCAAAGACGGCGTTGATATAGCCTGCGCTGCCATTCGGGTTCTTCACGGAGAGTAGGCTGGGCCGAACGTGCTCCGCTGTGGGAGGGAACAGCAACGTGAGACTGAGTCACAAGGGAGGCCTTCCAATGGGGAAGACCCAGCTCAGGGCATTGGGCCGAAGATTGGGTGATGGTCCCACTGGGATTAGGAGTCTCATAACAGGCCTGCTAAAGGGAAAGTTCCAAGTTCAAAGTAAATTTATTATCAAAGTACATGTATATCACCATGTACCACCTGAGATACGTTTTCTTGTGGGAAAGCTCAGTAAGTCCAAGAAACACAATAGAATCAATGGAAGACCTCAACCAACAGGGCGGACAAACAACCAGGGCGATAAGGACAACGAACTGTGCAAAAATAAATAAATAACAAATAAATAACCAATAAATATTAAATACGACCATACGTTGTGGGAACAGTTCAGTGAAGTTGATTGATTTTGTTCAAGAGCCTGATGATTGAGGGGTGATAACTGTTCCTGAACCTGGTGGTGTGAGTCCTGAGGCTCTGTGAGAAGACAGCTGGGCTGGGTGGTAGGGGTCCCTGATGATGGATGATCCCTTCCTGCAACAGCACTCCTTGTCGATGTGCTCAATGGTGGGGAGGGCTTTACCGATGATGGACTGGGCCAACTACTACTACTACTACTACTTTTTGTAGGAGTTTCCATTTGAGGGCATTGGTGTTTCCATACCAGGCTGTGATGCAGCCAGTCAATGTCTCCACCACACATCTACAGAAGTTTGTAGAAGTTTTAGATGTCACGGTAAATCTCTGTAAATTTCCAAGGGAGTAGAGGCGATGCCATGCTTTCTTTGTAATTGCGCATACATACTGCGTCCAGAACAGGTTCTCCGCAACAATAACATCAAGGAATTTAATGTTGCTGACTTTCTCCACCTCTGATTCCCGATGGAGATTCGCTCATGGACCTCCAGTTTGCTCCTCGGAGGTCAATAATCAGCTCCTTGGTCTTGCTCACACTGTTGTTGTGGCACCACTCAGCCAGATATTCAATCTCCCTCCTGTTACATACCTCAAGGAGCTCTGTGATTTTTTTTTGTGAGTATGATGTAATGGCCTTTTGGAGGTCACCTGATGTAATTTTCCTGCCGATGTGAGGTCACATGATGACATGTGCACCACGGATATAAAAGGGAAGACCTCAGATGACAGAGTTAGGTTTTTAGTTTTTAGTTTTCCAGCTAGAACGTGTGGCTGTGTCTCTGTTTCTGTTGTGTATTCGTTTTTATGATGCAATTTCATTTTTAAGATGGAGTGTTACGTTCTGTTGCAAGATACAATAGTGCTGGACTGGCAATTTTTGCTAGATGTGTTGATGTACCTTTTTCCAGCAGTACTGGAGAGTGAAGACTTTATCGAAGTACAGGACCCGAAGGATTGAGAGAAGTTGGTATCGTTCGGCAGTTTAGCAAAGGATCGACCTTATTGAGTCTTCGTTGAAGAAGTAGCAGCCTGCATTGAGGATAACTCTTGCCAAAAGAGCAAGGAAGTTCATGTGGGATTTGCTCTCTAGAAACTAAGGCCAGTTGTTTTAAGCCGTTTATTTCCTGCATCGTGAATCCTTTGGACAGAACCAACAGGAAAGTCGCGTCTATGAAGAAATCCTTCTCCAGAGAAGACTCTCCCAATTGAACGTATAAATCTGTTGGATTTTCGAATTTACCATTTTAAGAACTGTATTTGACTTTACCGCTTTAAGAACTGTTTTCGCATTTAACACTTTACGAACCAGTGCCGAGTGACGACTTGTTGAACGGCTGCATAACGGTTAACTTCCGGTTAAGGTTTTCGTTTGTTTTTTGTTGTTTATCCGTGTTTAATAAATGTTTGGTTGTTTTTATATAACCTGTCTTGATTAATATTCATTGTTGCCAGTTACGTAACACTCCTAAATGTTGATATGTCACTAACTTTGATTTAGCCAACAACAGTGGTGTCGTCAGCACACATTGGAGCTGTGCTTAGCCACACAGTCATAAATGTTAAGCGGGTAGAGCAGGGGGCTAAGCACACAGCCCTGGATGCCCCTGTGCTAATGGAGATCACGGAGGAGATGCCGTTGCCAATCTGAACTAACTGGGGTCTGCAAGTGAGGAAATCAGGGATGCAATTGTATAAGGAAGTATTGAGGCCAAGGTCTTGAAGCTTATTGATTAGTTTTATGGGGATGACGGTACTGAATGCTGAGCTGTGGTCGATAAAGAACATCCTGAAGTAGACATCTTTGCTGTCCAGGTGTTCCAGGGTTGTGTGAAGAGCCAATGAACTGGCATCTGCTGTGGACACGTTGTGCTGGTAGGCAAGCTGGAGCAGATCCAAGTCACCTCCCGGGCAGGACACAACACTTCATCACAGTGGATGGACGTGCTAGTGGGTGAGAGTCATTCAGGCAGGTTACCGTGGTTTCTCAGGTACCGGTGTTGGGGAGGGGAAGGGCACAGAGTGTTTTGGAAAGTTGACTGATTGTCAATGATGTGGTTTACGTGGACTTCAGCATAATCTTTGACAAGGACATGTAGAGCCTCAATATATACCGATACATAATGTCTACATACTTTGGTTGCACAGACAGATTGAAACAGCCACGCATGACGGTGGTCATCAGAGTGACAGCAACACTGGTACACTTTAGTCATTCTCTGTGCTCTGTGGCCCATCTGACTCGCTCTATTTTGGATCCCCAGTAGCAGGCTGGGAGTTTGGTCTACAGTTTAAAGCCCTCTATTGATACAGGGCAACTCGGCACACTGGATCAATAGAGGGTGATGGTGGAGGTGTGATTGGAAGATCAATAGAGGGTAATGGTGGAGGTGTGATTGGAAGCTTGAGCAGTTTCGTAGATGACTTGGACATTGAAAGTGTCAGGAATGACGAGGCTACAGCACTTTAGTAATGAGTTGGTAAGGTAGGCAGAAGAACTTAATCCTGACCATGTAAAGTGAACTGTTGGGCCCTCTGGGAGTGGGGGTCCTACACCACCAGGTTCAGGAACAGATTATTCCCTTCAGGCCAATGAGTCAAATTCTCCTTGACCGTGGATGACGTGGCTGACTGCTCAGATCTACAGTCAGCTGGCAGACTGATCAGTTATCTGCTACCAGCTCGAGTTGGTATCAGGGACAATAGTCAACCCCAGCAACAGCAAACCAGAGAAAATCTGCAGATGCTGGAAATCCAAGCAACACACACGAAATGCTGAGGAACTCAGCAGGCCAGGCAGCATCGATGGTCAATGTTCTGGGCCGAGAGCCTTCAGCAGGACTGGAGAAAAAGATGTTGTGTCCGAGTAAGACGTCCACTTATTGTTGCAAGCAGAACAAGTACTACACCGGGCCCTACGCCTCCTCCCTCACTACCATTCAGGGCCCCAGACAGTCCTTCCAGATGAGGTGACACTTCACCTGTGTGTCTGTTGGGGTCATAACCTGTGTCTGGTGCTACCTGTGTGGCCTCTTGTATATCAGTGAGACCCAATGTAAATTGGGAGACTGCTTCGCCGAGATTTACACTCCTTCCACCAGAAGAAGCGGGAACTCCCAGTGGCCACCCATTCCAATTTTAATTTTGCTTCTCATTCCAATATGTCAATCCATGGCCTCCTCTAATATCGCGATGAGGCCACACTCTGGTTGCAGGAACAACACCTTATATTCCGTCTGGATAGTCTCCAATCCGATGGCATGAACATTGATTTCTCAAACTTCTGGTAATGCACCCCTCTGACCATTCCCCATTCCTATTTCCTTCTCTCACCTGACCCCCTTGCCCGCCCATCACCTCCTTCTGGTGCTCCTCCCCCTTTTCTTTCTTCCACGGCCTTCTGTCCTCTCCTATCAGAATCCTCCTTCTCCAGCCCCAAATCTCTTTCACCAATCAACTTCCCAGCTCCTTACTTCACCCCTTCCCCCCGACTTCCTGGTTTCTCCCTCCCATCCACCCACTTTCACACTCTGACATTGCATCTTTTTTCCCCCCATCCTGCTGAAGGGTCTCAGCCTGAAACGTCAGCTGTGTTCCTTTCCACAGAGGCTCTCTGGCCTGCTGAGTTCCTCCAGCATTTAGTGTGTGGTCCCAGGAACAGCAAGGCCATACTGGCCAGACCAATGGCCCTCTCATCATGGGTCTCCCTACTTGAAGGTGCTCGGGATCTGATTCAGTGGGACTGGGTGGTGTAGCAAACGGCATACAGGCTAGGTTAAAGAAATTTGTCCTGTGGACATTTGTTCTCTATCAATAACTGCGAAGCGAAGGAGCTGGTCACCAGTGCAGTGTCCTCCTGGGCTGCTATACCTGGCACAGGTGGAGCCTGTTCCTTGCTCCTGTGCTCAGTAATCACCTGGGGGGTCCAAGATAGAGAGTGAGTCTGTCGGGCCATGATGCACAAATCCCCTGAGAATGAGGACAGAGGTGTACCCACCGTTTCTCTCAGCTTGAGGCTGTGTCAGTCTGTGTGGAAATAAAGTATGTGGGCACCATGTACCCAGGGCCCCTGGTGCTGTAAAAGACAGGCCTGGCCCCACTAGCACGCAATACCACGCACAGCTGCCACACTTCCTGTCTTCTTCCAAGTAAACACCTTTGACCACAAGTCCAACAGGTAGTGGTCAGCATCAGCATTAGCACAGAATGTGAGGGACAAGATCTCCATGGATTCTGTGAGTTTGGGAGAATGCCTCACCCGGTGTGCACCAAGACTTTATTTGACTGGAACTCTCACAGTCAGAGTCTTTCTCTGCAGTCAACACATTATGCCCATGTATGCTGCCCGCAGGATGGCCGTGGGGGGGAAAATTGCCACCCACCTCTTTGACTTGCCAAGAGGACGAGGAGACAGATGACGGGCTCTGGGTTCCGGTTTACCCTCAGCACCTGTGTAACAGAGGACTCTGATCAGAGGGCTGTTCCCAGGGTCACACAGTGGGACAGACGTCAAGCAGTGCTGGAAGATCATCAGCTCCGTGGAGGACTCTGTTCGGTCTTGCTGAAACTCATTGGTCTCCTCGCACAGCGAGATGTCTGTGAGGGAACGCTGCCGACTGGCACAGTCCAGCCTGTGCTGGGTGTAGCCAGTTGAAAGGCTCTGTGAGGGAAGACTGCTGTCCGGGCTCCATTTCCTCTCCACGTGCAGGGGCAGAGTTAGGTGGGGAAGCCGCTCAGACGATAAAAGGGAGCCACAGGAGGGGCAATGGTGCCAGGTCTGTATTTTTTTCTTCAACGTTTACATGACTGAATATACCAACCGTGAATGCAAAGATATTTTTTTGTTTTGCACAGTTTCTTCCTTTGTATGTAATTTTTATCAAAGTCTACTTTTGAAATTTAAGATACCTTTCTTCAACAATACAGTTCTTGAGCAAACTGGCAAAATCTACCGGTCACTTTGTATTAACATGGAGTTTATTTGTTCCAGTTGCAAACTTTCTTGTCAGGTTTAGGGTGAAGGGTAAGAGATTTAATAAGTGTACATTAAGAATCTTTTCACTCCAAGGAATTCTGAAACCCACAGGGAGTAAGGGGTGGAGGAGGACACAGAGATTCTGACAACACACAGTGGTATCTGGATAAACCCACTGGGAGTGAGGGAGGGAAGGAAGATGAAGTTTCTCGTTTTCCTACCCAAGCCCCTCAATAATGTAAAACCACGGTCTAGTAAACTTCTGCTGGGGACCTCTGCTTTCACTGAACGTCCACAGCATCTCTGATAGGTGATTCAAAAGGTTCAACAGCCTCCAGCGAACGTATTCCTCATCTGAGTCACTCTGGGACTGTGAACCCTGGTTGTACTGATAGTGAAGAGGAGGGCGGAGGTGGTATTGAGCGAGGGGACTGAGGTTGATCTGTTACCTGGCAGGATTTTGGAGCACCTGTTCTTTGTGATGTTACACATCTGCAGGGCCTCTCTGTGTCGATGTGAGCTGAAGAGCTGTGAGTACGTCTGCAGAGTCTGTGGGGAAGGCAGAGGTGAGTGAGGCAGCCAGACACAGCAACGAGTCTGCATCATGCACCCTCCCTCCCTCCCCCACCTCCCCATATCCCCCATTCTTCCCCTCTGGCCTCCTCCCCCATTCCCTCCTCCACTCACATCTCTCCCCGCCCCATGCTCTCCCTTTCCATGCCCCTGTCCCCGCCTCGGCCTGTGACAGGACAAATGCAGGGATAATGAAGCGAGGAGCAGCGATATGGAGGGGAAGAGGCCTTGCTCCACCTGTCTACAGCTCCCTGAAGGTAGGAGCCCAGGGGATATAAACACTGGGCTGGGTCAGCAGCGTGGTGTCACCTTCAGCAGGAAAGTCGGCAGTCAGAGTGAAACAGGCCCTTCCGCCCAACTGTCCGTGGCTACCTGAGCTAGTCCCATATTCCTCTACACCTCTCGCACCCACGTACCTGTCCAAATGTCACCTTAACATTAAAATTATACAGCAACCCAGCTTTAATTCCCTCTGCTGTTTGTACCTTCTCCCCATGACCGCGTGGCTTTCCTGTGGGTGCCGGGTACAGTTGGGTTGGTAAGTTGTGGCCATGTTCTGTTTGTTCTGCAGACATGGTGACATTTGCAGGCTCCTCCCCACCCCCCAGCACGATCTCTAACTGTATTGGTCGACGATGAAAATGGAGCACTTCACTGTATGTTTCGATGTACAGGTGACAAAATAACGCAACTCCTTAACCTAATCTTAATCTCTACTCTCTACTCTGGCACTCGTTCCGAGCACCAACCACACTCCGTATGATCAAAGTTGCCCCTCACGTACACTTTCAATCTTTCCCCTCTCATTGAAACCTATGTCCTCGAGGTTCAGACTCCCCTACCTCGAGTGGCTGAGTGGAGATGTGTCTCTACTCAAGGAGGTGTACGGTGCTCCTTCCCTCTGCTAGCCTGCAGGTCACCCATGCGCAAGATGCAGCAAAGGTTAATACCCCCCGATCAGGGTCACGGTAAGCCACGGGAGCAGATGGTGGACGGTTGTATGAGCAGCTGGCACGTATCACAGTTCCTGGTTATGCAACCAGTGATGCCAGGCAAACAATCTCTGAAGGGTATTGGTCATGGCTGGGGTCACCTGTCTTTTAAAGACACTGCCCAGGAGAAGGTAACGGTAAGGCACTCTGCAGAAATTTGCCAAGGAACAAACATGGTCATGAGACCATGATCGCCCACGTCAAGCAACACGGCACATAATGATGGTGACGCTGAGAGAAGCTGTGGCCATCCACCCTCCTTCGTGATTTACATAGAACACAGAACAGGGCAGCACAGGAACACCCCTTTGGCCCCAAGTCATAGACCACAAGATATAGGGGTAGAATTGGGCCATTTGTCCAACAAGTCTGCTCTCCCATTTCATCTCAGCCCTAATCTCCTGCCTTCTCCCTGTATCCCTCCCTTCTCCCTGTTTCCCCCCTCCCCCTTTTCCTTGTCCCTGGGCCTCCTGTCCCATGATCCTCTCATACCCCTTTTGCTGATCACCTGTCCAGCTCTTGGCTCCATCTCTCCCCCTCCTGTCTTCTCCGATCATTTTGGATCTCCCCCTCCCCCTCCCACTTTCAAATCTCTTACTAGCTTTTCCTTCAGTTAGTCCTGACGAAGGGTCTCGGCCTGAAACGTCGACTGTACCGCTTCCTAGAGATGCTGCCTGGCCTGCTGCGTTCACCAGCAACTTTGATGTGTGTTGCTGCAAAGTGGCATACCTGTTTCTGAGGGAAATGGCCACAGGGGTGCTCTGCTCTAACAGCCTATTTCCATTTCTCCTGACAGTCACCCAGCTACTTGCATCCTGCAACTGCGGGGTGACTACTTCCCTGTAACTGAGATCAATTATATCCTCATTCTCTCATATAAGACGAAGGTCATCCAGTTGCTGCTCCAGATCCCTAACGTAGTCTTCAAGGAGCTGCAGCCGGATACACCGAAAAAAACAAACCTTCAGAACTTCCAGTTTCCCAAGACATTTCTCTCTAGTAATGGCAACTTCACTCACTTCTTCCCCGACACTCTTGGACTTCCAGCACACTGCTAGTATCTTCCACAGTGAAGACTAATGCAAAATACTTTGCTTGTCTCCCATTGCTACCTCTCCAGCATCATTTTCCAGTGGTCCAATATCCATTCTCTCCTCTCTTTTACATTTTATATATCTGAAGAAACTTTTGGTATCGTCTTTGATATTATTGGGTATCATATCTTCATAATTTATCTTTTTCTTCTTTATGACTTTTTCATTGCCTTCTGTTGGTTTTTAAAAGCTTCCCAATCCTCTAACTGCCCACTAATTCTTGCTCTATTATATGCCCTCACTTTGGCTTTTACATTGACTTTGACTTATTTTGTCATCATGCATGGTCATGCCATCTTGCTTTTAGAAAACTACTTCTTCTTCAGAACTACTTCTGAATTGCTTCCTGAAATTCCAGCCATTACTGCTCTGCCGCCATCCCTGCTAGTGTTCCACTGCAATCAATTTTGGCCAGCTCATCTTATGCCTGTGCTGAACCAATTAAATTAGTCATCGAATTGAACTAATCTCTTCTGGTAAGATTGAAGCACACTGGGACGCAACAGCTTCTACTCAGTGTTAGAAAGATTCCAAAGGTGTTATTGTCTTTTTTAAACATTTTTTAAAATTCTGGACATTAAGAACTTAAATTACTGCAGGTCTACCTCATCAGTGATTTACTCGTTGATGGAGAAACTGAAGTTGGTGTGGACTGTCTTGCTGCCTGCTACAGGGAGGTGTCAGAGTTGGTGTGCAAAGGCAGTGTGCAGCTTAACAGCAGGTGATTGTCTTAGTCACTCTTCTTGTGATAGCAAGATCCTGTTGGACATTGGTAATGTGGATTGCTGCAAGTCTGATTCACTGGATTACTGGCGGGACCAGCAGTGGAGGAACTGCGAGGCCTCAGTCATAGCAAGGACCGGGCCTCAAGCTGTGGTGCCACCTGTTTGCAGCTCCCAGGAGAGAGGAGTCTGAATCAGTGCCAGAGCTGGTGTGGTGTGGCATCGGTGCTGCTCTCCAGTGTTCACTCGGCACAAAATAAGTTGCATTGTGTTCAATTGTAGACTGCTGCAACATTCAGGGATTCAGGGACTTGGACTGTATATTTTTTGTGTGACTGTATTTTACAGTATTTTATATGTGCTATATATGCTGTGAGCTGTGTGTGACTGTAGGTACTGTGTTTTGAACCCTGTCCCTACAGTAACGCTGTTTCACTTGGCTGTGTTCTTGAGTATTCATTTACGGTTCAATGACAATCAAACTTGAACTTGAACATCCGGCTACACGATGTCCGCGCCCCTCCGGTCTGCTCACACTCATTTGCTTGTTTAAGTGTCTCTTTAAATTCTAACGCTTTGCATTACAAAATGACAATAAAAGAGGACTGTGTGTCTTCATAATCTAAATTCTCTTATGTTTCTGCTTCTATCACCACCCCAGACAGTGTGTTCTGTTAACCCATCGCTCGCTGTGTAAAAAACACTTCTCCTCACATTGCCTTTGATATTACCACCTCTCACCCTAAATACATGCCCTCTGGTATTAGACATTTCAACCCTGGGGAACATCCACTCTGTCCACTCCATCTCTGCCTCTCTATCACATTCCTCAGCCTCCACCGCTCCCGAGAAAACAACACAAGTTTGTCCAACCTCTCGTTACAGTACATACCCTCAAATCGGGACAACATCCCCGATAGGCAGGAAGAGGGATGAGGTCCTGACGTGTGAGTTTCGGGAACTAGGCAGAAGGCTGAAGAACAGGGCCTCAAGGGTGGCGTTCTCAGGATTGCTGCCAGTGCTACGTGATGTTGATGGTGAGAATTGGAGAGGATGGCAGTTGAATGCGTGGCTGAGGAGTTGGTGCAGGGAGCAGGGTTTTAGATTTTTAGATCATTGGGATCTCTTCTGGGGAAGGTGGGACCTGTACAGATTGGATGGGTTGCACCTGAACTCGAGGGGGAGCAATATCCTTGCAGGTAGGTTTGCTAGCATGGTTTGGGAGGGTTTAAACTAATTTGCGAGGGGGATGGGACCTGGAGTGATAGAGCAGTGAAAGAAGTGCATGGAGTAATAGAGCAGTGAAAGAAGTGCATGGAGTAAAGCCAGATCTAACATACAGAGAGGCTTTGAGGAAAGAGAAGCAGAATAAACGGTGTAAAGACAGTAAGGTAGAAGGGCTGAAATGTGTGTACCTCAATGCAAGAAGCATCAGGAACAAAGGTGATGAACTGAGAGCTTGGATACATACATGGAATTATGATGTAGTGGCCATTACAGAGACTTGGCTGGCACCAGGGCAGGAATGGATTCTCAATATTCCTGGATATCAGTGCTTTAAGAGGGATAGAGAGGGTGGAAAAAGGGGAGGAGGGGTGGCATTACTGGTCAGGGATACTATTACAGCTACAGAAAGGGTGGGTAATGTAGCAGGATCCTCTTTTGAGTCAATATGGGTGGAAGTCAGGAACAGGAAGGGAGCAGTTACTCTACTGGGGGTATTCTATAGGCCCCCTGATAGCAGCAGAGATACAGAGGAGCAGATTGGGAGGCAGATTTTGGAAAGGTGCCAAAATAACAGGGTTGTTATCATGGGTGACTTTAACTTCCCTAATATTGATTGGCACCTGATTAGTTCCAAGGGTTTAGATGGGGCAGAGCTTGTTAAGTGTGCCCAGGATAGATTCCTGTCACAGTATGTGGACAGGCCGACCAGGGAGAATGCCATACTAGATCTAGTACTAGGTAATGAACCGGGTCAGGTCACAGATCTCTCAGTGGGTGAGCATCTGGGGGACAGTGACCACCACTCCCTGGCCTTTATAATTATCATGGAAAAGGATAGAATCAAAGAGGACAGGAAATTTTTAATTGGGGAAAGGCAAATTATGAGGCTACAAGGCTAGAACTTGCAGGTGTGAACTGGGATGATGTTTTTGCAGGGAAATGTACTATGGACATGCGGTCGATGTTTAGAGATCTCTTGCGGGATGTAAGGGATAAATTTGTCCCAGTGAGGAAGATAAAGAATGGTAGGGTGAAGGAACCATGGGTGACAAGTGAGGTAGAAAATCTAGTCAGGAGGAAGAAGGCAGCATACATGAGGTTGAGGAAGCAAGGATCAGATGGGTCTATTGAGGAATATAGGGAAGCAAGAAAGGAGCTTAAGAAGGGGCTGAGAAGAGCAAGAAGGAGGCATGAGAAGGCCTTGGCGAGTAGGGTAAAGGAAAACCCCAAGGAATTCTTCAATTATGTGAAGAAAAAAAGGATGACAGGAGTGAAGGTAGGACCGATTAGAGATAAAGGTGGGAAGATGTGCCTGGAGGCTGTGGAAGTGAGCGAGGTCCTCAATGAATACTTCTCTTCCGTATTCACCAATGAGAGGGAACTTGATGATGGTGAGGACAATATGAGTGAGGTTGGTGTTCTGGAGCATGTTGATATTAAGGGAGAGGTGGTGTTGGAGTTGTTAAAATACATTAGGACAGATAAGTCCCCGGGGCCTGACGGAATTATTCCCCAGGCTGCTCCACAAGGCAAGGGAAGAGATTGCTGAGCCTCTGGCTAGGATCTTTATCTCCTCGTTGTCCACTGGAATGGTACCGGAGGATTGGAGGGAAGCAAATGTTGTCCCCTTGCTCAAAAAAAGGTAGTAGGGATAGTCCGGGTAATTATAAACCAGTGAGCATTACATCTGTGGTGGGAAAGCTGTTGGAAAAGATTCTTAGTGATAGGATCTCTGGGCATTTAGAGAATCATGGTCTGATCAGGGACAGTCAGCATGGCTTTGTGAAGGGCAGATCGTGTCTAACAAGCCTGATAGAGTTCTTTGAGGAGGTGACCAGGCATATAGACGAGGGTAGTGCAGTGGATGTGATCTATATGGATTTTAGTGAGGCATTTGACAAGGTTCCACACGGTAGGCTTATTCAGAAAGTTAGAAGGCATGGGATCCAGGGAAGCTTGGCCAGGTGGATTCAGAATTGGCTTGCCTGCAGAAGCAGAGGGTCATGGTGGAGGGAGTACATTTGGATTGGAGGATTGTGACTAGTGGTGTCCCACAAGGATTGGTTCTGGGACCTCTACTTTTCGTGATTTTTATTAATGACCTGGATGTGGGGGTAGAAGGTTGGGTTGGCAAGTTTGCAGACGACACAAAGGTTGGTGGTGTTGTAGATAGTGTAGAGGATTGTCGAAGATTGCAGAGAGACATTGATAGGATGCAGAAGTGGGCTGAGAAGTGGCAGATGGAGTTCAACCCGGAGAAGTGTGAGGTGTTACACTTTGGAAGGACAAACTCCAAGGCAGAGTACAAAGTAAATGGCAGGATACTTGGTAGTGTGGAGGAGCAGAGGGATCTCGGGGTACATGTCCACAGATCCCTGATAGTTGCCTCACAGGTGGATAGAGTAGTTAAGAAAGTTTATGGGGTGTTAGCTTTCATAAGTCGAAGGATAGAGTTTAAGAGTCGCGATGTAATGATGCAGCTCTATAAAACTCTGGTTAGGCCACACTTGGAGCGGGAGTGCGGAGGAAGACATTTTTGAATTTTCTGGTTTCTTTTCCCAACGGCGTTCAGAGAGG
This sequence comes from Mobula birostris, assembly GCF_030028105.1. Taxonomy (NCBI): domain Eukaryota; kingdom Metazoa; phylum Chordata; class Chondrichthyes; order Myliobatiformes; family Myliobatidae; genus Mobula; species Mobula birostris. The sequence goes on from NC_092374.1 coordinate 1,846,668, forward strand.
CGGGACTGTGCAGGTGTGTGACGTAGGGCAGTGAAGCGCAGAAGATTTAAAAGGAACAGAGCCTCATACAGCGGGCAGCGTAGTTTGCAGGCTGCGGAGCGAGCCGGGAGCAGAGTGAAGGCTTAAGGGCTTCGCTCACTGGGCTTAGGCGGAAACGGGCGAGGCGAGGAAGGTTTGGTATTCATTTTTTTTTGTTGTTATTTGAGGAGAGGGACAGTATGAGTGTGAGGGCAGTTTGTTGTTCTCAGTGCCGGATGTGGGAGGCCCTGGAGTCTCCAAGCCTCCCAGATGTCCACATCTGTGCCAGGTGCGCCGAGATGCAGCTCCTAAGGGACCGCGTTGGGAACTGGAGCTGCAGCTCGATGACCTTCGTCTGGTCAGGGAGAGTGAGGAGGTGATAGAGAGGAGTTGCAGGCAGGTGGTCACGCCGGGGCCACGGGAGGCAGACAAGTGGGTCACGGTTAGGAGGGGGAAGAGGAAGAGTCAGGTAATAGAGAGTACCCCGGTGGCTGTGCCCCTTGACAATAGGTACTCCTGTTTGAGTACTGTTGGGGGGGACAGCTTACCTGGGGGAAGCGACAGTGGCCGTGCCTCCAGCACAGAGTCTGGCCCTGTAGCTCAGAAGGGTAGGGAAAGGAAGAGGAGGGCAGTTGTAATAGGGGACTCGATAGTAAGGGGGTCAGATAGGCGATTCTGTGGACGGGGTCCAGAGACCTGGATGGTAGTTTGCCTCCCTGGTGCCAGGGTCCGGGATATTTCTGATCGTGTCCAAGATATCCTGAAGTGGGAGGGTGAGGAGCCAGGGGTCGTGGTACATATAGGTACCAATGACATAGGTAGGAAAAGGGAAGAGGTCCTGAAAGGAGAATATAGGGAGCTAGGAAGGGAGTTGAGAAAAAGGACTGCAAAGGTAGTAATCTCGGGATTACTGCCTGTGCCATGCGACAGTGAGAGTAGGAATGCGATGAGGTGGAGGATAAATGCGTGGCTGAGGGATTGGAGCAGGGGGCAGGGATTCAAGTTTTTGGATCATTGGAACCTCTTTTGGCGCAGGCGTGACCTGTACAAAAAGGACGGGTTACACTTGAATCCTAGGGGGACCAATATCCTGGCAGGGAGATTAGCGAGGGCTACTGAGGTGACTTTAAACTAGAATGGTTGCGGGGTGGGAATCAAATTAAAGAGGCTAGGCGTGAGGAGGTTAGTTCACAACAGGGGGATGGGAACCAGTGCAGAGAGACAGAGGGGTGTAAAGTGAGGGTAGAAGCAAAAAGTAGTAAGGAGAAAAGTAAAAGTGGCAGGCAGGCAAATCCAGGGCAAAAATCAAAAAGGGCCACTTTTCAACATAATTGTATAAGGGCTAAGAGTGTTGTAAAAGCGAGCCTGAAGGCTTTGTGTGTCAATGCAAGGAGCATTCGTAACAAGGTGGATGAATTAAAAGTGCAGATAGTTATTAATGAATATGATATAGTTGGGATCACAGAGACATGGCTCCAGGGTGACCAAGGACGAGAGCTCAACGTTCAGGGATATTCAATATTCAGGAGGGATAGACATGAAAGAAAAGGAGGTGGGGTGGCGTTGCTGGTTAGAGAGGAGGTTAACGCAATAGAAAGGAAGGACATGAGCCGGGAGGATGTGGAATCGATATGGGTAGAGCTGCATAACACTAAGGGGCAGAAAACACTGGTGGGAGTTGTGTACAGGCCACCTAACAGTAGTAGTGAGGTTGGAGATGGTATTAAACAGGAAATTAGAAATGCGTGCAATAAACGAACAGCAGTTATAATGGGTGACTTCAATCTACATGTAGATTGGGTGAACCAAATTGGTAAAGGTGCTGAGGAAGAGGATTTCTTGGAATGTATGCGGGATGGTTTTTTGAACCAACATGTCGAGGAACCAACTAGAGAGCAGGCTATTCTGGACTGGGTTTTGAGCAATGAGGAAGGGTTAATTAGCAATCTTGTCGTGAGAGGCCCCTTGGGTAAGAGTGACCATAATATGGTGGAATTCTTCATTAAGATGGAGAGTGACATAGTTAATTCAGAAACAAAGGTTCTGAACTTAAAGAAGGGTAACTTTGAAGGTATGAGACGTGAATTAGCTAAGATAGACTGGCAAATGACACTTAAAGGATTGACGGTGGATATGCAATGGCAAGCATTTAAAGATTGCATGGATGAACTACAACAATTGTTCATCCCAGTTTGGCAAAAGAATAAATCAAGGAAGGTAGTGCACCCGTGACTGACAAGGGAAATTAGGGATAGTATCAATTCCAAAGTAGAAACATACAAATTAGCCAGAAAAAGTGGCTCACCTGAGGACTGGGAGAAATTCAGAGTCCAGCAGAGGAGGACAAAGGGCTTAATTAGGAAGGGGAGAAAAGATTATGAGAGAAAACTGGCAGGGAACATAAAAACTGACTAAAAGCTTTTATAGATATGTGAAAAGAAAAAGATTGGTTAAGACAAATGTAGGTCCCCTACATACAGAAACAGGTGAATTGATTATGGGGAGCAAGGACATGGCAGATTAATTGAATAATTACTTTGGTTCTGTCTTCACTAAGGAGGACATAAATAATCTTCCGGAAATAGTAGGGGACAGAGGGTCCAGTGAGATGGAGGAACTGAGGGAAATACATGTTAGTAGGGAAGTGGTGTTAGGAAAATTGAAGGGATTAAAGGCAGATAAATCCCCAGGGCCAGATGGTCTGCATCCCAGAGTGCTTAAGGAAGTAGCCCAAGAAATAGTGGATGCATTAGTGATAATTTTTCAAAACTCTTTAGATTCTGGACTAGTTCCTGAGGATTGAAGGGTGGCTAATGTAACCCCACTTTTTAAAAAAAGGAGGGAGAGAGAAACTGGGGAATTATAGACCAGTTAGCCTAACATCGGTGGTGGGGAAACTGCTAGAGTCAGTTATCAAAGATTTGATAACAGCACATTTGGAAAGTGGTGAAATCATCGGACAAAGTCAGCATGGATTTGTGAAAGGAAAATCATGTCTGACGAATCTCATAGAATTTTTTGAGGATGTAACTAGTAGAGTGGATAGGGGAGAACCAGTGGATGTGGTATATTTGGATTTTCAAAAGGCTTTTGACAAGGTCCCACACAGGAGATTAGTGTGCAAACTTAAAGCACACGGTATTGGGGGTAAGGTATTGATGTGGATAGAGAATTGGTTGGCAGACAGGAAGCAAAGAGTGGGAATAAATGGGACCTTTTCAGAATGGCAGGCAGTGACTAGTGGGGTACCGCAAGGCTCAGTGCTGGGACCCCAGTTGTTTACAATATATATTAATGACTTGGATGAGGGAATTAAATGCAGCATCTCCAAGTTTGCGGATGACACAAAGCTGGGCGGCAGTGTTAGCTGTGAGGAGGATGCTAAGAGAATGCAGGGTGACTTGGATAGGTTACGTGAGTGGGCAAATTCATGGCAGGTGCAATTTAATGTGGATAAATGTGAAGTTATCCACTTTGGTGGCAAAAACAGGAAAACAGATTATTATCTGAATGGTGGCCAATTAAGAAAAGGGGAGGTGCAATGAGACCTGGGTGTCATTATAATCATACCAGTCATTGAAAGTGGGCTTGCAGGTACAGCAGGTGGTGAAAAAGGCGAATGGTATGCTGGCATTCATAGCAAGAGGGTTCGAGTACAGGAGCAGGGAGGTACTACTGCAGTTGTACAAGGCCTTGGTGAGACCACAACCTGGAGTATTGTGTGTAGTTTTGGTCCCCTAATCTGAGGAAAGACATCCTTGCCATAGAGGGAGTACAAAGAAGGTTCACCAGATTGATTCCTGGGATGGCAGGACTTTCATATGATGAAAGACTGAATGAACTAGGCTTATACCCATTGGAATTTAGAAGATTGAGGGGGGATCTGATTGAAATGTATAAAATCCTAAAGGGATTGGACAGGCTAGATGCAGGAAGATTGTTCCCGATGTTGGGGAAGTCCAGAACGAGGGGTCACAGTTTGAGGATAAAGGGGAAGCCTTTTAGGACCGAGATTAGGAAAAACTTCTTCACACAGAGAGTGGTGAATCTGTGGAATTCTCTGCCACAGGAAACAGTTGAGGCCAGTTCATTGGCTATATTTAAGAGGGAGTTAGATATGCCCCTTGTGGCTAAAGGGATCAGGGGGTATGGAGGGAGGGCTGGTACAGGGTTCTGAGTTGGATGATCAGCCATGATCATACTGAATGGCGGTGCAGGCTCGAAGGGCTGAAGGGCCGAATGGCCTACTCCTGCACCTATTTTCTATGTTTCTATGTTTCTATGTGTCCAGTTCTGGTCACCTCACTATAGGAAGGATGTGGAAGCATTGGAAAGGGTACAGAGGAGATTTACCAGGATGCTGCCTGGTTTAGAGAGTATGCATTATGATCAGAGATTAAGGGAGCTAGGGCTTTACTCTTTGGAGAGAAGGAGGATGAGAAGAGACATGATAGAGGTGTACAAGATAATAAGAGGAATAGATAGAGTGGATAGCCAGCGCCTCTTCCCCAGGGCACCACTGCTCAATACAAGAGGACATGGCTTTAAGGTAAGGGGTGGGAAGTTCAAGGGGGATATTAGAGGAAGGTTTTTTACTCAGAGAGTGGTTGGTGCGTGGAATGCACTGCCTGAGTCAGTGGTGGAGGCAGATACACTAGTGAAGTTTAAGAGACTACTAGAGAGGAATTTAAGGTGGGGGGGGGTATATGGGAGGCAGGTTGTAAGGATCGGCATAACATTGTGGGCCGAAGGGCCTGTACTGTGCTGTACTATTCTATGTCCTGTCCTGGTAAACCTCTTCTGCATCATCTCCAAAGCCCCAACATCCTTCCTATAGTGGGTGACCAGAACTGGATGCAATACCCCAGATGCTGCCTAACGAGACTTTTATAAAGCTGCAACATAACTTTCTGACTTTTGAACCCAATGTCTTGACTAGTAAAGGCCATCAACCCCTATAGTCACTTTCAGGGAGCTTTCAAGATTCCCCTGCTCATCAACATTGTTACGGATCTTGCTCAGAACAGTGCACTGATTTAATATACCTCTGTAAGGCCATAAGTAAAACTGAGACTGGGGGAAAGGACAGGGTCAGTAATAGCAGGGGTAGGAAAATGGAAGAAGGAAGAGAGTGTGACTGAAGCAGGGGAGACAGTGGTTTTCCCGGGGCACACTACTGGACCATAGACCGCACAGACATGGCTATGGGTGAGAAGGGTGAAATCTTCCCATCAGTGGATAACACAAAATTTGGAAGTGTCGCAGTGAAGAGAGTCAGAAACTACAGGAGGACAGCAAACAGCTGGCAGCGAGGGCAGACAGGTGGCAGATGGAGTTTAACAGGGAAATGGCGGAAAGAATAAAGAGGCAGAGTACAGGGCAAAGGCACAGGGGAAGAAGGGACACGGTCAGTGTGAAGGGGAGATCTGTAGCCCACACCATCAACCTCAACCCAGAGCAGTCAGAGGCTTGCACACGCTGCGCGACCAGTCCTGTACCTCAAACTCCCTTTTGCAGCTGACACCAGGACGCCCGGACTTCTCGATCAGAGTGCCCAGGCACTCTTGGAACTGTGGCACTGGAATTGCCGTATCCCCAAACAGCTGGGCTTCCAGAAGCACAAAATGGATAAATCGGTACTGCTCCTGCAGAGAGAGAGGGGAAAAGAGTGGGTTAGACCTGGGACAGGGAGAGAGAGTCATATCCTTGTTCATTTATACACCTGAAACGCCCCTCAATCCACTCAACACCCTGCTGCATCAGCTCCAAAGCCTCTGAGAACGTGAGAATCAGTCTGGTGAATCCTTGCAGGAGCATTGCGGAGAACAGTCTGCACATCGCAAGCCAGTGTGATCTTCCCAAGGCCCTGTATAATTGGAACACTGAGATTGTGGCCTGTATCGGGTCCTGGACCAGCTTCACTCCCCTCAGCACTGAACTGGCTCTGTGACTGTGGCCTGTATCGGGCCCTGGACCGGCCTCACTCCCCTCAGCATTGAACTGTTTCTGTGACTGTGGCCTGCAGCCATCAGGCCCTGAACCGGCCTCACTCCCCTCAGCACTGAACTGGCTCTGTGACTGTGGCCTGTATCGGGCCCTGGACCGGCCTCACTCCCCTCAGCATTGAACTGTTTCTGTGACTGTGGCCTGCAGCCATCAGGCCCTGAACAGGCCTCACTCCCCTCAGCACTGAACTGTCTCTGTGACTGTGGCCTGCAGCCATCAGGCCCTGAACCGGCCTCACTCCCCTCAGCACTGAACTGGCTCTGTGACTGTGGCCTGTATCGGGCCCTGGACCGGCCTCACTCCCCTCAGCATTGAACTGTTTCTGTGACTGTGGCCTGCAGCCATCAGGCCCTGAACAGGCCTCACTCCCCTCAGCACTGAACTGTCTCTGTGACTGTGGCCTGCAGCCATCAGGCCCTGAACCGGCCTCACTCCCCTCAGCACTGAACTGGCTCTGTGACTGTGGCCTGTTTCGGGCCCTGGACCGGCCTCACTCCCCTCAGCATTGAACTGTTTCTGTGACTGTGGCCTGCAGCCATCAGGCCCTGAACCGGCCTCACTCCCCTCAGCACTGAACTGGCTCTGTGACTGTGGCCTGTATCGGGCCCTGGACCAGCCTCACTCCCCTCAGCATTGAACTGTTTCTGTGACCGTGGCCTGCAGCCATCAGGCCCTGAACAGGCCTCACTCCCCTCAGCACGGAACTGGCTCTGTGACTGTGGCCTGCAGCCATCAGGCCCTGAACCGGCCTCACTCCCCTCAGCACTGAACTGGCTCTGTGACTGTGGCCTGTATCGGGCCCTGGACCGGCCTCACTCCCCTCAGCATTGAACGGTTTCTGTGACTGTGGCCTGCAGCCATCAGGCCCTGAACCAGCCTCACTCCCCTCAGCACTGAACTGGCTCTGTGACTGTGGCCTGTATCGGGCCCTGGACCAGCCTCACTCCCCTCAGCATTGAACTGTTTCTGTGACCGTGGCCTGCAGCCATCAGGCCCTGAACAGGCCTCACTCCCCTCAGCACGGAACTGGCTCTGTGACTGTGGCCTGCAGCCATCAGGCCCTGAACCGGCCTCACTCCCCTCAGCACTGAACTGGCTCTGTGACTGTGGCCTGTATCGGGCCCTGGACCGGCCTCACTCCCCTCAGCATTGAACGGTTTCTGTGACTGTGGCCTGCAGCCATCAGGCCCTGAACCGGCCTCACTCCCCTCAGCACTGAACTGGCTCTGTGACTGTGGCCTGTATCGGGCCCTGAACTGGCCTCACTCCCCTCAGCACTGAACTGTTTCTGTGACTGTGGCCTGCAGCCATCAGGCCCTGAACAGGCCTCACTCCCCTCAGCACTGAACTGGCTCTGTGACTGTGGCCTGTATCGGGCCCTGAACCAGCTCTGTGACTGTAGGCTCACTCTTGGGGACTCTGTGCGTCATGTGTTTACTTTTTATTGTTTACATGAATTGTTTTTTTCCCACTCATTGGAGGATAGAACAGGGACTGCTACTACCACTACGTTGACTCAGGCCTAGGGGGCCGGTGTCGGGTGCAATGATGGACCCTCCACTTCTCCCTCATCAGTGTGTTCAGTTCATCTACATTAGCCGCGCCGCTGTCTTCTCGGAGCATGTTGACCATAGTCTTGGGAGGGCGCCCAGGGTTCATCCTCCCATGCTTGGACTCCCATATGATGACTAGGCTGGCAGGTAGCACGGGGTGGCATAGACAGTGCCCCGCTAGTTGCAGCCTTCTCGCCTCGATTTTAGTGGAGAGCATCGGCAGGTTGTTATAGAGCTCGACGTTCGTCATGTGCTGTTGCCAATTCACATCAACAGGGAGACGAATACAAAAATGTCTCCCTTTGTGGAGGGAGGGTTTTCGTGGATATAACTGTGTTTCTTTGCTTAGTGGATGCCTGCAAGAAGACGAATCTCAAGGTTGTATATGGTACACATACTTTGATAATAAATGTACACTGAATATCTTTTGATCCTAAGCCACCTCGTTCGAAGGACGGTTTCAGTTTTTACTGACGGAGCCACACCAGCCCTTCTGCTTACCTGCCTCTCTTTATCCTCTGGAGCATAGAAGAACGGGAGGGGGGAGATCTGATAGAGATGTACAAAATTATGAGGGGTAGAGATGCAAGCAGGCTTTTCACTAAAGTTGGGTGAGACTACAACTAGAGCACATGGGTTAAGGGTGAAAGGTGAAATGTTTAAGGGGAATGAAAATGAAATACAATGTTGGAAACTGTATGGGCATGCACTTTGGTGGAAGAAGTAAACAAGAAGACTATTATTTGAATGGGGAGAGAATTCAAAATGTAGAGATGCAAAAGGACTTGGGAGTCCTTGTGCAAGATACCCTATAGGTTAAACTCCAGGTTGAGTCGGTGGTGCAGAAGGTGAATGCAATGTTGGCATTCATTTCTAGAGGTATAGAATGTAAGAGCAGGGATGTTATGTTGAAGCTCTATAAGGCACTCGTGAAACCACACGGAGTATTGTGTGCAGTTTTGGGCTCCTTATTTTAGAAAGGATATACTGACATTGGAGAGGGTTCAGAGAAGATTCACGAGAATGATTCCAGGAATGAAAGGGTTACCATATGCGGAATGTCTGTCTGCTCTTGGGCTGTATTCCCTGGAGTTCAGGAGAATGAGGGGGATCTCATAGAAACATTCCAAATGTTAAAAGGCCTGAACAGATTGGTACAGGAGTCCAGAACAAGAGGGCACGACGTCAGGATTGAAGGATGTCCTTTTAGAACTGAGATGCGGAGAAATTACTTTAGACAGAGGGTGGTAAATTTGTGGAATTTGTTGTTACGAGCGGCTGTGGAGGCCAAGTCATTGGGTGTATTTAAGGCAGAGATGGATAGGTTCTTGATTAGCCAGGGCATCAGAGGGTATGGGGAGAAGGCAGGGGAGTGGGGATAACTGGAAGAATTGGATCAGCCCATGATTGATTGGTGGAGCAGACTCGATGGGCCAAATGGTCTACTTCTGCTCCTATATCTTATGATCCTATGGTCTTATGGAACACAAGAGGGAACTCAGAGGGTGGTGAGTATGTGGAATGAGCTGCCAGCATCAGTGGAGGATATAGGGTTGATTTCAACATTTAAGAGAAGTTTGGATAAGTGTGCGGATGGGAGTGGTATTGAGAGCTACGGTCAACGGGACCAGGCAGATTAGTCAGTCTATATCAGTCAAAGGGCCTGTTTCTGAGCTGTAGCACTCTATCACTCTATGACAACGTGTATCCTTGGATGTTAAACTCCCAACCATGACCTTTCAGCCAAGACTCAGTGATGCCCACAATGTCATACCTGCCAATATGTAACTGTGCTACAAGATCCTATACCTTATTCTATATATTGCGTACATTCAAATAGGTCCTGCATTCTTCTCCCTTTTCAAATTTGTCCTAATTTACACTGCAGCTCATTCCACTGACTGCAGTCTTGCCCTGTCATCTACCTGTCCTTCCTGACAGTCTCTGCTTGTATACCAACTGCCCCATCCTCAGCCCTATCATTCCGGTTCCCATCCCCTTGCCAAATTAGTTTAAACCCTCTCCAAACCTGACCACAAGGATATCGGTGCTCCTTGGGTTCAGCTGTAACCTGTCCCTTTGAACAGGCCATACCTTCCCCAGGAGAATCTGAACTCCTGCTCCCTGCACCAGCCCTCAGCCATTCGTTCATCTGTACTATCTTCCTATTCCGGCCCTGAGTAGTCCGTGGAACTGGGAGTCATCCAGAGAGGACTACATTGAAGGTCCAGCCCTTCAACCTCTTCCCTAACTCCCTTTACTCACTGTGCAGAACCTCCTACCTCTTTCTAGCTACGTCACGGATGCAAACGTGCAGCACGACCTCTGGCTGCTCACCCTCCCTCTGGAGAGTATCCTGCCACCACTCTGAGACATCCTGGACCCTAGCACCTGGGAGGCAACACACCATCACACCATCTTGGTTTCTGTGTCGCTGCCATCCCCCTAACTATCGAGTCATCGAGTCTCCCATTACTGTTGTTCTACCCTTCCCTCTGAGCCTCCGGCCTGGCTGCTGCTGTTGTGCCCTGAAAGGTCATCCCCGTAGCAGTACCCAAAGGGGTACACTTGTTGCTGAGGGGAATGGCCACAGGAGATCGCCGCACAAACTGCTTACTCCCCTTACTTCTCTTGATGGCAATCCATCGAGTAGGTGAAGCCTGTACTCTAGGTGAGACTACCTCGGTAAAAGTCTCCGGGAGGGTCCTGCGTGTCAGCTCAAGTTCCATGACCATGTCGGTCCAGAGCTGCGCTCCCTGCAGATGTAGCCATCAGGGAGGCCGTTAGGTAGCCTACAATTCCACATCTTACAGGAGGAGCATTCACTCCCATGCCACCTATATAACTTCTGCCCAATGGACGAGGGGATAAGAGGAATGTCCAGGCTGGAGGCTCCCTTTCACCAAGGCTAATGTCTGCCTCCACCCGAGGGTGAACGAGCAAGGGAGGGGCACGTGCTTGGGCAGAAGGCACAAGCTGTTGGCCGAGTATTAGATGGATCAGAGTTGTGCGCTGACATCTCACCAGGGTCTGCACCATGCCTGGCCGCTTGCCCCGCAACCGATCGACACACTGGAAAACGTCCACCTTGCTTTCCTCCTCTGCCATCTTCAGCAGGTAGTCGATGGCGATGAAGGTTCCTGTACGACCCACACCAGCACTGCCAACAGAGCAGAGAGCAGCATCACAGCCACAACCGACATTCAGTATCTCAGCAGAGTCCCCACCCATGGAAACACCACCCTCACCTGGAACACCTTGGAAACCCCCTCCCAGAAACCCACACCCAGGCACGCCCCACCAGTGGAAACACCACCCACACTGGAAATACCCCACCCAGAAAAGCCCTCACTCAGGTATGCCCCACCAGTGGAAACACCACCCACAGAAACCCCACACCCAGAAAACCCCAACCCCAGGCACGCCCCACCCACAGAAACCCCACACTCAGGCAAATCCCACCAGGGGAAACACCATCCACAGAAACCTCACCCAGGCACACCCTACCGAAAAAAAACACCACTCGCACCGGGGGTCACCTACCCTGAAAACATACCCAAGGACAAATTTCCACTTATAGCAAACACCACCCAGGAAACACCACATACTGATGTCCCACCATGAAAACCCACCCATGGGTAAATCTCACCCAAAAAACTAACCCAGGAAAGCCCATCTATCTATGGAACTGTACCCTAACCAGGAACGCCGGGGAAACCCTCACCCAGGAAGCAACAGCCCTCACAAGAGTGAACAGGGAAACTCAAGGAACTGCTTGGAGTTTGTCAAAGTTTGGGATTCGGAGACAGGATGGGGTTGGGGTTGTGCATGGACATAGGAATGGGGATGGAAATGAGAATGGGGTTGGGACGTGCCACCATTTGGAGATGGAGGATGGGGATGGAAATGGGATGGGATTGGGACCAATGATGGGGCTTGGAATGGGGACAAGGTTGGGTTTCGTGATGGGATGTGAGGATGGGGATGAGGAGTGAATTCGCAGTGGGATGGGGTTTGGCAATGGGATGGGGTTGGAACAGGTGCCACTTTTGGAGATGGAGTTGGGAACGGGAATGGGGATGGGAATGAGAATAGGGTTGGGATTGGTGCCACTGTTTGGAGATGGCATTTGGGGATGGAATTATGATGGGGTTGGGACCAGTAATGGGATTGGATTGGGGACAAGGATGGGTTTCATGATAGGATGCAATGGGGTGGGTCTGGAGATGGGGGGGGGATGGGGATGAGGAATGAATTTGCAATGGGATGGCGTTTGGGAATGGGGTTGGGACTGGTGCCACTGTTTGGCGATAGGGTTTGGGAATGGGATTGGGATAGGGTTTGGGAATGGGAATGGGAATGGGATGGGGCTTGGGAATGGGATTGGGATGGGGTTTGGGAATGGGATTGGGATGGGGCTTGGGAATGGGAATGGGAATGAGATTGGGTTGGGGTTTGGGAATGGGATTGGGATGGGGTTTGGGATGGGGTTTGGGAATGGGAATGGGATGGGGTGAGACAGGTTATGGGGTTTGGAGAAGGATGAGCAATGCAATTGGAGATGAAATCTCACCTGCAGTGGATGATCAGGGGCCCTGTGTGATGGTCAATTTGACTGACAGCCTTCAGCAGTCGGTAGATACCAATGGGATTCTTGGGAGTGCCATGATCAGGCCACTGCAGAAATTGGAATTGGTGTATTTTCCGGGCGGACCCAGGTGCGGTTCCAGCCTGAGAAGAAGTTGGGAGAAATCAGCGTTGTACATGGTCCATCCCAAGTCCTGACCCCAGCCGACCTCTGACCATCCCCTCACCCTCTGACCTTGTGCAGCTCCAGGATGCGGATGGTGAACTCCTTGCTCCTGGGACTCGTGGCGCTGATCTTGGTGATGGTGAACTCCCCGAAGGTTTGGCTTCCCTCCTTTGGCCAGTATCGCTCACACTTACACTGCAAAGGAAAGGCACGAGTCACTCTCACACCACAGGTCGGCAGGGGTCAAGGAAGGGCAGAGGTCATATAGGGTCAGAGGGGTCAATAGGGTCACAAGGGGGTGGAATGGGGGTCGGTGTGAGGTCAATACAGGTCACAGGAGGATAGGGTGGGGTCACAGGGTCAGAGTGGGGTCACAGGAGTCAGCGTAGAGTTACAGGAGGGCAGGGTGGGGTCAGTGTGGAGTCACAGGAGGGCAGAGTAGAGTCATTGCAAGGTCACGGGAGGGCAGAGTGGGGTCAGCATGGAGTCACAGGGTGGCAGGGCGGGGGTCAGCGTGCAGTTATGGGGGGGCAGAGTGGGGTTACCGTGGGGTCACAGGAGGGCAGGGTGGGGCCAGGGGGTTGACTCACCTTCCCCTGCTCACTGACTCTGGTTAGCATGACGATCCTGCTGGAGCCTTCCTGCCACACCATGTGCCAGAAGTCGTCAACGGTTTCCTCCAGTGGCCCTGCAGGGTCAGGCAACACAACAGGTGAACCGGCCCCCTTTGCACCCATCGCTGTGCAGGTCACCCGGGGCAAAGGCCGGGAGGGGCCAAGTCATTGGGTATGTTCATAGTGGAGGTTGATAGGTACTTGGTTAGTCAGGGCGTCAAAGGTTATGGAGAGAAGGCAAGAGAATGAGGTTGAGAGGAAAAATAAATCAGCCATAACAGAATGTCAAAGCAGTCTCGGTCGGCCGAGTGGCCGGATTCTGCTCCTATGTTTTATGGTGTTACTGGGTCAGCGGATGGGACGATTGAGTCAGGGTCAGTCTGTGGAGATCAGGGATGTAAGGTCATGGGACAAGCAGGAGCCCGGCATCAGAGGTCAGGAATGTCTGGGTCTGATTGTGGTCAGAGGTGAAAGATGCCTAAATACACCAGAGGTCAGGCTCGCTAGGGTGTGCCCAGGGTCACCACAGTGGCCCAGGGTGTGTCCAGATTGGTGAGTGATGGCAGCGGTGACACCATCTGGCTGCAACAGACTCACCTTGTGCTGCGATGTAATGGTTTTGCCTTCTGAAACCCTACAGGGAAGGAGCAAAACATTATTGTCAAGCAGGGGGAGCAGTCCACCAACACCTCCCATGGCTCTCTGACCTCTGACTCCCGGCCTATCCCTCAGAGCACTCTGCCCCCTGCCACCCACATTGCACTCTGAGGCCCACCTTCCCCTTTGACCTCTGACATACTCCTATTGGACTCGAACCTGGTCCCTCCGATTTGGAGTGCACCTCTCCCTGCTTCCACTGGCAGGATTGTGTAAGCTGCTGTCCACTGACCGACTCCTCCATCGTGGATCCACAGGGAATGGGTGATCATTAGCACCTCTGTTCTCTCTGGTCAGGATGTTGAATCTCAGCCTGGCTGGGACAACTGTCTGGATACAGCTGACCGGTGATCTCTAGCTCTGGCTGGACTGACCACAGAGTCCTTGAGCCTCTGTGGGTACCGGGGGAAGGCCTGGTGACTGGGGAGATGCCCCTGTCCTGCGCTGCTGCTTGACCTGGGTGCTGTTCACCCTTTGAGAACCCAGCTCCCTCATCAGGGATTACAAGGTAACATGGATGGGGGGGGGGCGGGTACGAGGTGCTCTGGTCTAAGTACAAGTTGGCAGGACTCACCAGAATTACAGTTCGGCACAGATTAGATGGGCTGAAGGGCCTGTTTCTGTGCGTAGTGCTCTATGATCTTACCTCGAGGACTACTCTGTCATCACCTTTCTCTCCCCCGACCAGGAGAGTGTCCAATACCTGTGTGCTTTTGGACCGTGGCTGAGCTCTGACATTTGTCACTGCTCAGAGAACATTGTGTTCAGTGGATCTTTGACTATGCCCCTCCATTTTGGGAGGAGTTTTTTCTGTGAGGCCAGCTGGACTAGATGGTGGAGAGTGGGCTGCTCGAGAGAGCTTGTAAAGGTGTGGGGTGATTCTGACTGGGTTAACCCCACAGCAGGAATCTCTGTTCAGGCCCAGGCTTCAAAAACCTCTTCACTGGACATGGCAGAAAATGCTTCAGCCTTGACCCGAGCGCTCACACATCAGGAGCTACTACCTCCTGCTTGTTGCCCCCTCTACCCCACAGCCCAAGCTGACACTCACGTCAATATAGCTGGCATTGATATATCCATTACTGCGACCCTTCAGCACCACGCGCGAGTTGTCATCTGTCAAAGGCACAGGAGGTGAGAGCAGCATCAGTAAATCAGCTACCACACAACAGCTACAGCAGCGAAGGACTACGTGGTGCTTACTGGCACGGCAAAGGATAAATCCAGCCATTCCATCTCCCTGCCCTCTACAGATCCTGTCCTTTCTGCTGTTTGTCCAGCTGCCTGTTGGACACCACAGCTCCACACTATCGCAGTGTTGTTGCTGACCCTAATTCTTTGCTGCAGAATGCCTCACTGAGTCACTTTTGGACCTGTCAACAATCACCTGCACAACGCACTCTAGGCTGGTTTCACCATTGGACACATGGCATGGAAATCACATCAGACCAAGTGGGCACCCATCTGTATTAGTCCCTTCTCCAGCAATGGACACAGGGCACGGAAATCACATCAGACCAAGTGGGCACCCATCTGTATTAGTCCCTTCTCCAGGAATTATTTAGCCACACATCATGGAGTCAGGCTTTCCAGCCCTTCGAGCCACACTGCCCCAGTGACCCTCCCACCACCATGTCCATTCTAATCCATTTCCACACCCCGTGTCCATTCTTATCTGCTCCCACTCCATGTCCATTCTTAT
The DNA here is from genome assembly GCF_030028105.1 of Mobula birostris. Taxonomy (NCBI): domain Eukaryota; kingdom Metazoa; phylum Chordata; class Chondrichthyes; order Myliobatiformes; family Myliobatidae; genus Mobula; species Mobula birostris. Next base: position 1,861,971 of record NC_092374.1, read on the forward strand.
CTGATCCCATCTCATGTCCATTCTTATCTGCTCTCTCCCCCATAGTCATAGTCATACTTTATTGATCCCGGGAGAAATTGGTTTTCATTACATTTGCTCCATAAATAATAAATAGTAATAGAACCATAAATAGTTAAATAGTAATATGTAAATTATGCCAGTAAATTATGAAATAAGTCCAGGGCCAGCCTATTGGCTCAGGGTGTCTGACCCTCCAAGAGAGGAGTTGTAAAGTTTGATGGCCACAGGCAGGGATGACTTCCTATGACGCTCAGTGCTGCATCCCGGTGGAATGAGTCTCTGGCTGAATGTACTCCTGTGACCAACCAGTACATTATGTAGTGGATGGGAAACATTGACCAAGATGGCATGCAACTTAGACAGCATCCCCTTTTCAGACACCACCGTGAGAGAGTCCAGTTCCATCCCCACAACATCACTGGCTTTAGGAATGAGCTTGTTGATTCTGTTGGTGTCTGCTACCCTCAGCCTGCTACCCCAGCACACAACAGTAAACGTGATAGCACTGGCCACCACAGACTCGTAGAACATCCTCAGCATCATCCGGCAGATGTTAAAGGACCTCAGTCTCCTCAGGAAATAGAGACGGCTCTGACCCTTCTTGTAGACAGCCTCAGTGTTCTTTAACCAGTCCGGTTTATTGTCAATTCATATCCCCAGGTATTTGTAATCCTCCACCATGTCCACACTGACCCCCGGATGGAAACAGGGGTCACTGGTACCTTAGCTCTCCTCAGGTCTACCACCAGCTCCTTAGTCTTTTTCACATTAAGCTGCAGATAATTCTGCTCACACCATGTGACAGAGTTTCCTACCGTAGCCCTGTACTCAGCCTCATCTCTCTTGCTGATCCCATCTCATGTCCATTCTTATCTGCTCCCACCCCATGTCCATTCTTTTCTGATCCCACCATCTCACGTCCATTCTTATCTGCTCCGACCATCTCATGTCCATTCTACACTCCCATGTCCATTCATATCTGCTGCCACCATCTCCCTATGCAGACCACATGCTAGAACATGGGATCATCGTTGCACAGTCACTGAGGTTGAAGGGGCTACTCCTGTGTTGTGTGTATTATGTTCTTCCCGTCCTTTGCTTCAAGGTGAACTGACTCAGTCTTTCTAATCTCACCTCATAATGAAACTTCTCCATCCCAGACAATGTCCTGGTGAATTTAAGAGACTACTAGACAGGTATATGGAGGAATTTAAGGTGGGGGGTTCTAATGGAGGTAGGGTTTAAAGGTCAGCACAACATCGTGGGCCGAAGGGCCTGTACTGTTCTATGTTCTATGTATGAATCTCCTCTGCACCCTGTCCAGCACGCTCACATCTTTCCTACGGTCCGGTGAGCAGAACTACACCCAGCAGCCCAGCTTACATAAAATGACGCTTTTTAAGCTTGGAGCATTACTCCCTTGCTTTTGTATCCAGTGCCCCAACTCATGAAGGCTGATATCCCAGGTGCCTTCTCAACCACATTATCTACCTGTGTCACCACCCACAAGGGCTGTTGGACTTGTACTCCAACCTCCCTCTGTTCCTCAATACTTTAAAGGACCTAACTTTGACTGGTGTATGTCCTAGCCTCACAGAGCTTCCAAAATGCAACAGCTCACATTCAGGAGGGTTAAACTCTGCCTGCTGTTTCTCTGCCTATATCATCAAAATCACCTTGCTCTAAGACCACCCTCACAATGTGTCCCATCCAGATTCTCCTTTATCCAGTCTGCTTGTCGAATTCTCAGAACACTGTGTATCAAATGCACCCTCCTCTTCTGAGTCCACGTGGGGTTTGCCTGATCCAGTCATAGCCAATCACAGCTTGGTAACAGACTCCAGCATTCACCTACTACAGGTATGGGATGTGATCACCTCTAACCAGTCCCAGTTCTCCGCTCACATCCCTTTTCCCTTCTGCACAGAACACAGAACAGTGCAGCACAGGATCAGGGCATTCAGCCCACAACGTTGTGCCGAACCAGCTAAAGAGCAGATCAAAAACAGCCAAACACTAATCCCTACTAATTACACAATGCCCATATCCCTCCATCTTCCTCACATCCATGTGACTATCCAAATGTCGCTGAAAAGTCTCCAATGTATTTGCCTCCACCACCTTATGAGGCATCCTCCACATTCCACCTGAACCTACCCCCTGTCAGCTTCAATGTACGCCCTCATTTCAACCTTGGGAAACAGATACTCTCATAAGACCCTAAGACACAGGAGCAGAATTAGGCTCTTTGGCCCATCGAGTCTGCTCTGCCATTGTGATGGCTGATCCTTTTTTCCCTTGCACAACCCCACTCCCCGGCCTTCTCTCTATAATCTTTGATGTCGTGTCCAATCAAGAACCTGTCAAGCTCTGTCTTAAATACACCCAATGCCCTGATCTCCACAGCTGCCTGTGGTAATAAATTCCAAAAAATTCACCACCCTCTGGCTAAAGAAATTTCTCCACATCTCTGTTTTAAATAGATGCCCCTCTATCCTGAGGCTGTCCCCTCTTGTCCTAGACTCTCCTACCATGGGAAACATCCTTTCCACGTCTACTCTGTTTAGGCCTTTCAACATTCAAAAGGTTTCAATGAAATCCTCCCTCATCCTTCTAAATTCCAGTGAGTACAGACCCAGAGCTATCAAACATTCCTTGTACGACAACCCTTAACTTCCAGGAATCAATCATCCTTGTGAACCTCCTCTGAACCCTCTCTAATGCCAGCACACCTTTTCTTAGATGAGGAGCCCAAAACTGTTCACAATCCTCAAGGTGAGGCCTCACCAGTGCCTTATAATGCCTCAGCATCACATTCCTGCTCTTGTATTCTAGACCTCTTGAAATGAATGCTAACATGGCATTTGTCTTCCTCACCACCGACTGTCTCTCCAAGTTGACCTTTAGGGTCTGCACATATATTTCTACTACCAAAGTGCATTTTCCAACATTGTATTTCACTTGCCACTTTCTTACCCATTCTCCTAATCTGTCTAAGTCCTTCTGCAGCCCACCTGTTTCCTCAGCACTAGCTGCCCCTCCACCAATCTTCATATCATCTGCAACTTGGTAATAAAGCCATCCATTCCATCATCTAAATCATTTATACACAACATAAAAAGAAGTGGCCCCAACACCGACCCCTGCGGAACCACGAGTCGCTGTTAGCCAATCGGGAAAGGATCCTTTTATTCCCACTCACTGCCTCCAACCAATCAGCCAGGGCTCTAACAACGTTAGTAACTTTCCTGTAATACCATGGGCAGCCTTGGTTTTTTTTTAGCGTGTCGCACCAGACAGTCAGCTATTCTTGTCTGGCACGTGGTGTCAGGATTGTTCTCCTTTCAGATTAACCAGGTCGTAATACGAATGTTCCTGACCAACCCTTTTTTTTTTAATGAGGCTGAGTGACTAGCTCGATGCTCAACCCGGCATGGATGGAAAGCGTGCTCGAGGGTGGCCCGACCTGAATTCGATCTCCGGAGCCTTCACTCCGGAGACCGGCGCTGATCTCACTGCGCCACCAGCCGGGGCAGCCTTGGTAAGCAGCCTCATGTATGGCAACTTGTCAAAGGCTTTCTGAAAGTCCAAATACACAACATCCACTGTACATCTTTATCCATCCTCCTTGTAATCTCCTCAAAGAATTCCAACAAGTTTGTCAGGCAGGATTTTCCCTTAAGGCCTTTGTCCTATCTTGTCCTGTGTCACCAAGTACTCCATCACCTCATCCTTAACAATCGACTTCAACATCTTCCCAACCACTGAGGTTAGGCTAACTGGTCCATAATTCCCTTTCTGCCGCCTTCCTCCTTCCTCCACAGATTTCCTACTCTCTGGCTAAACAATTCCTCCTTACCTCTTCTAAAGGATCACCCCTCAATTCTGAGGCCGTGCCCTCTAGTTCTGGGTACCCCCACCATAGGAAAAATCCTCTCCAGATCCACCCTATCTAGTCCTTTCAATACTCAGCAGGTTTTATTGAGGTCCCCCGCATTCTTCTAAATTCCAGTGAGTACAAGCCCAAAGCTGCCAAACGCTCCTCATACGTTAACCCCTTCACTCCCAGAATCATCCTTGTGAACCTCCTCTGGACTCTTTCCGATGACAACACATCTTTTCTGAGATATGGGCCCAAAACTGTTGACAGTACAACAAGTGTGGCCTGACTACTGTCTCACAAAGGCTCAGCATTATGTCCCTGTGTTTATATTTTATTCCCATTGAAATAAATGCCAACATTGTATTTACCTTCTTCACCACAGACTCAACCTGTAAATTAACCTTTTGGGAGTCTTGCACGAGGACTCCTAACTCCCTCTGCACCTCTGATGTTTGAACCTTCTCCCCTTTTAGATAATAGTGCACCCTATTCCTTTTACCAAAATGCATTATCATATATTTCCCAACAATGGGCCACTTCTTTGCCCATTCTTCCAACTTGTCTAAGTCCTGCTGCAATCGCATTGCTCCTCTCTCATACCACTGTAATTTCCTTTTCTCCGCTGAAATACTGCTATGTCAGACTTTACTTCCTCCCTATCAAATTTCAAGTTGAACTCAATCATATTGTAATCACCGCTTTCTAAGGGTCCTAGTACCTTAAGCTCCCTAATCCAGTTCGTTACATAACATGCAATCCAGTATAGCTGACCCCCTCGTAGGTTCAACAACAAACTGCTCTAAAAACCCAACTCATAGGCATTCAACAGACTCACTCTCTTGAGATCCATCACCAACTTGATTTTCCCAACAGACCTGCATGTTGAAACCTCCAATGACTACCCTTTGACATGCCTTCTCTATTTTTCTTTGTAATCTGAGGTCTACATCCAGCTACTGTTGAGATACTTTATACTTTATACTTTATTGTACTTCTTGTACTGAAGCCGTCAGCGTAGGAGTTGAGTGGGCGAAGTGGTCCCGACCCTCCAAGCAGACCATTGCCTTTGTCAGAGCTGGGGAGCAGCCAATACCTGCCAAAAGAACATCTGCAGGCATCCTGACCTCTACAAGGGACTGGCAGCTGTTGGTGGACCTCGAAGGGCAGCTGAAGTTCCCCAACCATATCGCAGCCACCACCCTGCGACCAGACATTGTCCTAGTGTCTGAGTCGACTAAGCAAGTGGTGCTGCTGGAGCTGACAGTCCCATGGGAAGATCGCTTGGAAGAGGCCTTTGAAAGGAAGCTGTCCAAGTACGCAGGACTGGTCAGCAACTGTCAGCAGGCTGGATGGAGAGCGAGGTGTCTCCCAGTGGAGGTTGGTTGTAGGGGATTCGTAGCCCGTTCCTTAGTTAGAGCCTTCAGCAATTTGGGCATCGAGGGAGAGAGGAAGAGGAGAGCCATCCGCAGTACCACCGATGCGGCAGAGAGGGCCTCAAGATGGCGGTGGCTCAAAAGAGGGGAGCCATGGAGTCATAAGTAACTAGCCACCTGGACACAAGCTGGGGTCTGATCAGCCCCGGCTGGGTTACCTGGAGGAGGTTGTATGATGTTGAAAGACCCGAAACACCCGATGATTCCAGGAACATCACTGATGATGTGTCCAAAAGCATCAATAGATGTATGTACACAGCTATACCTGTATATAATTGCCATTAAGGTGCTTTTACACTTGAAGTTTCTTAACTCAACCCACAAGGATTCAACATCTTCTAATCCTATGTCACATCTTTCTACTGATCTGTCCTACCGAGTCCCTTCACTCCAGTTCCCACCCTCCTGCCAAATTAGTTTAACCCTCCCCAACAGCTCTAACAAGCCTGCCCACGTGAATATTGGTTCTCTTGGGTTCAGGTTCAACCTGTCACTTTTGTACAGGTCATACCTCCCCCAGAAGAGATCCCAATGATCCAAGAACCTGAAGCCCTGCCCCCTGCACCAGCTTCTCAGCCACGCATTAATCTGCCAAACCATCCTGTTTCTACCCTCACTGACACGTGGCACAGGCAGCAATTACTACCCAGGAGGTCCTGATTCTCAGCTTTCTACCTAGCTCTCTAAATTCACTTATCAGGACCTCTTTGCTTTTCCTTCCTTTATCATTGGTGCCAATATATACCAAGACATCTGGCTGCTCTTCCTCCATCTCCAAAGTGCTGTGGACGCGATCTGAAATGTCCCTGACCCTGGCACCTGGGAGGCAACATACCATCCGGGTGTCCCATCCACGTCCACAGAATCTCCTGTCTGTTCCTCTGACCATTAAATCCCCTATCACTACCGCTCCCCTCTTGTCCCTCCTTCCTTTCTGCACCACAAACCCATGATCAGTCCCAGTAACTCAGTCTCCATGGTATTCTGCTGGGAGGTTATTCCCCACAACAGTATCCAAAATGGTATATTTATTTTTGAGAGAAATAGCCACAGGGGTGCTCTGCACTAACTGCCTATTCACATTTCCATTTCTCCAAGGACCCACATGGGAGGTTAGTTAAGGAGATTCAGTCGCTTAGTATACATGAAGAGGTAGTAAATTGGATTAGACATTGGCTCAATGGAAGAAGCTAGAGAGTGGTAGTGGAGGATTGCTTCTCTGAGTGGAGGCCTGTGACTAGTGGTGTGCCACAGGGATCAGTGCTGGGTCCATTGTTATTTGTCATCTATATCAATGATCTGGATGATAATGTGGTAAATTGGATCAGCAAATTTGCTGATGATACAAAGTTTGGAGGTGTAGTGGACAGTGAGGAAGGTTTTCAAAGCTTGCAGAGGGATTTGGACCAGCTGGAAAAATGGGCTGAAAGATGGCAGATGAAGTTTAATACAGACAGGTGGGAGGTATTGCACTTTGGAAGGACAAACCAAGATAGAACATACGGTGTAAATGGTAAGGCACTGAGGAGTGCAGTAGATCAGAGGGATCTGGGAATACAGATACAAAATTCCCTAAAAGTGGCGTCACAGGTAGATAGGGTCATAAAGAGAGCTTTTGGTACATTGGCCTTTATTAATCAAAGTATTGAGTATAAGAGCTGGAATGTTATGATGAGGTTGTATAAGGCATTGGTGAGGCCGAATCTGGAGTATTGTGTTCAGTTTTGGTCACCAAATTACAGGAAGGGTATTAATAAGGTTGAAAGAGTGCAGAGAAGGTTTACAAGGATGTTGCCGGGATTTGAGAAACTCAGTTACAGAGAGAGGTTGAATAGGTTAGGACTTTATTCCCTGGAGCATAGAAGAATGAGGGGAGATTTGATAGAGGTATATAAAATTATGATGGGTATAGATAGAGTGAATGCAAGCAGGCTTTTTCCACTGAGGCAAGGGGAGAAAAAAACCAGAGGACATGGGTTAAGGGTGAGGGGGTAAATGTTTAAAGGGAACATTAGGGGGGGCTTCTTCACACAGAGAGTGGTGGGAGTATGGAATTAGCTGCCAGACGAGGTGGTAAATGTGGGTTCTTTTTTAACATTAAAGGATAAATTGGACAGATACATGGATGGGAGGTGTATGGAGGGATATGGTCTGTGTGCAGGTCAGTGGGACTGGGCAGAAAATGGTTCGGCACAGCCAAGAAGGGCCAAAAGGCCTGTTTCTGTGCTGTAATGTTCTATGGTTCCATGGTTCTCCTGACAGTCACCCAGCTACTCGTCTCCTACAACTTCGTGGTGACTACTTCCCTCAAACTCTAATCAATTACCTCCTCACTCTCCCAGAACGGTAATTTAAACTACACTAGGTACAGTAAGAGAGAGATAAAAGGGGACCTTAACAGAAGCTTACCCAGAGCCAATGCCACTTCTGAGACGAGCCTCGGACTCCTACTCTCACAACTTGCCTACTCCCAACGATGGCTGCCCTGCTTGTCCCTTCTCTACTTTTAAAAAAGCGTTGCCGACCTGTGAGAAACCTGGTCACTGTGTGCTGCTCCTGCCACTGGAATGAACCCGGATGCCCTCATAAACCTCGATCAGATCTCCCCTCAGCCTCCGGCAGTCCAGAGGAAACATCCCAAGTTTATCCAGCCTCTCACCATAGCACCATGTCCTCTAAAGCAGGCAGCATTCTGCACTCTCTCCAAAGCTCAACGTCCTTCCTACTGTGCAGCAACCAGAACTGTACACAATAATCCAGATGTGGCCTAACCAGAGTGCAACCCATTAACATCCTCATTTTTGAACTCCATGCCTCAACTAATAAAAGCAAGCATTCCATACCCCTTCATATCCACCTTATCCAGCGGTGTAGCTCTGAACTTGGATCCCGAGGTCTCTCTGCTCAGTAACACTGTTGAGGATCCTCTCCTGAACAGTGTACTGTCTCCTTGCACTCGCCCTACTGAGGTGCAACGCCTCACATTTATCTGCTTTCAATTCCTCTGCCATTTCTCTGCCCGTATCTTCAACTGATCTATTTTCATTGTACTCTTTGCCAGTCTTCTACACCATCCACAACTCCACCAATCTTGGTTTCATCCGCAAACTTACTAACCCACCCATCTGCATTTTCATCCAGGTCATTTATGTACATTACAAACAGCTGAGGTCCCAGCACAGATCCCTGCGGAACCCCACTGATCACAGACCCCCAGCTCGGTAAAGTCCCTTCCACCACTACCCTCTGTCTTCTCTGCACAGGCCAGTTCAGAGTCCAAGCAGCCAATTGCCGTGGACCCCAAGTATCATAATCTTCTGGATTAGCCTCCCCATGAGGAACTTTGTGAAACACCTTACTAAAATCCACATGGACAATATCCACTGCCCTACCCTCATCAATCACTCTTGTCACCTTGTCAAAAATCTCAGCCATGTTGGTAAGGGACAGTCAACCACGCACAAAGCCATGCTGGCTTTCCCTAATTAGGCCAGGGGTTTCCAAAGGTTCATATATCCCATCCCAGAAGAATTTTCTCCAGCAATTTCCCTACAACTGACATGAGACTCACCGGTCTATAGTTCCCAGGATTTTCCCTTGTTCCCTTCCTAAATGGAGGTACAAGATTAGCCACTCACAAGTCCTCTGGGACCTCGCTTGTGGCTAGAGAGGACATGAGATACTGGTCAAGGGCCCAGCAATCTCATCTCTTGCCTCCTTCAATAGCCTGGAATAAATCTCATCAGATCCTGGGGGCTTATCCACGTTAATGCTCATTAGGAGGCCCAACACTTCTTCCTCCTTCACCTCTAAATGCCCTAACGTATTTATACACTCAGCACTGATCTCCTGGTCCTCCCTATCCTTTTCCTTGGTAAATATTGAAGCAAGGTACTCATTAAGCACCTCACTCACGTTCCCCGCATCCAAGCACGGTGACAATGTTTACCACTCCTTTTTATGTTTCTCTCTTTGCTGCTTTGTGCTTCCCCTCTGATCCTTCTCCCTGCAGCCCATCTCTCATCAGTGCCGATGGCCTGCCCTGGCATCTGTCCTCTGCTAATTCCTTCTGCTCAGCTTCACTCTCTCCTGGACGCATCAAAGAGGTGGGCTGATGTCTCCATGCTATCGCTTCGGGGGTCATCCACACAGGAACGTGCCTGGACTGGTTCAAAGATCTCCACAAGAGAGGCCTCCCACGAGTCGTTTCTCCAGAAGCCTTTGATTTGAGCTTATTTGGACCAGAGCTGTGTTCGCCCTGTTTGGACCGCCTATGTCTATATCTATGTCTATTTTAATCCTTATATAACCATGACAAAAACAAAAGTACATTTGAGCCACACTCACATGGTAAAATGGTGGCATATCGGTTCTTGCTTGTGTTCTGGGGTTCTTTCGCAACAGTGCAGGCATGTAGCGGGTAATTTGACAAATTCTGTAAACAGGGAGAACACGAGTCAGTGTATATACACAGACAGATTTTGCTGTCTCTTGTACCTCTGCATAATCCACACTGTGATGGCCAGGTGGGATTGTGGAGGAGGAGGAGGATGTGGAGGGACTGGAAAGCAGAACCTTGGGTCTTAGCACACGGAAATGTAATGTAAGAAACTGCAAAGATAACCCTGGTGCACAACAGAGTATTTATTCAAAACCAAGAAATTGGATAATGCTGATGTCGAAAGACAGAGAATCTCAGACAGGTTGTCAACATGAATGTCCTTGGCAGTAGGACTAATGAGAAACCTGAGCCGTTTTGTATGAATATCAGGAACAAGACAGCAGCTAGGGATAAGACAGACACCGACAGGCAGAATTTATCACTGGAGCCACAACAAGCATCTAATGTCCATAATGAAAACTTGATATTCAGCAAGGAGCAGAGTAGATGCTGGTCAGACCCTTTTATTCTATGGTAATATAAAAGAAGCTGTCAGGTGTCCTGCAAAACTTGAGGATGTATTTCCCCTAGACTTGATGGAATCTAGACTCAAGAACATTCAGGGTTTTTGGGAGGGCTGCTGAGGGAGCAGGAGAGGGTGTGAGTGGGTGTGGGGTTTTATGGAGTGTGGGGATGGGTACGGGGTATCAGGGTGTGTGGGGATGGGTACAGGGTATCAGGGTGTGGGGGGATGGGTACAGGGTATCAGGGTGTGTGGGGGTGGGTACGGGGTATCAGGGTGTGCGAGAGGATGGATACAGGGTATCAGGGTGTGTGGAGATGGGTACGGGGTATCAGGGTGTGCGAGAGGATGGATACAGGGTATCAGGGTGTGTTGGGATGAGGACAGGGTATCAGGGTGTGTCGGGATGGGTACAGGGTATCAGGGTGTGGGGGGGATGGGTAATGGGTATCAGGGTGTGTGGGGATGGGTACGGGGTATCAGGGTGTGTGGAGATGGGTACGGGGTATCAGGGTGTGGGAGGGATGGGTACAGGGTATCAGGGTGTATGGGGGATGGTACGGGGTATCAGGGTGTATGGGGATGGGTACGGGGTATCAGGGTGCGGGGGTGGGTACAGGGTATAAGGGTGTGTGGGGGATGGTACGGGGTATCAGGGTGTATGGGGGTGGGTACAGGGTACCAGGGTGTGTGGGAGGATGGGTATGGGGTATCAGGGTGTGGGGGTGGATACGGGGTATCAGGGTGTGTGGGGGGGGTGGTGGGTACGGGATATCAGGGTGTATAGGGATGGGTACGGGGTATCGGGGTGTGGGGGGATGGTTACAGGGTATCAGGGTGTGGGGGGGATGGGTACAGGGTATCAGGGTGTGTGGGGGATGGTACGGGGTATCAGGGTGTATGGGGATGGGTACGGGGTATCAGGGTGCGGGGGTGGGTACAGGGTATCAGGGTGTGGGGATGGGTACAGGGTATAAGGGTGTGTGGGGGATGGTACGGGGTATCAGGGTGTATGGGGATGGGTACAGGGTATCAGGGTGTCTGGGGTTGGGTACGGGGTATAAGGGTGTGTGGGAAGATGGGTACGGGGTATCAGGGTGTGTGGGGATGGGTACGGGGTATCAGGGTGTGTGGGGATGGGTACGGGGTATCGGGGTGTGGGGGTGGGTACTGGGTATCAGGGTGTGGGGGTGGATACGGGGTATCAGGGTGTGGGGATGGGTACGGGGTATCAGGGTGTGGGGGGGATGGGTACAGGGTATCAGGGTGTATGGGGGATGGTACGGGGTATCAGGGTGTATGGGGATGGGTACGGGGTATCAGGGTGCGGGGGTGGGTACAGGGTATCAGGGTGTGGGGATGGGTACAGGGTATAAGGGTGTGTGGGGGATGGTACGGGGTATCAGGGTGTATGGGGGTGGGTACAGGGTACCAGGGTGTGTGGGAGGATGGGTACGGGGTATCAGGGTGTGGGGGTGGATACGGGGTATCAGGGTGTGTGGGAGGGTGGTGGGTACGGGATATCAGGGTGTATAGGGATGGGTACGGGGTATCGGGGTGTGGGGGGATGGTTACAGGGTATCAGGGTGTGGGGGGGATGGGTACAGGGTATCAGGGTGTGTGGGGGATGGTACGGGGTATCAGGGTGTATGGGGATGGGTACGGGGTATCAGGGTGTGGGGATGGGTACAGGGTATAAGGGTGTGTGGGGGATGGTACGGGGTATCAGGGTGTATGGGGATGGGTACGGGGTATCAGGGTGCGGGGGTGGGTACAGGGTATCAGGGTGTGGGGATGGGTACAGGGTATAAGGGTGTGTGGGGGATGGTACGGGGTATCAGGGTGTGTGGGAAGATGGGTACGGGGTATCAGGGTGTGTGGGGATGGGTACGGGGTATCAGGGTGTGTGGGGATGGGTACGGGGTATCGGGGTGTGGGGGTGGGTACTGGGTATCAGGGTGTGGGGGTGGATACGGGGTATCAGGGTGTGGGGATGGGTACGGGGTATCAGGGTGTGTGGGGGGGTGGGTACGGGATATCAGGGTGTGTCGGGATGGGTACAGGGTATCAGAGTGTGGGGGGATGGGTACAGGGTATCAGGGTGTGGGGGGATGGGTACAGGGTATCAGGGTGTCGGGGTGGGTACGGGGTATCAGGGTGTGTGGAGATGGGTACGGGTTATCAAGGTGAGTGGGGATGGGTACGGGGTATCAGGGTGTGTGGAGATGGGTACGGGGTATCAGGGTGTGTGGGGATGGGTACAGGGTATCAGGGTGTGGGGTGGGTATGGGGTATCAGGGTGTCTGGGGATGATGGGTAGGGGGTATCAGGGTGTGTGGAGATGGGTACAGAGTATCAGGGTGTGGGGGTGGGTACGGGGTATCAGGGTGTGTGAGGGTGGGTACCGCGTATCAGGGTGTGGGGGGATGGGTACGGGGTATCAGGGTGTGTGGGGATGGGTACGGGGTATAAGGGTGTGTCGGGATGGGTATAGGGTATCAGGGTGTGGGGGGATGGGTACAGGGTATCAGGATGTGGGGGGATGGGTACGGGGTATCAGGGTGTGTGGAGATGGGTACAGGGTATCAGGGTGTGGGGGGGATGGGTACGAGGTATCAGGGTGTGTGGGGATGGGTAATGGATATCAGGGTGTGTGGGGATGGATACAGGGTATCAGTGTGTGTAGGGATGGGTACGGGGTATCAGGGTGTGTGGAGATGGGTACAGGGTATAAGGATGTGGGGGGATGGGTACGGGGTATCAGGGTACGGGGTATCAGGGTGTGTGGGGATAGGTACGGGCTATCAGGGTGTGTGGAGATGCGTACGGGGTATCAGGGTGTGTGGGGATGGGTACCGGGTATCAGGGTGTGGGGGGATATGTACAGGGTATCAGGGTGTATGGAGATGGGTACGGGGTATAAGGGTGTGTGGGGTGGGTACCGGGTATCAGGGTGTGGGGGGATGGGTACAGGGTATCAGGGTGTGTGGGGGTGGGTACGGTGTATAAGGGTGTGTGTGGATGGGTATGGGGTATCAGGGTGTGGGGGATGGGTACGCGGAATCAGGGTGTGTCGGGATGGGTACAGGGTATCAGGGTGTGTGGAGATGGGTATGGGGTATCAGGGTGTGTGGAGATGGGTATGGGGTATCAGGGTGTGTGGAGATGGGTACAGGGTACAGGGTATCAGGGTGTGGGGGGGATGGGTACGGGGTATCAGGGTGTGTGTGGATGGGTAATGGATATCAGGGTGTATGGGGATGGGTACAGGGTATCAGAGTGTGTGAGGGTGGATACTGGGTATCAGGGTGTGTGGAGATGGGTACGGGGTATCAGGGTGAGTGGGGATGGGTACGGGGTATCAGGGTGTATGGGGATGGGTACGGGGTATCAGGATGTATGGGGATGGGAACAGGGTATCAGGGTGTGGGGGGGATGGGTACAGGGTATCAGGGTGTGTGGGGATGGGCAATGGATATCAGGGTGTGTGGGGATGGATACAGGGTATCGGGGTGTGGGGGGGGGATGGTTACAAGGTATCAGGGTGTGGGGGAATGGGTACAGGGTATCAGGGTGTGTGAGGGTGGGTACGGGGTATCAGGGTGTGTGGGGATGGGTACAGGGTATCAGGGTGTGTGGGGATGGGTACAGGGTATCAGGGTGTGTGGGGATCGGTACAGGGTATAAGGGTGTATGGGGATGGGTACGGGGTATAAGGGTGTGTGGGGTGGGTACCGGGTATCAGGGTGTGGGGGGATGGGTACAGGGTATCAGGGTGTGTGGGGGTGGGTACGGTGTATAAGGGTGTGTGTGGATGGGTATGGGGTATCAGGGTGTGGGGGATGGGTACGCGGAATCAGGGTGTGTCGGGATGGGTACAGGGTATCAGGGTGTGTGGAGATGGGTATGGGGTATCAGGGTGTGTGGAGATGGGTACAGGGTACAGGGTATCAGGGTGTGGGGGGGATGGGTACGGGGTATCAGGGTGTGTGTGGATGGGTAATGGATATCAGGGTGTATGGGGATGGGTACAGGGTATCAGAGTGTGTGAGGGTGGATACTGGGTATCAGGGTGTGTGGAGATGGGTACGGGGTATCAGGGTGAGTGGGGATGGGTACGGGGTATCAGGGTGTATGGGGATGGGTACGGGGTATCAGGATGTATGGGGATGGGAACAGGGTATCAGGGTGTGGGGGGGATGGGTACAGGGTATCAGGGTGTGTGGGGATGGGCAATGGATATCAGGGTGTGTGGGGATGGATACAGGGTATCGGGGTGTGGGGGGGGGATGGTTACAAGGTATCAGGGTGTGGGGGAATGGGTACAGGGTATCAGGGTGTGTGAGGGTGGGTACGGGGTATCAGGGTGTGTGGGGATGGGTACAGGGTATCAGGGTGTGTGGGGATGGGTACAGGGTATCAGGGTGTGTGGGGATCGGTACAGGGTATAAGGGTGTATGGGGATGGGTACGGGGTATCAGGGTGTGTGAGGGTGGGTACGGGGTATCAGGGTGTGTGGGGATGGGAACAGGGTATCAGGGTGTGGGGGTGGGTACAGGGTATCAGGGTGTGTGGGGATGGGTACGGGGTATCAGGGTGTGTGGGGATGGGTACGGGGTATCAGGGTGTGTGGGGATCGGTACTGGGTATAAGGGTGTGTGGGAGGATGGGTACGGGGTATCAGGGTGTGTGGGGATCGGTACTGGGTATAAGGGTGTGTGGGAGGATGGGTACGGGGTATCAGGGTGTATGGGGGTGGGTACGGGGTATCAGGTTGTGCGGGGATGGGTATGGGGTATTAGGGTGTGGCGGGATGGGTACATGGTATCAGTGTGTGTGGGGATGGGTACAGGGTATCAGGGTGTGGGGGTGGGTACGGGGTATCAGGGTGTATGGGGATGGGTACGGGGTATCGGGGTGTGGGGGTATGGTTACAGGGTATCAGGGTGTGGGGGGAATGGGTACAGAGTATCAGGGTGTGGGGATGTGTACAGGGTATCAGAGTGTGTGAGGGTGGATACGGGGTAACAGGGTGTGTGAAGATGGGTACAGGGTATCAGGGTGTGGGGGTGGGTACGGGGTATCAGGGTGTATGGGGATGGATACGGGGTATCAGGGTGTGGGGGGATGGGTACAGGGTATCAGGGTGTGTGGGGATGGGTACGGGGTATCAGGGTATCAGGGTGTGTGGGGATGGGTACGGGGTATTAGGGTGTGTGGGGGTGGTTACCGGGTATCAGGGTGTGTGGGGGTGGGTACGGGGTATCAGGGTGGGGGGGATGGGTACAGGGTATCAGGGTGTGGGGGATGGGTACAGGGTATCAGGGTGTGTGCGGATGGGTACAGGGTATCAGGGTGTATGGGGATGGGTACAGGGTATCAGGGTGTGTGGGGATGGGTACAGGGTATCAGGGTGTGTGGGGATTAGTACAGGGTATAAGGGTGTGTGGGAGGATGGGTACGGGGTATCAGGGTGTGGGGGTGGGTACGGGGTATCAGGGTGTATGGGGATGGGTACGGGGTATCAGGGTGTGGGGGAATGGGTACAGGGTATCAGGGTGTGTGGGGATGGGTACAGAGTATCAGGGTGTATGGGGATGTGTACAGGGTATCAGAGTGTATGAGGGTGGATACAGGGTATCAGGGTGTGTGAAGATGGGTACGGGGTATCAGGGTGTGTGGAGATGGGTACGGGGTATCAGGGTGTGGGGGGATGGGTAATGGGTATCAGGGTGTGTGGGGATGGGTACGAGGTATCAGGGTGTGGCGGGATGGGTTCATGGTATTAGTGTGTGTGGGGATGGGTACAGGGTATCAGAGTGTGGGGGGATGGGTACCGGGTATCAGGGTGTGGGGGATGGGTACAGGGTATCAGGGTGTGTGGGTGGGTACGGGGTATCAGGGTGTGGGGGATGGGTACAGGGTATCAGGGTGTGTGGGGATGGGTACAGGGTATCAGGGTGTATGGGGATGGGTTCAGGGTGTATGGGGATGGGTACAGGGTATCAGAGTGTGTGAGGGTGGATACTGGGTATCAGGGTGTGTGAAGATGGGTACAGGGTATCAGGGTGTGGGGTGGGTACAGGGTATCAGGGTGTATGGGGATGGATACGGGGTATCAGGGTGTATGGAGATGGGTACGGGGTATCAGGGTGTGTGGGGATGGGTACCGGGTATCAGGGTGTGTTGGATGGGTACAGGGTATAAGGGTGTGTGGGAGGATGGGTACAGGGTATCAGGGTGTGGGGGGATGGGTACTGCGTATCAGGGTGTATGGGGATGGGTACGGAATATCAGTGTGTATGGGGATGGGTACGGGGTATCAGGGTGTGGGGGATGGGTACAGGGTATCAGGGTGTATGGGATGGGTACAGGGTATCAGGGTGTATGGGGATGGGAACGGGGTATCAGGATGTGGGGGGATGGGTACGGGGTATCAGGGTGTGGGGGGATGGGTACAGGGTATCAGGGTGTGTGAGGGTGGGTACGGGGTATCAGGGTGTGGGGATGGGTACGGGGTATCAGGGTGTGTGGGGATGGGTACGGGGTATCAGGGTGTGTGGGAGGATGGGTACGGGGTATCAGGTTCTGTGAGGAGGGGTACGGGGTATCAGGTTCTGTGAGGATGGGTACGGGGGTTTGAGAGCAGGGTCTGGGTGGGTCGGTGGGTCAGGGAGGAGGGTCTGGGTGGGCAGGTGGGTGGGTAGGTGGGTGGGGGAGAAGGGTTTTGGTATTAGCTGGGTGGGGGAGAAGATGTTTGACTTCATCACTCACTCTGAACTGCTTTGCTAGCTCATCAGTGTTGTCATCTTCACCACTGCTTTCTTCATCCAGCAGCCGCATCTTCATAAGGAACTTCAGGAGGTCAGACACATTGATCTCTGATTTCATCACTGTGAGAAAGCAGAATGGTTAATGAGAGGGGGAGCAGAAAGGACAAGTCAAGGGGATATCAAAGAAGATCAGAGACAGATGAAAAGGTGGGAAAGATGAAGGGTGAGAGGTGAGTGGCAGAGACTGTCAGTGTTTGGACCACATACCAGCTGTCCAGTGTGATGTTACTGTGACATGGTGTAGCTGATCAGAGCTCCGTGACGTGGTTCAGTTTATGCATTCAGCCACTGCAGAAAGCCCTTCCCATTATGCACTCACTCAAAGAAGTGAGAAGTGCAGCACAAAACAGGCCCTTCGGCCCATCTAGTCCATGCCAAAACCATTTAAGCTGCCCACTGCCATCATCTGCACCGGGGACCGTCGGCCTCCATACCTCCACCATGCATTTACCTGTCCGAACCTCTCTGAAATGTTGAAATTAAACGCATACACGGCCTGTGCTGGCAGCTCATTCCACTCTCACAACCCTCTGAGTGAAGAAGTTTCCTCTCATGTTCTCCTTAAACTTCGCACCTTTCACTGTAAGGTCAAATTTCACTCTACAATCCATTTACAAGAAGAGCTTGAGGTACTACATAGTTCTGAGCATGTGAGGGACGTGTTGCATGTCAGATGGAGTGACTCAGTTCGTTGGGGTATTTGGGTGTGTGAGTAGGTGCGTGGTATCAGGGTGCGTGAGGATGTGAGGGACGTGTTGCATGTCAGATGGAGTGACTCAGTTTGTTGGGGTATTTGGGTGTGTGAGTAGGTGCGTGGTATCAGGGTGCGTGAGGATGTGAGGGACGTGTTGCATGTCAGATGGAGTGACTCAGTTTGTTGGGGTATTTGGGTGTGTGAGTAGGTGCGTGGTATCAGGGTGCGTGAGGATGTGAGGGACGTGTTGCATGTCAGATGGAGTGACTCAGTTCGTTGGGGTATTTGGGTGTGTGAGTAGGTGCGTGGTATCAGGGTGCGTGAGGATGTGAGGGACGTGTTGCATGTCAGATGGAGTGACTCAGTTTGTTGGGGTATTTGGGTGTGTGAGTAGGTGCGTGGTATCAGGGTGCGTGAGGATGTGAGGGACGTGTTGCATGTCAGATGGAGTGACTCAGTTTGTTGGGGTATTTGGGTGTGTGAGTAGGTGCGTGGTATCAGGGTGCGTGAGGATGTGAGGGACGTGTTGCATGTCAGATGGAGTGACTCAGTTCGTTGGGGTATTTGGGTGTGTGAGTAGGTGCGTGGTATCAGGGTGCGTGAGGATGTGAGGGACGTGTTGCATGTCAGATGGAGTGACTCAGTTCGTTGGGGTATTTGGGTGTGTGAGTAGGTGCGTGGTATCAGGGTGCGTGAGGATGTGAGGGACGTGTTGCATGTCAGATGGAGTGACTCAGTTCGTTGGGGTATTTGGGTGTGTGAGTAGGTGCGTGGTATCAGGGTGCGTGAGGATGTGAGGGACGTGTTGCATGTCAGATGGAGTGACTCAGTTCGTTGGGGTATTTGGACAGGAATCTCAGGAGGAAGCCAAGAAGTATCTCCAGCTCAACATGGATGGGAGTGCTTCAGCACGTGTGCGTTAAACAAGGCCGTCATTTTGTACAGAGATGCTCGCCTTTCTTTGTCAGCTGTTTAATGGCCCGCTCAACGTGGGGAAATTCTCACCGCTTCAAAACCATCTATTAGTGGTGAGATTGCTTCATTCCCTCTGTTGCATGCTGCAGAATAACTCTGGACTGAAGTTAGTGCAAATCAGGGTTGCTCTGGGATGTTAGAATCATAGACCACTGCAGCACAGAAAGTGGCCATTCAGCCCATCTCGTGTATGCAGAATCTGCCTATCCCCATTGATCTGCTCCAGGAACAGAGCCCTCCATAACACTCTCATCCATTTACCTACCCAAATTTCTCTTACATTTTGAAATCAAACACACGTCCACCATTTCCACCGACAGCTTGCTCCACACTCTCTGAGTGAAGAAGATTCCCCTCATGTTCCCCTTAAACATTTCCTCTTTCACCTTTAACCCATGACCTCTAGTTGTAGTCCCACCCGAGAGTGGAAAAAGCCTGCTTGCATTTCCCCTATCTATACCCCTCATAATTTGTATTCCTCCATCAAATCTTCTCTCAATCTTCTACGTTCCCTTATAACTCAGATCCTCCAGACCTGCCAACATACTTGTAATTTTTTTTTGTACTCTCTCAGCCTTGTTCATAGCTATCCTGTAGCTGGGTGACAAAACTGCAAACAAGACCTCACCAGTATATAAAACAACTTCAACATAACATCCCAACTCCTACATGTAACACAATGACTTATAAAGGCCAATATGCCTAGCTTTCTTCACGACCTTATCTACCTGTGATGCTGCTTTCAAGGAATTATGGACCTGTACTCTCGATCCCTCTGTTCTACCGTACTCCTCGGTGCCCAGCCATTCTCTGTGTAAGAACTACAGTACTCTGGTTGGTCCTTTCAGATTGCAACAAATTACATTGGTCTGGATGAAATTCCAACTGGTCCAGATCCTGCTGCACGATTTGATAGTCTTCCTTGCTGTCCACTGCACCCCCAGTCTTGGTGTCATCTGCAAATTGCTGATCCAGATAACCTCATTATCATCCAGACCATTGATATAGATTGCAAACAACAACGGACCAAGCACTGATCCCTGCAGCACTCCCCCAACCACGGTTTCCAGTCAGAGAGGCCACCATCAACTACCTCAAACACTGCCTGGCCTGCTGCGTTCACCAGCAACTTTTATGTGTGTTGCACGAACTACCTCAACCTGAATGCCAAGTGAGTTAACCTTCTTGACCAGCCTCCCATGGAGGACCTTGTCAAATGCCTTGCTGAAGTCCATGTAGACAACATCCACCCTCTTGCCTTCATCAACTTTCCTGGTAACTCTCTCAAAAATCTCTAAAAGATTGGTTAGGCAAGATAGAAGAGATGCAAAGGCCATTTCATAATGCCGCAGTTCCAGGAGTTGAGAGTCAATAGTCTGCGTTAAGCAGCTGTGTGTCAGTGTGTGTGGCGGTGACAGGAGGTGTTCACAGTGGGTGTGACTGTAGCAGTTGTATGTCAGTGTGTGTGGGTAGTGAGGCAGCGACGGGAGGTGTTCACAGTGGGTGTGACTGTGACGGTTGTGTGTCAGTGTGTGTGGGTAGTGAGGCAGCGACGGGAGGTGTTCACAGTGGGTGTGACTGTGACGGTTGTGTGTCAGTGTGTGTGGCGGTGACAGGAGGTGTTCACAGTGGGTGTGACTGTAGCAGTTGCATGTCAGTGTGTGTGGGTAGTGAGGCAGCGACGGGAGGTGTTCACAGTGGGTGTGACTGTGACGGTTGTGTGTCAGTGTGTGTGGCAGTGACAGGAGGTGTTCACAGTGGGTGTGACTGTAGCAGTTGTGTGTCAGTGTGTGTGGGTAGTGAGGCAGCGACGGGAGGTGTTCACAGTGGGTGTGACTGTAGCAGTTGTATGTCAGTGTGTGTGGGTAGTGAGGCAGCGACGGGAGGTGTTCACAGTGGGTGTGACTGTGACGGTTGTGTGTCAGTGTGTGTGGCAGTGACAGGAGGTGTTCACAGTGGGTGTGACTGTAGCAGTTGTGTGTCAGTGTGTGTGGGTAGTGAGGCAGCGACGGGAGGTGTTCACAGTGGGTGTGACTGTAGCAGTTGTATGTCAGTGTGTGTGGGTAGTGAGGCAGCGACGGGAGGTGTTCACAGTGGGTGTGACTGTGACGGTTGTGTGTCAGTGTGTGTGGGTAGTGAGGCAGCGACAGGAGGTGTTCACAGTGGGTGTGACTGTGACGGTTGTGTGTCAGTGTGTGTGGCGGTGACAGGAGGTGTTCACAGTGGGTGTGACTGTAGCAGTTGTATGTCAGTGTGTGTGGGTAGTGAGGCAGCGACGGGAGGTGTTCACAGTGGGTGTGACTGTGACGGTTGTGTGTCAGTGTGTGTGGCAGTGACAGGAGGTGTTCACAGTGGGTGTGACTGTAGCAGTTGTGTGTCAGTGTGTGTGGGTAGTGAGGCAGCGACGGGAGGTGTTCACAGTGGGTGTGACTGTAGCAGTTGTATGTCAGTGTGTGTGGGTAGTGAGGCAGCGACGGGAGGTGTTCACAGTGGGTGTGACTGTGACGGTTGTGTGTCAGTGTGTGTGGGTAGTGAGGCAGCGACAGGAGGTGTTCACAGTGGATGTGACTGTGGAGACCACATGAGGTGGTAATCATCTTGACAGATGCTGACATTCTGGAACGGTGTCGAGTTGAAGTGGAAAAATTCAAATGTAATATCTTATCAAAGTACATACATTGGCATGCAAAAGTTTGGGCACCCCGGTCAAAATTTCTGTTACTGTGAATAGCTAAGTGAGTAGAAGATGAACTGATCTCCAAAAGTTATAAGATTAAAGATGAAACATTCTTTTCAACATCTTAAGCAAGATTAGTGTATTATTTTTGTTTTGTACAATTTTAGAGTGAAAAAAAGGAAAGAAGCACCATGCAAAAGTTTGGGCACCCCAAGAGATTTGAGCTCTCAGATAACTTTTACCAAGGTCTCAGACCTTAATTAGCTTGTTAGGGCTATGGCTTGTTCACAGTCATCATTAGGAAAGGCAAGGTGATGCAAATTTCAAAGCTTTATAAATACCCTGACTCCTCAAACCTTGTCCCAACAATCAGCAGCCATGGGCTCCTCTAAGCAGCTGCATAGCACTCTGAAAATTAAAATAAATGATGCTCACAAAGCAGGAGAAGGCTATAAGAAGATAACAAAGCATTTTCAGGTAGCCGTTTCCTCAGTTCGTAATGTAATTAAGAAATGGCAGTTAACAGGAGCAGTGGAGGTCAAGTTGAGGTCTGGAAGACCAAGAAAACTTTCTGAGAGAACTGCTCGTAGGATTGCTAGAAAGGCAAATCAAACCCCCGTTTGACTGCAAAAGACCTTCAGGAAGATTTAGCAGACTCTGGAGTGGTGGTGCACTGTTCTACTGTGCAGCGACACCTGCACAAATATGACCTTCATGGAAGAATCATCAGAAGAAAACCTTTCCTGCATCCTCACCACAAAATTCAGCGTCAGAAGTTTGCAAAGGAACATCCAGACAAGCCTGATGCATTTTGGAAACAAGTCCTGTGGACTGATGAAGTTAGAATAGAACTTTTTGGCCGCAATGAGCAAAGGTATGTTTGGAGGAAAAAGGGTGCAAAATTTCATGAAAAGAACACCTCTCCAACTGTTAAGCACGGGGGTGGATCGATCATGCTTTGGGCTTGTGTTGCAGCCAGTGGCACGGGGAACATTTACTGGCAGAGGGAAGAATTAATTCAATTAAATACCAGCAAATTCTGGAAGCAAACATCACACCATCTGTAAAAAAGTTGAAGATGAAAAGAGAATGGCTTCTACAACAGGATAATGATCTTAAACACACTCAAAATCCACAATGGACTACCTTGAGGCGCAAGCTGAAGGTTTTGCCATGGCCCTCACAGTCCCCCGACCTAAACATCATTGAAAATCTGTGGATAGACCTCAAAGGAGCAGCGCATGCAAGACGGCCCAAGAATCTCACAGAACTAGAAGCCTTTTGCAAGGAAGAATGGGCGAAAATCCCCCAAACAAGAACTGAAAGACTCTCAGCTGGCTACAGACCGTAAAGATGGAAATAAAAAAGTAATATTGCTTAAAATATTAAAGAAATGTGTCATCTTTAACTGTATGCCTTTTGGAAATCAGTTCATCTTTTACTCGCTTAGCTATTCACAGTAACAGAAACTTTGACCAGGGTACCCAAACTTCTGCGTGCCACTGTATATAGACCATGAGACATAGAAGCAGAATTAGGCCATTCAGCCCATTGAGTCTGCTCTGCCATTCCATCACAGCTGATCCCGGATTCCATTCAACCCCGTACACCTGCCTTCTCACCATATCCTTTGATGCCCTGACCGGTCAGGAAACGATCAACTTCTGCTTAAACATATGCATGGACTTGCTTCCACTGCAATCTGCAGATTCACCACTCCCTGGCGAAAAAAACTTGCCCTTATCTCTGTCCTAAATGGTCACCCCTCAATTCTGAGGCTGTGCCCCTAGTTCTGGACACCCCCACCATAGGAAACATCCTCTCCACATCCGCCCGATCTAGTCCGTTCAACATTTGGTAGCCTTCAATGAGATCCCCCTGCATTCTTCTAAATTCCAGTGAGTACAGGCCCAAAGCTGCCAAACGCTCCTCGTATGTTAACCCCTTCATTCCTGGAATCATTGCTGTGAACCTCCCCGGACTCTCTCCAATCACAACACATCCTTTCTGAGATATGGGGCCCAAAACTGTTGATGGTACTCCAAGTGCGGCCTGACTAGTGTCTTGTAAAGGCTCAGCATTATCTCCTTGTTTTTATATTCTATTCCCCTTGAAATAAATGCACATAATATTTGCCTTCTTTACCAAAGATTCAACCTGCAAGTCTGGGTTTCCTAAGTCCCTCTGCACCTCAAATTTTAATCTTCTCCCCATTTAGACAATAGTCTGCATGTGTTCCTTTTAGCAAGATGCACTATTGGACATTTTACAACACAGTATCCAGCTGCTGCTTTTTCTGCCATTTTCTACATTTGTCGAATTGCTTTGCTTCCTCAGCACTCAGTGCCGGGGAGAGGGGGACGTCGGGGAGAGGGGGGCGTCGGGGAGGGGGGGACGTCAGGGAGAGGGGAGTGTCGGGGAGAGGGGAGTGTCGGGGAGAGGGGGGTGTCGGGGAGAGGGGGACGTCAGGGAGAGGGGAGTGTCGGGGAGAGGGGAGTGTCGGGGAGAGGGGAGTGTCGGGGAGAGGGGGGTGTCGGGGAGAGGGGGACGTCAGGGAGAGGGGGACGCCGGGGAGAGGGGGGTGTCGGGGAGAGGGGGGTGTCGGGGAGAGGGGGGTGTCGGGGAGGGGGGGGCGTTGGGGAGAGGGGGGTGTCGGGGAGGGAGGGCGTTGGGGAGAGGGGAGTGTCGGGGAGGGGGAGTGTCGGGGAGAGGGGGGTGTCGGGGAGAGGGGGACGCCGGGGAGGGGGGTGTCGGGGATAGGGGGACGCCGGGGAGAGGGGGGTGTCGGGGAGAGGGGGGACGTCGGGGAGAGGGAGTGTCGGGGAGAGGGGGACGCCGGGGAGAGGGGGGTGTCGGGGAGAGGGGGGACGTCGGGGAGGGGGAGTGTCGGGGAGAGGGGAGTGTCGGGGAGAGGGGGACGTCGGGGAGAGGGAGTGTCGGGGAGAGGGGGGACGTCAGGGAGGGGGAGTGTCGGGGAGAGGGGAGTGTCGGGGAGAGGGGAGTGTCGGGGGGAGGGAAGTGTCGGGGAGAGGGGGACGTCGGGGAGAGGGGGACGTCGGGGAGAGGGAGTGTCGGGGAGAGGGGAGTGTCGGGGAGAGGGGAGTGTCGGGGAGAGGGGGGTGTCGGGGAGAGGGGAGTGTCGGGGACAGGGGGACGTCGGGGACAGGGGGACGTCGGGGAGAGGGGAGTGTCGGGGAGAGGGGGACGTCGGGGAGAGGGAGTGTCGGGGGGGCGTCGGGGAGAGGGGGGTGTCGGGGAGAGGGGAGCGTCGGGGAGAGGGGGGTGTCGGGGAGAGGGGGACGTCGGGGAGAGGGGGGTGTCGGGGAGAGGGGAGCGTCGGGGAGAGGGAGTGTCGGGGAGGGGGGGCGTCGGGGAGAGGGGGGTGTCGGGGAGAGGGGAGTGTCGGGGAGGGGAGTGTCGGGGAGAGGGGGACGTCGGGGAGAGGGGTGTGTCGGGGAGAGGGGGGTGTCGGGGAGAGGGGAGTGTCGGGGAGGGGAGTGTCGGGGAGAGGGGGACGTCGGGGAGAGGGGTGTGTCGGGGAGAGGGGGGCGTCGGGGAGAGGGGGGACGTCGGGGAGAGGGGAGTGTCGGGGAGAGGGGAGTGTCGGGGAGAGGGGGAGTATCGGGGAGAGGGGGAGTGTCGGGGAGGGGAGTGTCGGGGAGAGGGGGACGTCGGGGAGAGGGGAGTGTCGGGGAGAGGGGAGTGTCGGGGAGAGGGGGAGTATCGGGGAGAGGGGGAGTGTCGGGGAGAGGGGGGACGTCGGGGAGAGGGGGACGTCGGGGAGAGGGGAGTGTCGGGGAGAGGGGGGACGTCGGGGAGAGGGGAGTGTCGGGAAAGATGGAGTGTTGGGGAGAGGGGAGTGTCGGGGAGAGGGGGACGTCGGGGAGAGGGGGACGTCGGGGAGAGGGGGACGTCGGGGACAGGGGGACGTCAGGGAGAGGGGAGTGTCGGGGAGAAGGGGACGTCGGGGAGAGGGGGACGTCGGGGAGAGGGGAGTGTCGGGGGGAGGGAAGTGTCGGGGAGAGGGGGACGTCGGGGAGAGGGGGACGTCGGGGAGAGGGAGTGTCGGGGAGAGGGGAGTGTCGGGGAGAGGGGAGTGTCGGGGAGAGGGGGACGTCGGGGAGAGGGAGTGTCGGGGGGGGCGTCGGGGAGAGGGGGGTGTCGGGGAGAGGGGAGTGTCGGGGAGAGGGGGGTGTCGGGGAGAGGGGGACGTCGGGGAGAGGGGGGTGTCGGGGAGAGGGGAGCGTCGGGGAGAGGGAGTGTCGGGGAGGGGGGGCGTCGGGGAGAGGGGGGTGTCGGGGAGAGGGGAGTGTCGGGGAGGGGAGTGTCGGGGAGAGGGGGACGTCGGGGAGAGGGGTGTGTCGGGGAGAGGGGGGTGTCGGGGAGAGGGGAGTGTCGGGGAGGGGAGTGTCGGGGAGAGGGGGACGTCGGGGAGAGGGGTGTGTCGGGGAGAGGGGGGCGTCGGGGAGAGGGGGGACGTCGGGGAGAGGGGAGTGTCGGGGAGAGGGGAGTGTCGGGGAGAGGGGGAGTATCGGGGAGAGGGGGAGTGTCGGGGAGGGGAGTGTCGGGGAGAGGGGGACGTCGGGGAGAGGGGAGTGTCGGGGAGAGGGGAGTGTCGGGGAGAGGGGGAGTATCGGGGAGAGGGGGAGTGTCGGGGAGAGGGGGGACGTCGGGGAGAGGGGGACGTCGGGGAGAGGGGAGTGTCAGGGAGAGGGGGGACGTCGGGGAGAGGGGAGTGTCGGGAAAGATGGAGTGTTGGGGAGAGGGGAGTGTCGGGGAGAGGGGGACGTCGGGGAGAGGGGGACGTCGGGGACAGGGGGACGTCAGGGAGAGGGGAGTGTCGGGGAGAAGGGGACGTCGGGGAGAGGGGGACGTCGGGGAGAGGGGAGTGTCGGGGAGAGGGGGGACGTCGGGGAGAGGGGGACGTCGGGGAGAGGGGGACGTCGGGGAGAGGGGAGTGTCGGGGAGATGGGGACGTCGGGGAGAGGGGGACGTCGGGGAGAGGGGGACGTCGGGGAGAGGGGAGTGTCGGGGAGAGGGGGACGTCGGGGAGAGGGGGACGTCGGGGAGAGGGGAGTGTCGGGGAGAGGGGGGACGTCGGGGAGAGGGGGACGTCGGGGAGAGGGGGACGTCGGGGAGAGGGGAGTGTCGGGGAGAGGGGGGACGTCGGGGAGAGGGGAGTGTCGGGGAGAGGGGAGTGTCGGGGAGAGGGGAGTGTCGGGGAGAGGGGGGACGTCGGGGAGATGGGGGTGTCGGGAAAGATGGAGTGTCGGGGAGAGGGGAGTGTCGGGGAGAGGGGGACGTCGGGGAGAGGGGGACGTCGGGGAGAGGGGAGTGTCGGGGAGAGGGGGGACGTCGGGGAGAGGGGAGTGTCGGGGAGAGGGGAGTGTCGGGGAGAGGGGGGACGTCGGGGAGATGGGGGTGTCGGGAAAGATGGAGTGTTGGGGAGAGGGGCATGTCGGGGAAAGGGGGGATGTCGGGGAGAGGGGGACGTCGGGGAGAGGGGGACGTTGGGGAGACGGGAGTGTCGGGGAGAGGGGAGTGTCGGGGAGAGGGGGGCTGTCGGGGAGAGGGGGGCTGTCGGGGAGAGGGAGCATCGGGGAGAGGGGGGTGTTGGGGAGAGGGGGACGTCGGGGAGAGGGGGGTGTCGGGGAGAGGGGGGACGTCGGGGAGGGGGAGTGTCGGGGAGAGGGGTGTCGGGGAGAGGGGGACGTCGGGGAGAGGGGGACGTCGGGGAGAGGGGAGTGTCGGGGAGAGGGGGACGCCGGGGAGAGGGGGGACGTCGGGGAGAGGGGGGACGTCGGGGAGGGGGGGGACGTCGGGGAGGGGGGTGTCGGGGAGAGGGGGACGTTGGGGAGAGGGGGATGTCAGGGAGAGGGGGAGTGTCGGGGAGAGGGGGACGCCGGGGAGAGGGGGGACGTCAGGGAGAGGGGGGACGTCAGGGAGAGGGGGGACGTCGGGGAGGGGGGTGTCGGGGAGGGGAGTGTCGGGGAGGGGGGTGTCGGGGGGGGACGTCGGGGAGAGGGGGACGTCAGGGAGAGGGGGGACGTCGGGGAGAGGGGGGACGTCGGGGAGGGGGGTGTCGGGGAGAGGGGGACGTCAGGGAGAGGGGAGTGTCAGGGAGAGGGGAGTGTCGGGGAGAGGGGAGTGTCGGGGAGAGGGGGAGTGTCGGGGAGAGGGGGAAGTCGGGGAGAGGGAGACGTCGGGGAGGGGGGACGTCAGGGAAGGGGGGACGTCAGGGAAGGGGGGTGTCGGGGAGAGGGGAATGTAGGGGAGAAGGGGGTGTGGCTGGGAGAGAGGGAGAGATGAATGAGAATGGATGATGCTGAACTCTCCACAGGCTCAGAGTCCTCACCTGATTTCTTCCTTATCAAAGGTCGGACCATTTGTTCTCTGGCCTGCCTGGGCCGCTTCTGTCTCCTCCTACACAGGAAGGAGAGATGATAGTTAGGTGGAACACTCAACAAGGTTCTGAGCTGTGGATGTCCCTATCCCAGAGGCAGTTATCCCTCCAGGAACTCTCTGGAAAAGACACCTGGAAATGGAAGTTGTGGAGTAACTGGATGTTAATCTGGACCAGTGTAAAATCCTCGGTGGGTGACTCAGGTCCTCTGGTTACAAACACAGTGTCATCCTGGTGTGACCACCCCCTGACCCCAGTCGCTGATTTCATTTTAACCCTCACACGCCCCACCCCAAGGCAGCTTCCTTCACCACGTTCAGTCAGAGCTGGTGGTTCCAGGGACCTGCCCCGCCTGTATAGCCTTGGGGAAAGGCCCAGGAGATGCCTACCTGTAGACCAGGAAGACCACCAGGATCGAAATCAGACTGATGAAGAGGAGAACAGTAACGGTTGCTGCAACCTTTCCACTTGATACTGTTGGGAGCAGAATCCAAAGCAGTAGTTAGATACACGGAGAAACAACAGTCTGGCCCCCAGTTCAGGGTGACTCAGAATAGCCCTGTAAACACTCCCTGTACAGTGGGAGCCCATCGACTGGTGATGTGGACCAGCCAGTTCAAGGTGACCCAGAGTAGCCCTGTAAACACTCCCTGTACAGTGGGAGCCCATCGACTGGTGATGTGGACCAGCCCGTTCAGCTGCTCGCTCCCTGGCCCTTCCCAAGCGGCTCTGCTAATGGGGCTGTTGCCATTCGGGTAATCATGTTCAGCACACCTCTCAACTGTCCCATTTAAACTGGGAAATTCTAGGCTTGAATGACCCAGTCCCGTCCTCTATTCCTGCACTTGACCATTTCACAGAGTGTGATGGCTTTGTGTGATTGAAATGGGGTCTGGTCTCACTGATGTGTTTGAGAAACGGGTTTTGTGTGGGTGGCTGCAGTGATCTGTTACAACTTCACAAAACACTGGTTCGGCAGAAACTGCAGCTACTGTGATCTGGAACCCCAATTTACAGCCGGAGGATCTCACTGAGTCAGGCAGCATCTGTGGAAGGAAGCGGGCGGGTCAGGGGCCTTCACCCAGATTGGTTAGGCTGCAGGGAGTCTTGTGAGCAGAATTGTAGTTCTGGTCACCGTGCTGTGGGAAAGGTGTCCTTACTCTGGAGAGAGTGCAAGAGGAGATCTTCCCAAACTGGAGGACGTCAGATATGGGGGAAGGTCGGATGGGCTGGGATATTTTCCCTGGGGTGAAGGAGGCTGACAGGTGACCTGTATAAGTACACCAAGTTCTGAGAGGACAGCTTGTCAGGACTTGTTTTCATGGTGTCAAAAGCAGGTGAGCGCAGTCTGACAGTGAGAAATGGAGGTTGAAAGGAGATCGGAGGGGGGAAGCTTTGCTTTACACATTTCTGGAATGCACTGCGGGAGGAAGTTGTGGAATCAGACACTATCACTACGTTTCAGACATTCAGACAAACCGGCAGGGCACAGGGGGCTCCAGACCTAATGCAGGCAGGTAGGATGAGTGAGAATGGGCAACAAATGTCAGCATGGACAGGATGGGCCGAAGGGCCTGTTTCTGTGCTGTACGTCAACACGATTCGAGTCAGAATGAGGTCCATTACCACTGGCAGATATCACGAGGTGTGTTGTCTTGCTGCAATATGACTAAATCTGGAGAAAACGCAATGTGCTGTGGGACATCAGGGAGTCAGACAGCACCTGTAGAGATGTTGGGGGAACTCAGGGTGAGACAGTATCTGTAGAGATGTTGGAGGATTTTAGGGTCAGACAGAATCTGTAGAGATGTTGGGGGAACTCAGGGTCAGAGAATCTGTAGAGATGTTGGGGTAACTCAGGGTGAGACAGCATCTGTAGAGATGTTGGGGGAACTCAGGGTGAGACAGAATCTGTAGAGATAACAACATAAGAAATAGGAGCAGGAGTCGGCCATCTGGCCCATCGAGCCTGCTCGGCCATTCAATAAGATCATGGCTGATCTGTCCATAAACATTCCTCTATTCTGAGGCTGTGTCTTCGGGACCTAGATTCCTAGACATCACCTACTACTGGAAACATCCTCTCTGTCAAGCATTTCAATATTTGATAGGTTTCAATGAGAACCTCATTCTTCTAAACTCCAGCCAGTACAGCCTCATGCCTGATTGCACACTGTCAGCATCACTGACCTGCTCTCATCCGTGCCAGCTATCCTGGAAATAACAGTGCTTTCTGCTCCCTCTCAGGTTTCATATTGTATTAACCACTGGAAACACCTGCTTTAAACAATCCTGTGCTGGGCTGTCTGCTGGGGTCAGTAACAGTGCGACAGCAGTCAGGGTTTGAACTCACCATAGAACGGTTCATAATACGCACACACAAACTTCACTTCCTGCAAAGAGAATTAACAGCCGCTGTTAGTAATCGAAGCTTTTCCATTCAGATGTGTTTGCTCAGACAATGAGGTGCATTACTCTGCCATAAGCCCAGAACCCAGGTCAACGAGCAAGAAACAAGTGTTCAAATCCCACCAAGCAATTTCAACTCAGTGAGTGAGGTGAATCTTGGACAAAGGTCGATCACGGTGACAATGTTTGTGAAACTGCTGGGTTGTAGTAAACCCTCAACTGGCCACTATCGTCCTTCAGTGGCGGAACTCTGACCCCCCGGACACACTCTATCCTGTGTGTGAGTCTGTCCCCTCCAAACTGATCTGCAAACCCACTGTGACCATCACCATTACACCCAAAAGCACACAGGTCACCGTGACACAGAGTCACACATGACAGAGCCCCTCCTAGCCCAGTCTACAGCACCTCCTGGGTCTGCGTTTGAACTGCTGTCATGAGGTTTGGAATCAAGGGGTCCTGAAGAGACTCAAACTGAGTAATTTATCAAATGTCACCTGACAGCACCGCGAACAACGGCTTCCACCCACTCTGACGATGGTCCACACAGTGATTGTACAATGGGTTTGTCCTTCAGTTTGTGAACGGGACAAGACTGGGCAGTTTGCACAGTGTTGGGTCGATTCCTGTGTTGGAACTGTCCTGGAACAGATAGTTCTGGAGCACAGCTCGTCAGTACTGATGTGGGAACGCTCTCCATGGGCTGAGCTGGACCCTGAATCAGCTTTATTATCAGTGATTTGTGCAGCAGCACAGTTACAATTACATCACTGTAAATAACAAATAATCTCATCGTACAAGGAAAGGAATAATGAGACAGAGCGAGTCGGGGACCAGAGGACACGGCCTCAGAACCGAGGGGCGGCCTTTTACAACGGAGATGAGGAGGAATTTTTTCAGCCAGAGAGTGGTGAATCTGTGGAATTCTTTGCCACAGGCAGCTGTGGAGGCCAAGTCTTTATGTATATTTAAGGCAGAGGTTGGTAGATTCTTGATTAGTCAAGGCATGAAGGATACGGGGAGAAGGCAGGAGAGGGAAATAGTCCGGTAATTCAGCACAGCAGTCGGTGTGAAGTTATTACGGATCGGGACACTGGTGTTCAGTACAATTCCGGTAATTCGGATCAGCAGTCACTGAATTATAGGAAAGATGTCAATAAAATTGAGAGAGTACAGACGTTTACTAAAATGTTGCCTGGGTTTCATCTCCTAAGTTACAGAGAAAGGTTGAACAAGTTAGGTCTTTATTCTTTGCAGCGTAGAAGGTTGAGGGGGGATTTGATAGAGGTGTTTAAAATTATGAGAGGGATAGATAGAGTTGACGTGGATAGGCTTTTTCCATTGAGAGTGGGGGAGATTCAAACAAAAGGACATGAGTTGAGAGTTAAAGGGCAAAAGTTTAGGGGTAACATGAGGGGGAACTTCTTTACTCAGAGAGTGGTAGCTGTGTGGAACGAGCTTCCAGCAGAAGTGGAGGAGGCAGGTTCGATGTTGTCGTTTAAAGTTAAATTGGATAGAAAGATGGATAGGAAGGGAATGGAGGGTTATGGACCGAGTGCAGGTCGGTGGGACTAGGTGAGAGTAGGAGTTCGGCATGGACTAGAAGGGCCGTGCTGTAATTGTTATATGGTTGTATGGTTATTTGGAATACATGGAGCTTAGGAAAGTGTACTGCTCCGGGTAACCCTCGGTTATTTCTCAGGTAAGAACGTGTTAAGCACAGCTTTGTGGGCCGAAGGGCCTGTACTGTGGTGTAGGTTTTCTATGTTTCTGTGTGTAAGGGGTTTCTTCTTTTATGTTACGTAGGCTAATCAAAATGGCTGCTTTGTTATGTTAACTGTTGAGAAAGTTCTCTCGCTAGCAGCTTGTTTGGGTTATAGAGAGAGTTGTATTCAGTTGTAAGAGAGTTGAGAGAGTTGTGTCTGTAAGCTATTGTAATGCACGAGCTTTGGCACAGAAGGCGCGATGGGGACAGAGAGAGTCGACACGATGCCGTAAACTAGCTGACTCCCGTGCGGAAGTCCGAGGCCCAGGGTTTTCGGCGAGGAGAGGTGACGAGGACAGACTGGTGCGTCTGGTTAACCACTGTGGTTGGTCCCAGGTGGTGGGCCGAGGTGGTCAGAGGGGATCAGATGGTGAAAAGAGGACCATTACTAGAGCTCCAACTGTTGTGCACGAAGAGGTTGAACTTTGATAAGTTTGGCGCCTTTTACTTTCCTTTTATATTTTATCTCTATTAATTATATAGTTCCAGTAATATCTATAAATTGTAATCATTTAATCGTATCTGGTGTATTGTCTGTTATTTGCCGGGGTGGGGTACATCACACAGCATCCACACAAACTTGATTACCCAGTTTGGCGGGGCCGAAGGCTGCTCCCTCTCGACGACAGCCAGTTGAGCGAGCCTGAGGCTTACCAGGGGGCTACATCTGGGGGCTTTGTCCGAGATTGGATTCAGTGGTGTGCTGCGTGATTGCCCTGTTTAAATCAGTAATGTGGGATTGCTGGTTATTGCTGCATGCGTGTTGGCTGGGGTCTTTGTTCGAGTTCAGACTAGCGCTGACGAGTTGGTGGTGGGACTGCCAGTGTCTATTGCTGCCCCGGATGAGGTTGTCCATACCGTTAGGAGAGAGAGGAAAGAGTGGTCTGATTGGAGTTAGTGTCTGCGAGTAAATGTTCCAGCTATGGCAGGCTCTGCCTGGCTTTTGGGATATTGTCCACCCCTAAAGTGGCGGAGGTGTGCGAGACGTGGGCGGAGCGGATCTCTCAGTTGGTAGATGAGTGGCAGTGCTCGGTTGAGAGAGAGCGACAGGGATTGGTTGAAAGTTTGAGTAGGTGGGCTGGTGATGGTGTTAGAATTGTCAGGTTCACTTACCCCGTAGTGACGGCTGCCAGTAATCTGAAAGCGGGGGGCGGGGGGAAATGCATCTGGTTCGACTGGAAGTAGCATACAGCGCCTGGGGGGCTTTCCATACCGGTGTCTGGAGACTGGGGAAAAGCTTTCAGTGTATCTTCTCTGGCTAGGGAGGCAGCTAAATTGCTTGCAGTGCCAGGGGGATCAGCCCCTCCCTCAGTTCTTCAGCTGATCACAGAGGTGTCGGGAAACTTAGCGGAGGCCCAGTGGGGGAACGGCTTGGAATCTCTGGGAGAGCACATTCCCAGCAATGTACCAAGGAACTTGCGAAAGGAAAAGACCCTATTCCTGAGGGCTAAGAGGGACCACGCCCCAGGGTGTCATTACGGATAGATGGAAGCGATGCTAAAGCCATCCTCGACACTGGGGCGCAGGTCAATTTGTTGTACAGTTCGTCTTACAACCGGTTTCTGAAGTATTTACCCTTGACAACATTAAGGGCACTGGAGATTTGGGGTACCAGTGCCAGTGATTATCCAGAAGACGATTATTGGTCAGTGACACTGGAGTTCATTGGGGCATTGTCTGTGCAACCAGCGTTTCGAGCTGCTTGTGAGGACGTGTGTAGCAGCCTTGGGCCGGTACCGAATTCAAACGAGAGCCGATTGTGGTACGGCCTGGGGGAAGTAGCTGAGGGTGAGACCCTCTCAGTAGACACTCTGAATACCACAAGGGAGGGGAGTTGACCGCTGAAGACACCTCGGTGAGAGCGAGGTCGCGGCAGCTGGACTCTGTAACCGTGGAAGACGTAGGCGGCGTGTGTGTGGATTGTAGGACTCTCAACAGGCGCACTGTCACTGACCAGAATACAGTCCTGAGGGCCGAAGACGCTGTGGTCTGTTTGTATGGTGCAACATGGTTTAACGTGCTGGATCTGAGGAGTGGATGTTGCCAGATCCCGATGAGTGAAGGCCAACAAGGAGAAGACGGCCGTTATAGGTCCCCTAGGATTCTTCCAGTCCGAAAAGATGCCCCAGGGCATATCCGGAGCCCCTGCAACCTGCCCGTGGGGCGTGAGGAAGACCATGGGGGATGTGGAGGTGTTTGGAGTTTTGGTGTATGTGGATGATCGCCTAGGGTTTGGATTCGCCTTGGGGGACTATGATGTGAGGCGAGAGCCGGAGCCCGGGACAACCATTGAAGACTTGGAGTTCACGCTCGTCAAAGTGGAGATGGGGAAACGGAATTCCGAGCCGAAACTGCGGTCATGTACTGATGAATTAATCCAGACAGATGAAATGGTGACCAACCTTTGAAAGGATCAGCAGAAACTCAAGACATTGATGCAGAACAGATCGGAAGAAGCTGGTGGTGTAATGGCGTCCCCGATGGAGATGGACGTGAAGCGTGGGTCAGGACTGCTGAGACTGGGGCAAGAGGCGGAGGAGTCAGAGAGGAAGCTGACGTCTCGACTGCAGGAGGCTGAAGAGACTGCAGAGGCAGTCCGGGCTAAGTGCTTCAGTTTGGAGAAAATCAAACAGCAGCTCCCAATCAAGGAAATGGGGAAGAATACAGATTCGAAGGATGATGTGCTGAATGTGTGATATATGCTGCCTTTCGCTAACTTTCACTTGATTGGGGAAGAGACTTGGTCCTTCCCCCACTGGGGAGGGCTAGCTGTGGGCAGCCTGGGTTACAGCAGGATCCTGAAGGAAAAGAAGCGGGGCCCCGGACACGGGACAGGGGGCTCAGAGATGCAGTGGGGGCATGAGTGAGAGATTGAGAGAGGAGTTGGCAAGCAGACCTGAGGTATCCCCAGTAGTGTCCAAGCCTTAAGGGTTTAGGTGAGGGGGTATGGAGGTCTCGGAGGATTAGGAAACTCCCAGATAGGTTGGCCTATGTAGCACCCGTGGAACAGGGAGTAAGGTCCACTGTTTGGAGAGCAATGTCACTGTGTGCACAAGGATTGGGTTTTTGTGTCTGCAGGAATGGTTGGCGAGTTATTTAGAAGTCAGGAGGACATGACTTTATTTGGTGGGGGGGAGAGTGTAAGGGGTTTCTTCTTTCATGTTACTGTGTAGGCTAATCAAAATGGCTGCTTTGTTATGTTAACTGTTGAGAAAGTTCTCTCGCTAGCAGCTTGTTTGGGTTATAAAGAGAGAGTTGTATTCAGTTGCTAACTAATTGGGATAGATATTATTCTTTCTTGTGTGTCTGTAAGCTATTGTAATGCACGAGTTTTGGCGCAGAAGGCGCGATGGGGACAGAGAGAGTGGACACGATGCCGTAAACTAGCTGACTCCCGTGCGGGAGTCCGAGGCCCAGGGTTTTCGGCGAGGAGAGGTGACGAAGACAGACTCGTGTGGAGCGTCTGGTCGATCACTGTGGTTGGTCCCAGGTGGTGGGCCGAGGTGGTCAGAGGGGATCAGATGGTGAAAAGAGGACCATTACTAGAGCTCCAACTGTTGTGCACGAAGAGGTTGAACTTTGATAAGTTTGGCGCCTTTTACTTTCCTTTTATATTTTATCTCTATTAATTATATAGTTCCAGTAATATCGATAAATTGTAATCATTTAAACGTATATAGTGTATTGTCTGTTATTTGCCGGGGTGGGGTACATCACACAGCATCCACACAAACTTGATTACCCAGTTTGGCGGGGCCGAAGGCTGCTTCCCCTTGACGACAGCCAGTTGAGTGAGCCTGAGGCTTACCAGGGGGCTACATATATAAAATCGCCCATATTGTCAGGAATCATAAAGAAGCAGGTGATCTAAACGGTGAGAGATTGTAGATCTCTGAGACGCAGACAGACCTGGAGCCCCTGTGTGTGATTTACAGAAGCCGGAATCAGGTATACAGATAAGTCACCGATGGACTCTGAGCCTTTGGCCCAAAGTGCAGCTGAAGCAGTGACCTTGACATCTTTGAAGCAGAAGTGGTTAAATGAGGGGTGAGGGTTGCTGCCATAGAACAGACAACATTACACCACAGTACAGGCCCTTCGGCCCACAATGTTGTGCTGACCTTTTCAGCTGCTGTAAGATCAATGTAACCCTTTCCTCCTACACAGCCTCCATTTTCCCATCATCCACCGTGGACAGGACTGTGGAGTTGAGGCTACATTCACATCAGCCAAATAGACAGCGTGGTTTGAGAGACTGAGTGTCCCACAGCCACTCCTCACTCCGATTCTGACATTACTACTCCTATTTATAACCCCGCCAAGGACAGTCCCAAGCCTGGCTGTGAAAAGAGGAGGGTTGGGCAACTTCATCCTGTAAAGACCCAGAGCTACAAAGACCTCACCCCTGATGTAGCGGCTGGGGACGGTCGGACACAGGACACTGTCATGTCGGACCCACGTCCACCTTCCTTTCCAAGCTGTGACTCCAGGCACTGATGCCCACTGACCTGATTACCAGGACTCCTGGATACAAGAGCGAACAGCGCACAAGATGGCGGCAGGTGACGCACACTCACCGGACTCCAGTCACTGACGACTCGCAACGTGACTATGTATTCCTGGTCAGGCTCCAGACGTCTGTTCCAGAAGTTGCCAATGGTCTGATTATCTCCGATGGTCAACGTCATTGTTCCAGAGACGTTGGCAGTGGGAATGCGCAGACTGATGTAGTCCTCGAATGGATGCTTCACTTGGAATGCAAGCAGATGCCTATTCTGACACAACCCTTCCCGTTCTAAACGTGAGGGTGAATAATAACTTGTCGGCGAAACAATCACCTCGTAAAATCTGCACCGGTGACAACAGAGGCAGAGTCAGTTGGGGGGGGGTGAAGAGAGTGGGGGGGCGAGGGAGTGGGGGGGAGATGGAGAGAGTGGGGGGGGAGATGGAGAGAGTGGGGGGAGGGACTATGGGGGGAAGGGGGAGGGACCATGGGGGAGAGGAAGGGGGAGGGACCATGGAGGGAGGTGGAGGGACAGCAGGGAGAGGGGGAGGGGGGATAGTGGGGGAAGGAGAGGGGCTGCAGAGGGAAAGGGGGAGGGATTGTGGGGGGAGGGGGAGGGACCATGGAGGAAGGGGAGGGACCGTGGGGAAGGAGGGGTAGGGTCTGTGGGGGAGGGGGAGGGGGAGGGAATATGGGGGAGGGGGAGGGACCGTGGAGGGACCGCGGGGAGGGGGAGGGACTGTGTGGAGGAAGGGAAAGGACCGTGGAAAGACCATGGGGAGAGGGGGAGGGACTGTGTGGAGGAAGGGGAGGGACCGTGTGGAGGAAGGGGAGGAACCGTGGGGAAGGAGGGGTAGGGTCTGTGAGGGAGGGGGAGGGACCATGGGGGAGAGGAAGGGGGAGGGACCATGGAGGGAGGTGGAGGGACGGCAGGGAGAGGGGGAGGGGGGATAGTGGGGGAAGGAGAGGGGCTGCAGAGGGAAAGGGGGAGGGATTGTGGGGGGAGGGGGAGGGACCATGGAGGAAGGGGAGGGACCGTGGGGAAGGAGGGGTAGGGTCTGTGGGGGAGGGGGAGGGGGAGGGAATATGGGGGAGGGGGAGGGACCGTGGAGGGACCGCGGGGAGGGAGAGGGACTGTGTGGAGGAAGGGAAAGGACCGTGGAAAGACCATGGGGAGAGGGGGAGGGACTGTGTGGAGGAAGGGGAGGGACCGTGTGGAGGAAGGGGAGGAACCGTGGGGAAGGAGGGGTAGGGTCTGTGAGGGAGGGGGAGGGACCATGGGTGAGGAGGGGGAAGGGACTGTGGGGGAGGAGGGGGAAGGGACCGTGGGGGGAAGAGCGGGGACTGTGGGGAGGGGGGCAGGGACAGTGGGGGAGGAGGGGAGGGACTTTGGGGAGGGACTGTGGGGGGAAGGGGGAAGGACCGTGGGGGGAAGAGCAGGGACTGTGGGGAGGGGGGGGAACTGAGGAGGAAAAGTGGGAGGGTCCGTGGGGGAGGAGGGGGAGGGACTGTGGGGGAGGGGGAGGGAGCGCGGAGGAAAGGCGGAGGGGTGGATGATGAAGGAGAGAAGCAATACTCACGACACTGCAGTGCATTCTTTGTGTGAGTGTGTGAACCGGATACGAGCCGTCGAGCCAGTGATTTCTGAAACACGACTCTGAATTTCGGGAGCAAACGGTTCTGCAGGAAAAGGTTGTGGTAAACGTGCCGGGCACTGAACAAAGACAAACAAACTGCCTGAACCAGCTCTACACTAACCACCATTTCACGTTGCCTGTTGATTTTAGAACATAGAACATAGAATAGTACAGCACAGTACAGGCCCTTTGGCCCACAATGTTGTGCCGACCCTCAAACCCTGCCTCCCATATAACCCCCCACCTTAAATTCCTCCATATACCTGTCTAGTAGTCTCTTAAACTTCACTAGTGTATCTGCCTCCACCACTGACTCA
The DNA here is from genome assembly GCF_030028105.1 of Mobula birostris. NCBI lineage: Eukaryota > Metazoa > Chordata > Chondrichthyes > Myliobatiformes > Myliobatidae > Mobula > Mobula birostris. The sequence goes on from NC_092374.1 coordinate 1,900,426, forward strand.
GGCAGTGCATTCCACGCACCAACCAATCTCTGAGTAAAAAACCTTCCTCTAATATCCCCCTTGAACTTCCCACCCCTTACCTTAAAGCCATGTCCTCTTGTATTGAGCAGTGGTGCCCTGGGGAAGAGGCGCTGGCTATCCACTCCATCTATTCCTCTTAATATCTTGTATACCTCTATCATGTCTCCTCTCATCCTCCTTCTCTCCAAAGAGTAAAGCCCTAGCTCCCTTAATCTCTGATCATAATGCATACTTTCTAAACCAGGCAGCATCCTAATAAATCTCCTCTGTACCCTTTCCAGTGCTTCCACATCCTTCCTATAGTGAGGTGACCAGAACTGGACACAGTACTCCAAGTGTGGCCTAACCAGAGTTTTATAGAGCTGCATCATTACATCGCGACTCTTAAACTCTATCCCTCGACTTATGAAAGCTAACACCCCATAAGCTTTCTTAACTACCCTATCTACCTGTGAGGCAACTTTCAGGGATCCGTGGACGTGTACCCTGAGATCCCTCTGCTCCTCCACACTACAAAGTATCCTGCCATTTAGTTTATACTCTGCCTTGGAGTTTGTCCTTCCAAAGTGTACCACCTCAAACTTCTCCGGGTTGAACTCCATCTGCCACTTCTGCATCCTACCAATGTCTCTCTGCAATCTTCGACAATCCTCTACACTATCTACAACACCACCAATCTTCGTGTCATCTGCAAACTTGCCAAACAGGAAGAAATTCCAAAGAGGAAGAAAGATCCTAAGGGGAGGAAAAAGGAGGAGGTGCTTGCTGTCTTGAGGAAAATTAAAGTGGATAAATCCCCGGAACCTGACAGGGTGTTCCCTCGGACCTTGAAGGAGACTAGTGTTGAAATTGCGGGGGCCCTGGCAGAAATATTTAAAATGTCGCTGTCTACGGGTGAAGTGCCGGAGGTTTGGAGAGTGGCTCATTTTGTTCCGTTGTTTAAAAAAAGGATCGAAAAGTAATCCGGGAAATTATAGGCCGGTGAGTTTAACGTCAGTTGTAGGTAAGTTATTGGAGGGCGTACTAAGAGACAGAATCTACAAGCATTTGGATAGACAGGGGCTTATTAGGGAGAGTCAACATGGCTTTGTGCGTGGTAGGTCATGTTTGACCAATCTGCTGGAGTTTTTCGAGGAGGTTACCAGGAAAGTGGATGAAGGGAAGGCAGTGGATATTGTCTACATGGACTTCAGTAAGGCCTTTGACAAGGTCCCGCATGGGAGGTTAGTTAGGAAAATTCAGTTGCTAGGTATACATGGAGAGGTGGTAAATTGGATTAGACATTGGCTCGATGGAAGAAGCCGGAGAGTGGTAGTAGAGAATTGCTTCTCTGAGTGGAGGCCTGTGACTAGTGGTGTGCCACAGGGATCAGTGCTGGGTCCATTGTTATTTGTCATCTATATCAATGATCTGGATGATAATGTGGTAAATTGGATCAGCAAGTTTGCTGATGATACAAAGATTGGAGGTGTAGTAGACAGTGAGGAAGGTTTTCAGAGCCTGCAGAGGGACTTGGACCAGCTGGAAAAATGGGCTGAAAAATGGCAGATGGAGTTTAATACTGACAAGTGTGAGGTATTGCACGTTGGAAGGACAAACCAAGGTAGAACATACAGGGTTGATGGTAAGGCACTGAGGAGTGCCGTGGAACAGAGGGATCTGGGAATACAGATACAAAATTCCCTAAAAGTATCGTCACAGGTAGATAGGGTCGTAAAGAGAGCTTTTGGTACATTGGCCTTTATTAATTGAAGTATTGAGTATAAGAGCTGGAATGTTATGATGAGGTTGAATAAGGCATTGGTGAGGCCGAATCTTCAGTTTTGGTCACCAAATTACAGGAAGGATATAAATAAGGTTGAAAGAGTGCACAGAATGTTTACAAGGATGTTGCCGGGACTTGAGAAACTCAGTTACAGAGAAAGGTTGAATAGGTTAGGACTTTATTCCCTGGAGCGTAGAAGAATGAGGGGAGATTTGATAGAGGTATATAAAATTATGATGGGTATAGATAGAGTGAATGCAAGCAGGCTTTTTCCACTGAGGCAAGGGGAGAAAATACCAGAGGACATGGGTTAAGGGTGAGGGGGAAAAAGTTTAAAGGGAACATTGGGGGGGCTTCTTCACACAGAGAGTGGTGGGAGTATGGAATGAGCTGCCAGATGAAGTGGTAAATGCGGGCTCACTTTTAACATTTAAGAATAAATTGGACAGATACATGGATGGGAGGTGTATGGAGGGATATGGTCCGTGTGCAGGTCAGTGGGACTAGGCAGAAAATGGTTCGGCACAGCCAAGAAGGGCCAAAAGGCCTGTTTCTGTGCTGCAGTTTCTATGGTTTCTATGGGAGTAAGGGGAGGCCGTGGCTGACAAGGGAAGTAATGGACAGTATAAAAATAAAAGAGAAGTATAACATAGCAAAGACGAGTGGGAAGCTGGAGAATTGGGAAACTTTTAAAGAGCAACAGAAGGTAACTAAAAAGGCAATACACGGAGAAAAAATGAGGTACGAAGGTAAACTAGCCAAGAATATAAAGGAGGATAGTAAAAGCTTCTTTAGGTATGTGAAAAGGAAAAAAATAGTTAAGACCAAAATTGGGCCCTTGAAGACAGAAGCGGGTGAATTTATTATGGGGAACAAGGAAATGGCGGACGAGTTGAACAGGTACTTTGGATCTGTCTTCACTAGGGAAGACACAAACAACCTCCCAGATGTAATAGTGGCCAAAGGACCTAGGGTAATGGATGAATTAAAGGAAATTTATATTAGGCAGGAAATGGTGTTGGATAGGCTGTTGGGTCTGAAGGCTGATAAGTCCCCGGGACCTGATGGTCTGCATCCCAGGGTACTTAAGGAGGTGGTTTTAGAAATCGTGGATGCATTGGTAATCATTTTCCAATGTTCTATAGATTCAGGATCAGTTCCTGTGGATTGGAGGGTGGCTAATGTTGTCCCTCTCTTCAAGAAGGGAGGAAGAGAGAAAACAGGGAACTATAGACCGGTTAGCCTGACGTCGGTGGTGGGAAAGATGCTGGAGTCAATTATAAAAGGTGAAATTACGGCACATCGGGAAAGCAGTAACAGGATTGGTTCGAGTCAGCATGGATTTACGAAGGGGAAATCCTGCTTGACTAATCTTCTGGAATTTTTTGAGGATGTAATTATGAAAATGGACAAGGGAGAGCCAGTGGATGTAGTGTACCTGGATTTTCAGAAAGCCTTTGATAAAGTCCCACATAGGAGATTAATGGGCAAAATTAGGGCACATGGTATTGGGGGCAGAGTACTGACATGGATTGAAAATTGGCTGGCTGACAGAAAACAAAGAGTAGTAATTAACGGGTCTCTTTCGGAATGGCAGGCGGTGACCAGTGGGGTGCCGCAGGGTTCAGTGCTGGGACCGCAGCTGTTTACAATATATATTAATGATTTAGATGGGGGAATTAAAAGTAACATTAGCAAATTTGCTGATGACACAAAGCTGGGTGGCAGTGTGAAATGTGAGGAGGATGTTATGAGAATGCAGGGTGACTTGGACAGGCTGGGTGAGTGGGCAGATGCATGGCAGATGCAGTTTAATGTGGATAAATGTGAGGTTATCCACTTTGGTGGTAAGAACGGGAAGGCAGATTATTATCTAAATGTAGTCAAGTCAGGAAAAGGGGAAACAATGAGATCTAGGTGTTCTTGTACATCAGTCACTGAAAGCAAGCATGCAGGTACAGCAGGCATTGAAGAAAGCTAATGGCATGCTGGCCTTCATAACAAGGGGAATTGAGTATAAGAGCAAAGAGGTCCTTCTGCAGCTGTACAGGGCCCTGGTGAGACCACACCTGGAGTACTGTGTGCAGTTTTGGTCTCCAAATTTGAGGAAGGACATTCTTGCTATTGAGGGAGTGCAGCGTAGGTTCACAAGGTTAATTCCCAGGATGGCGGGACTGTCATATGTCGAAAGATTGTAGCGACTGGGCTTGTATACTCTGGAATTTAGAAGGCTGAGAGGGGATCTTATTGAAACATATAAGATTATTAAGGGATTGGACACGCTGGAGGCAGGAAGCATGTTCCCGCTGATGGGTGAGTCCAGAACCAGAGGCCACAGTTTAAGAATAAGGGGTAGGCCATTTAGAACGGAGTTGAGGAAAAACTTTAACCCAGAGAGTGGTGGATATATGGAATGCTCTGCCCCAGAAGGCTGTGGAGGCCAAGTCTCTGGATGCTTTCAAGAAAGAGATGGATAGAGCTCTTAAAGATAGCGGAATCAAAGGTTATGGGGATAAGGCAGGAACTGGATACTGATTGTGAATGATCAGCCATGATTACAGTGAATGGCGGTGTTGGCTCGAAGGGCCGAATAGCCTACTCCTGCACCTATTGTCTATTGTCTAACCCACCCTTCTACCCCCACATCCAGGTCGTTAATAAAAATCATGAAAAGTAGGGGTCCCAGAACAGATCCTTGTGGGACACCACTAGTCACAATCCTCCAATCTGAATGTATTCCCTCCACCACCACCCTCTGCCTTCTGCAGGCAAGCCAATTCTGAATCCGCCTGGCCAAACTTCCCTGGATCCCATGCCTTCTGACTTTCTGAATAAGCCTACCGTGTGGAACCTTGTCAAATGCCTTACTAAAATCCATATAGATCACATCCACTGCACTACCCTCATCTATATGCCTGGTCACCTCCTTAAAGAACTCTATCAGGCTTGTTAGACACGATCTGCCCTTCACAAAGCCATGCTGACGGTCCCTGATCAGACCATGATTCTCTAAATGCCCAGAGATCCTATCACGAAGAATATTTTCCAACGGCTTTCCCACCACAGACGTAAGGCTCACTGGTCTATAACTACCCGGACTATCCCTACCACCTTTTTTGAACCAGGGGAACCAGCAATCTCTTCCCTTGCCTCATGGAGCAGCCTGGGGAATATTCTGTCAGGCCCTGGGGACTTAACCGTCCTAATGTATTTTAACAACTCCAATACCTCCTCTCCCTTAATATCAACATGCTCCAGAACATCAACCTCACTCATATTGTCCTCACCACCATCAAGTTCCCTCTCATTGGTGAATACCGAAGAGAAGTATTCATTGAGGACCTCACTCACTTCCACAGCCTCCAGGCACATCTTCCCACCTTTATCTCTAATCGGTCCTACCTTCACTCCTGTCATCCTTTTGTTCTTCACATAATTGAAGAATGCCTTGGGGTTTTCCTTTACTCTACTCGCCAAGGCCTTCTCATGCCCGCTTCTTGCTCTCCTCAGCCCCTTCTTAAGTTCCTTTCTTGCTTCCCTATATTCCTCAATAGACCCATCTGATCCTTGCTTCCTAAACCTTATGTATGCTGCCTTCTTCCACCTGACTAGATTTTCCACCTCACTTGTCACCCATGGTTCCTTCACCCTACCATTCTTTATCTTCCTCACCGGGACAAATTTATCCCTAACATCCTGCAAGAGATCCCTAAACATTGACCACATGTCCATAGTACATTTCCCTGCAAAAACATCATCCCAATTCACACCCGCAAGCTCTAGCCTTTTCGCCTCATAACTTGCCCTTCCCCAATTAAAAATTTTCCTGTCCTCTTTGATTCTATCCTTTCCCATGATAATTATAAAGGCCAGGGAGTGGTGGTCACTATCCCCCAGATGCTCACCCACTGAGAGATCTGTGACCTGACCCGGTTCATTACCTAGTACTAGATCTAGTATGGCATTCCCCCTGGTCGGCCTGTCCACATACTGTGACAGGAATCCATCCTGGACACACTTAACAAACTCTGCCCCATCTAAATCCTTGGAACTAATCAGGTGCCAATCAATATTAGGGAAGTTAAAGTCACCCATGATAACAACCCTGTTATTTTTGCACCTTTCCAAAATCTGCCTCCCAACACAACACAACACAACACAACACAAGACCTTCTGGTCACTAAAAGGAGGAGACATTAGGCCTCTCACAGGGCGTAAACTGGATAAATCCCCAGGGCCTGACGTGCCCCAGGCTGCCGTGAGTTGAAAAGGGAAGGGTTTGCTCAGACAGAGACACAAGTTTCAAATCGCAGCCGAGGTGCCAGATGATGGCAGAAAAGCAATTGCGGTACTTTAGCTCAAGATGGATAAACGTGACGGGAACATAACGATCAGCAGAACGCTACGAGATCTCCGCTGTCAGAGGCTGGAGCTCAGTTCCATCTCTATCTGTGACAAAGTTTCTATATTCTTCCTTGTGCACATGATTTTCCTCGATGGGCTCTGGTTTCCTCCCACAGTCCAAAGACCCAACACCATCAGATATAGGAACAGAATTAGGCCATTCGGCCCATTGAATCTCCTCCACCATTTGATCATGGCTGACCCAATTCCCTCTCAACCCCAATCTCCTGCTTTCTTCCCATAACCTTTCACATCTTGACTTACGAAGAATCTATCGACCTCTGTCTTAAATGCATCCAGTGACCTGTCCTCCACAGTCACTCGTGGCAGTAAATTACACAGATTCACCACCCTTGGGTTTATGAAATTTTCCTCATCTCTATTCCACTATTCTGATATTGTGCTCTCTGTTCCCAGACTCCTCCACTACTGGAAACATCCTCTCCTGTTCCACTCAATCCGGTCCTTTCCACATTCGACAGGTTCCAATGAGATCCCCAATCACTCTTTGAAATTCCAGTGAGTACAGGCCCAGATCTGTCAAACATACCTCATGGGATAAGCCTTTCAATCCCAGAATCCATTTTGCTAACCTCCTTTGAACCCTCTCCAATGTCAGCACATAATTTTTCAGATTAGGAGCCCGAAGCAGCTCACAATACTTCAAGTGAGCCTCCCTGATAATTTATAAAGCCTCAGCACCACACCCTTGCTTTTACATTCTCGTCCTCTCGAAATGAATGCCAACATCACCGACTTAACTTGCAAGTTAACCTTTAGGGAATCGTCACAAGGACTCCCAAATCCATTTGCACCTTCTCCCTGTTTAGAAAATAGTCTATGCTTTTATTCCCCTTACCAAAGTGCATGACATACACTTCCCAATACAATTCCATTCCCCATTTCCTTGCCCATCCTCCTAATCTGTTTAAATCCTCTGCAGCCTCCCTGTTTCCTCACCACTACCTGCCCCTCCACCTATCTTCATATCATCCGCAAACTTGGCCACAAAGCCATCAATTCCGTCATCCAAATCATTGACATATAATGTAAAAAGAATCGGTCCCAACACAGACCCCTGTGGAACACCACTCGTCACCAGCAGCCAATCAGAAAGGTTCCCTTTATTGCCACTCTTCACCTTCTGCCAATCAGCTACTGCTTTATCTATGCTGGAATCTTTCCTGTAATACCATGGGCTCGTAGATTGTAAAGCAGCCTCATGCGTGACGTCTTGTCAAAGGCCTTCTGAAAATCCAAATATTCCACGTGATTCTGCTTTGTCTATCCTGTTTGTTATTTCCTCAAGGATTTCCAACAGATTTGTCAGCAATATTTTCCCTTGAGAAAACCACACTGACTTTGGCCCATTTCACGTCGTGCTTCCAAGTACCCTGAAACCACGTCCCTAACGATTGATTCCAACATCTTCCCAACCACCTGAGGTCAGAGTAACTGGCCTGTAATTTCCTTTCTTCGACTCTCTCCCTTCTTCAAGAGTGGAGTGACGTTTGCAGTTTTCCAGTCCTCCTGAACCATTCCAGATTCTAGTGATTCGTGAAAGATGATTACAAATGCCTCCACAATCTCTTCAAGTACATCTTACAGAATCCTGGGGTGTCTACTATCTGGTCTAGGTGACTTCAGACCTTTCAGTTTCTCTAGAACCTTCTCCCTAGTTATAGTAACCGCACTCGCTTCAGCCCCTTGACGCTCTTGAACTTCCACCATACTGCTGGCGTCCTCCATAGTGAAGATTAATGCGAAATACTTACTCAGTTCCCCCACCATTTCCTTGTCCCCCATTTCTACCTCTCCAGCATCATTCTCCAGTGGTCTGATATCTACTCTCGCCTCTCTTTTACTGGGATCAGTAATCATGGGCACATTGAGTGCTCTGGGTGGGTAACCATGGGCACCATGTGGATTCTGGGATAGGTAAACATGAGCACCATGAATATTCTGGGATAGGGAACCACGGGCAACATGAGTTTTCTGGGGTCGGTAACCATGGGCACCACAAATGTTTGGGATATGTAACCATGGGCACCGTGAGTGTCTGGGTGGGTAACTATGGGCACAGTGAGTGTTCTGGGATAGGTAACCATGGGCAACATGAGTATTCTAGGATAGGTAACCATGGGTACCATGAATGTTCTGGAATAGGTAACCATGGGCAACATGAGTGTTCTGGGATAGGTAACCATGGCACCATGAGTGTTCTGGGATAGGTAACCATGGGCACTTTGAGTGTCTGGGTGGGTAACTATGGGCACAGTGAGTGTTCTGGGATAGGTAACCATAGGCACCATGATTGTTCTGAGATAGGTAGCCATGGGCACCGTGAATGGTCTGGGATAGGTAACCATGGCAACATGAGTGTTCTGGGATAGGTAACCATGGGCACCATGAGTGTTCTGGAATAGGTAACCACAGGCACCATGAATGTTTTGGAATAGATAACCATGAGCAACATGAGTGTTCTGGGATAGGTAACCATGGAACCATGAGTGTTCTGAGATAGGTAACCATGGGCACTTTGAGTGTCTGGGTGGGTAACTATGGGCACAGTGAGTGTTCTGGGACAGGTAACCATGGCAACATGAGTGTTTTGGGATCGGTAACCATGGGCACTGTGAGTATTCTGGGATAGGGAACCATGGGTACCATGTGGGTTCTGGGATAGGTAACCATAGGCACCATGAGTGTTCTGAGATAGGTAGCCATGGGCACCGTGAATGTTCTGGGATAGGTAACTGTGGCAACATGAGTGTTCTGGGATAGGTAACCATGGGCACCATGAGTGTTCTGGAATAGGTAACCACAGGCACCATGAATGTTCTGGAATAGGTAACCATGGGCAACATGAGTGTTCTGGGATAGGTAACCATGGCACCATGAGTGTTCTGGGATAGGTAACCATGGGCACTTTGAGTGTCTGGGTGGGTAACTATGGGCACAGTGAGTGTTCTGGGATAGGTAACCATGGCAACATGAGTGTTTTGGGATCGGTAACCATGGGCAACATGAGTGTTCTGGGATAGGTAACCATGGCACCATGAGTGTTCTGGGATAGGTAACCATGGCAACATGAGTGTTCTTGGATAGGTAACCATGGGCACCGTGAGTGTTCTGGGATAGGTAACCATGGCAACATGAGTGTTCTTGGATAGGTAACCATGGGCACCGTGAGTGTTCTGGGATAGGGAACCATGAATACAGTCTGACCTTCTGCTGCAGTTGTCCTTATCACTTCTTCTTTATTCCCCAAGCCCACCGAGCTGTCAGCTTGCAGAGTAATGGTGTATTTCGTTGCACATATGAAGGTGTAATTTTTTAGCTGTGTTGTACTGGTATCGAAAGTGAACACATGTTCAGAAGGGAATGAGGCGTCGTGGGCTCTCGATCCAACAATGGTTATCTGCAGGCAGAAAAGGAGAACATGAGGTCTGTTAGCACTCGACTGGACTGAGTGGGGAGAGTAAGCAGGGAGACAGCGGGGAGATGGAGACAGAGGGGTTCGGGAAGGGAGAGAGAGGGGACAAGAGGTTTAGAGGGAGGGTAATGGAGGGACAGGGGTACAGATAGGGTTGATGAGGAGATTAGATTGGGTAAGCTTTACGTGTCACATGTATTTAAAGCAGGCATCATTTGCATCAAATCCAATCAGCAAGGATGTGCTGGGGCAGCCCGCAAGTGGCACCATCTTTCCAGCGCCAACATGGCATGTTCACAGCTGACTAACTCTAACCTCGTGTCTTGGAAAGCGGGAGGAAACGGGAGCACCCTATGGAACCCATGTGGTGACAGGGGAACGTACAAATCCCACACAGGCAGTGGCCGGAATTGAACCCGGATCTCACAGTCGGCACTGTGAGGAATGGTACTGACTGTACCGAGAGAGCAACAGGGCACAGAGGGGCTGAGACCAGGGTGGGTGGGGAGCAGAGAGAGGATGCAGGAACAACATGGGGACGTGTGTTGGAGAGACCAGGAGAGTGCTGGAAGCAGAGAGAGAGAGAGGGAGGGAGATGGACAAGGAGGGGAGACAGAGGGTCTCAACGTACCTGAGAACCAAGGACTTGAGCACGGCATGAATTCGGTAGATCCCAGCTAATCCTCCCCTCGACCACGTCCACTTCCAGCAACCAGGGTTTGTCAGGCACTGGGATATGAGAGAGTGGGAGAGAATGTGAAAGAGAGAGAGAGAGAGAATGTGAGAGTGAGAGAGAGAGGGGGAGAGAGAGAGTGAGCGAATGTGAGAGAGAGAGAGAGAGGGGGGGGAATGAGTGAGAGAGGAGAGAGGGGGGAAGAGAGAGAGAGATAATGTGAGAGAATGAGTGAGAGAGTGAGTGGGGGGGAAGAGAGAGAGATAGATGGGGGGAAGAGAGAGATAATGAGAGAGAGAGAGAGAGACAGAGAATGAAAGAGAAAATGAGTGAGAGTGAGGGGGGAGAGAGAGGGGGAGAGAATGTGAGAGAATGAGTGAGAGAGTGAGTGGGGGAGAGAGAGGAGAGAGGGGGGAGAGAGAGAGAGGGGGAGAGAATGTGAGAGAATGAGTGAGAGAGTGAGGGGGGAGGAAGAGAGGGGGGGAGGAGAGAGAGATATCAGTGAGGTCGGTTCACACAGCAGACAATGCCGACAGAGGCCAGGCTCCATCTGAGCTCTCGCACAGGTAGACCACCTCACCACCTGACTGTCAGACATTCATCCAGTAACGGAGAGACCCACCGACCTTCCCCACCGTGCAGTCTGGCTGCAGTATGCAGCACCCACAAAATAAACCACAGGCTGATGCGATGGCAGCTCCCAAACCCACCGTGTCTGCCAGCGAGAACAAGGCCGGCAGGAGCAGGGCTCACCACCACACACACGTTCCTCTCCTGGCTGATTGATCAGAGAGCACAGAAACTCCTCCATGCTGACCAAGACGCCAACTTGCATTTGGCCCATTTCACTCTGAGCCTTTCCTGTCCAAGGGTCTTTTACATATCATAACCGTACTCACTGTCTCTGACAGCTCATTCATACACGCACGACCCTCGGCCCTTTTTAAATATGTCCTTTCTCACTTTAAAGCTGTGCCCTCATTTTAGACTCCCTACCCTGGGCAGGCTTTCACCTGTTTTATGCCCCTCATGATTTATCCCTTTCTATAAGCTCACCCCTCAGCCTCTGATACTCCAGGGAAAAGAGTTCGAACCCGCCCAGTCTCTCCTTACAACCCAAACTCAAAATCTCAGTAACCTGCCCATAAATCTTCTCTGCACTCCCACTAGTTTAATGAGACCCTCCTATAGCAGGGTGAGCACAGCTGTGTGTGGTATTAAATGTGGCCATAACACTATCTGTACACTCCATCACTCAGTATTCAGATCCAAAACCACCCAGTCTATCTGTCACCGCTCCATGTTAGCTGTGTCCTACTGCCTTGTCTTCATCACTTTTCTCAGTTACCTCTCAAAAAATTCAATCTGACAGCATCTCCTTGCTCAAAACCGTGTTGACCATCCCAATCAGTCTCTGCCTTTCCAAATGAACATAAATCCTGTCTCTTGGAATAGTTTTCAATTATTTCCCTCTACAAGACAGCCTCGCTCTCTTGTAGTTTCCTGGCTTATTCCTACCGCCGTGTTTGAACAAGGGAGCAGTGCAAACTATTCTCCAATCTTCACATTCCTCACCTGTGGTTAACTAAGATGCAAAGATCTGCATCAGAGACACAGCAATCTCCTCCCTACCGTCCCATAGCATCCCGTCAAGCCGTGGGGATTTATCCACCCTGTCTCTAATACTTCCTTCGTCAAAACACAGACGTGTTCCACAATAAACCCACACCATCATTCAAAGTTCAAAGTACAGTTATTATCAAACTATGCATCCATTATGCAGCCTTGAAATTCATCTCTTTACAGAAAGCCACAAAGCACAGAAACCTCAAAAGACCCATTTTGAAAAATGAAGACTGTCAAACACCCTGTGTAGGAACTCTTCTTAATCCCGCTAGGCACCTCTTCCTTATCCCGCTAGCCACCTCTTCCTTATCCCTCAACTGCTTTCTCAAGTTCTCTTCTCCGACCCCTACAGGGTCTCACTGCAAACCAAATGCTGAGAGTTGACACTTTTGTTTTTCCCTCTTACCCGAGTGGACCCTCACTATCTCGCCTGCGAACATCTCTCTCCTCTCTGATGATGTCTCCTCCCAATCTACACTGCCACGTCCAGCCTTACACTGGCGAAATCAGCCCTCCCCAGTTTAAGACGTGAACTCTAGAACCAACGTTCTCTTTTTCCGTGACTACCTTCGATCTGACTGAACTGAGGAAGAGTCAAATCAAAGTGTTGACTGTTCATTTCCCTCTGCAAATGCTGCCTACACGTTGAGTTCTTGCAGCATTTAGTTTTAAGCTCCAGACTGCAAACTCTGCAGTTTCTTGTCTCTGCATCTTACTGAACAATGTTCACTGTTCCCAAAGGGTCACTTCCACACTTGGCCATTCTCATACCCCAGGATAAGGTTGCGTACAACCTCTTTCCGAGTAGGACTCCCTACATCCTGCTTTAAAAACCCTCGAAGATAATCCACCTTCTCAGGGGCAGCTAAATATGGGCAATGAATGCTGGCCTTGCTAACAGGGCCTGGATTTCAATATTGAATTGGACGGCCACCTCTGCATTTCTATCAGCCTCCTCCCCAATTCCAGCAATGGCCACTTCCAGCTCCTGTCCTGTCCCGTCCCATAGCCCACGTCCTCTGTGACCTTCCCCAGCACTGGGCGCAAACACACAGTAGCTGGAGAACCGTTACCCCTCCCCACACGGAGCAACCCCAGTGCCTGAGCAGCCTGGCTCATGAATGGTGACACCTTGATGTCGTTTCAATCCCCTTCCTCACCTGCTTGGCTGGTGTTTACCCTCGATGTGTGAAGTGGTTTCTCAAAAGTTTGCATCTGTCTTTGGCCCCTGGTGTCCATAGGGCTGAATCTAAATCCAGGGCTGCCAGAGCTGGGAAGAGAGTAACTCACAAAGAGCTGGATGTCGTACCGGGAGAACGGCCTGAGATTTTGGCAGGTCCAGTTATGCAGAGCCGAGCTACAGTAGGGATGACTTTGGCTGATGACCTCCGGGCCTGATTTACAGCGTGAATTGTGACTCTCATACCATTTACAGCGAAGCCAGACATTCAGTTTGGCAGCACTGCTGTTGGGACAGTATTTAAAGTGACCCGACAGGGTGATGCTGTCCGCTGGGGTAGAAACATTCACCACGTTGAATGGTGGCAGTTCTGTAAAAGGCAAAATTCACTCAATGAGCTTGGGACACGTCTGACCCCAGAAACACCGACAGGCACTTCCCATCCCAGAAACACCATGAGGTGCGGTCCAATCCCAGAAACACTGAGAGACGCGGTCCAATCCCAGAAACACTGAGAGGCGCGGTCCGATCCCAGAAACACCGAGAGGTGCGGTCCGATCCCAGAAACACAGAGGCGCGGTCCGATCCCAAAGTCACTGAGAGTTGTGGTCTGATCCCAAAATCACTGAGAGGTGTGGTCTAAACCTGGTACATAGCAGGGGGGTGGGAAACAGAATGATAGGGCTGAGGATGCGGCAGTTAATTTATAAAGAGACAAGGTGTAGAGAGACTGATGATAGGGCAAACTTGCATTCAACAGCATGAGTTGCAATATCAAACGGGGATAAAATTGAAAAGGGTGAACACAGGACTGAAAGTGTTATATTTGAATGTGTGCAGTAAATGGAACAAAGTAGATGAACTTGCAGCATAGTTGCAGATTGGCAGGTATGATGTTGTACGTGTCACTGAATCTTGGTTGAAAGAAGATTAAAGCTGGGAGCTTAATACCCAAGGATACACATTGTATGGAAAGGACAGGCAGGAAGGCAGAGGGGGTGGTGTGGCTCTGTTGGTAAAAACTGAAATTAATTAATTAGAAAGAGGTGACATAGGGTCCGAAGGTGTTGAATCATTCTAGATAGAGCTAAGGAACTGCAAGCGTAAAAAGACCCTGGTGGGATTTGTGTACAGACCCCAAACAATAGCAAGGATGTGGTCTACAAATTATAATGGAGGATGGAAAATGCATTCCAAAAGGGCAATGTTCCAATAGTCATGGGGGATTACAATATGCAGGAAGATTGGGAAATTCAAATTGGTGCCAGATTCCAGGAAGGGGAATTTCAAGAGTGCCTACAAGATGGCTTTTTAGAGCAGCTCGTGGTTGAGCCCTGTAGGAGATCAGCCATCCTGGATTGGGTGTTGTGCAATGCACTAGAATTCATCAGAAGAATCCTTAGTTAATATGATCAAACTCATCCTGAAATTTGAGAAGAAGAAGCTAAAGCCAGATGTATCAGTATTACAATGAAGTAAAGGGAATTGCAGAGGCACGAGAGAGGAGACGGCCAGAATGGATTGGAAAAGAACACTGGCAGGGATGATGTCAAAGCAGCAATATCTGACATTTCTGGGGGCAATTCGGAAGTGACAGGATAATACATCTCAGAGTATACTGAAGGAAAGATGACACAACCATGGCTAACAAGAGAAGTCTAAGCCAGCATAAAAGCCAAAGAGAGGGCATATAGTAGAGCAAACATTAGGGAAGTGAGAGGATTGGGAAGCTTCTAAAAACTAACAGAAGGCAATGAAAAAATCGTTAAGAAGGTAAAGATGGAATACGACAGTAAGCTAGCCAGTAATATTAAAGAGGATACCAAAGGTTTCTTCAGATACATACGAGGGGTGATTGAAAAGTTCGTCACCTAAGGTAGAAGGAGTCAATTTTAGAAAACCTAACACATTTATTTTTTAACATAGTCCCCTCCTACATGTACATGGCATGTACTCGTTGGAATTTAGAAGATTGAGGGGGGATCTGATTGAAACGTATAAGATCCTAAAGGGATTGGACAGGCTAGATGCAGGAAGATTGTTCCTGATGTTAGGGAAGTCCAGAACGAGGGGTCACAGTTTGAGGATAGAGGGGAAGCCTTTTAGGACCGAGATTAGGAAAAACTTCTTCACACAGAGAGTGGTGAATCTGTGGAATTCTCTGCCACAGGAAACAGTTGAGGCCAGTTCATTGGCTATATTTAAGAGGGAGTTAGACATGGCCCTTGTGGCTACGGGGGTCAGGGGGTATGGAGGGAAGACTGGGGCGGGGTTCTGAGTTGGATGATCAGCCATGATCGTACTGAATGGCACTGCAGGCTCGAAGGGCCGAATGGCCTACTCCTGCACCTATTTTCTATGTTTCTATGTTATATGCAGGTGCAGTTTCAACTCTGAGTGAAAATGCAGAAAGTTTGAAGTTCATGACTCATCTCTTTGTACCTTAGGCCACGAACTTATCAATCACCCCTGCTGTGGATCACTTTCTGGAGGTCCAAGATGCCGATTTCTACAAAGAAGGGATCCGTATGCTCCACAACCGCTGGACTAAGTGTGTAAATGTAGGAAAATTAAATGTGCTAGGTTTTCTAAAATTGACTCCTTCTAGCTTAGGCCACAAACTTATCAACCACCCCTCGTAAAGTGAAAAAGAGAGACGAGAGTGGGTATCAGACCGCTGTCAAACAAAGCTGGAGAGGTGGTAATGGGGAACAAGGAACAAGGCAGCATGTGAACTGAATAAGTATTTTGCAAGTCTTCACATAAGCAGGATGGTGGAAGTTCCAGTGGTCTGGGGTCATGAAGTGTGTGGAGTTGCCATGACTAGAGAGAAGGTTCTGGGGAAACTGAAAGGTCTGAAGGTAGATAAGTCACCTGGACCAGATGGTGTACACCCCAGGGTTCTGAAAGAGGTGGCTGAAGAGATTGTGGAGGCATTAAAATGAACTTTCAGGAATCACTAGATTTTGGAATGGTTCCAGGAGACTGGAAAATTGCAATTGTCACTCCACTCTTCAGGAAGGGAAAGGAGGAGAAGAAAGGAAACTATAGGCCATTTATTGTGACCTCAGTGGTTGGGAAGATGTTAGAGTTGGTTATTAAGGATGAGGTCTCAGGAGGCACATGAGAAAATAAACTGCAGTCGGCATGGTTTCCTCAAGGAAAAATCTTGTCTGACAAATCTGTTGCAATTCTTTGAAGAAATGACAAGCAGGATAGACAGAGGAGAATTGGTTGATGTTGTGTACTTGGATTTTCAGAAGTCCTGATAGTGGGGCATAGAATGATCCCATTTACACAGTGAGACACGGCCTGGTACTGGGACATGGTCCGATCCAATCGCAGGGCATGGACTGATACCAGAATCTCTGCAGGACACTGTACAATCCCATTCCATTCACAAAGAATCACAGTCCAATCCCAGACCCACCCACACGGCGCACAGTCCGATCCCAGACCCATCCACACGGCGCACAGTCCGATCCCAGACCCACCCACATGGCGCACAGTCCGATCCCGTACCCACCCACCCACATGGTGCACAGTCTGATCCCACACCCACCCTCACGGTGCACAGTCTGATCCCAGACCCACCCATCAAGCTAATTTCACAATCAACAATCAGCCTGTGTTTGAAATGTGGGAGGAAACTGGGTCACTGTTGGAAACGCAGACGGTCACAGGGAGAACATGCAAGCTCCACATGGACAGTACCTGAGGTCAGAATTGAACCCGGATCCCAACCTGTGAGTCCGTGGTAGAGCCACGATCACCACCGTGACACTCACCTTGACACTCGATGTCCTGGGTCGCGTGCTTGAACCAGCGTCCACGGCTACAAGAGAGACCGGAGATGTCCACTGGCACGAAGCCTGGTTTGCAGATGTCCTTGCACCCTCTCTGCCCATAGTGCCCATCGTAGTCCAAACCTGTGTCATCGTCAGCCCCAAAACCTGAAATGGGGGGGAGGGAGTGGAGGGATGGAGGAGAGGAGAGTGAGGGGGGGAGGGAAGAGAGGGGTGAGGGGGAGACAAGAGCGAGGGGGTAAGAAGGAGGGGAAGGGATGAGTGGGAGAGGGGGAGGGGGAGTGGAGGGGATGGAGGAGAGGAGAGTGAGGGGGAGGGAGAGAGGGCGGAGGGAGAGGGTGCAGGGTGGGGTCGGGAGGGGTGAGGGCGAGACAGGATAGAGGGGGTAAGAGGGGGGAGGGATGGGGGGAGAGGAGGAAGGGGGAGAGGGGGGAAGGGGGAGGGGGAGGGAGGAGATGGGGAGGAGGGAGGAAGAGGACAGGGAGGGGAAAAGGAAGAGGGAGGGAGGGGAGGGAGAAGAGGAGGGAGGGGAGGGAGAAGAGGAGGGAGGGAGGGAGAAGAGGAGGGAGGGGAGGGAGAGGAGGGAGAAGAGGGGGGAGGGATGGGAGGGGAGGGTGAGGGCGGGGAGGGGAGAGGTGGGAGAGTGTGGAGAGGAGAGAGTGGGGTGGGGAGGTAGAGAGAGAGGTGGGGAGGTGAGTGGGAGGGGAGGGAGAGGGAGAGGGGGAGGGGGAGGGGGAGGGAGAGGGGGAGGGAGAGGGGGAGGGGAGGGGAGGGAGAGGGGGAGGGGAGGGGAGGGAGAGGGGGAGGAGAGGGGGAGGGGGAGGGGGAGGGGGAGGGGGAGGAGAAAAGGGAGGGGGAGGGGAGGGGAAAAGAGAGGGGGAGGGGAGGGGAAAAGAGAGGGGGAGGGGAGGGGGGAGAGGGCGAGGGAGAGAGTGAGGGAGGGGATAGGGGAGGGAACGAGGGAGATGGGAGGGGAGGGAGGAGGAGGGAGGGGAGGGAGGAGGAGGGAGGGGAGGGAGGAGGAGGGAGGGGTAGGAGGAGGGAGGAGGGGAGGGAGGAGGAGGGAGGAGGGAGGGAGGAGGAGGGAGGAGGGAGGGAGGAGGAGGGAGGGGAGAGGGAGGAGGGAGGGAGGGGGGAGGGATGGGGAGAGGGAGGGGGAGGGGGAGGGGGAGGGGGAGGGGGAGGGGGAGGGGGAGGGGGAGGGGGAGGGGGAGGGGGAAAGGGAGGAGACGGGGAGGGAGGGGGTAGAACGAGGGGGAGGGGAGGGGGTAGAACGAGGGGGAGGGGGGAGAGCGAGGGGAGGGGGGGGAGAGCGAGGGGAGGGGGGGAGAGCGAGGGGAGAGGGGAGGTAGAGGGAGTGGGGTGGGGAGGTGAGTGGGAGGGGAGGGAGAGGGGAGGGGGTGGTGGAAGGGAGCGGTGGGGGAGCGAAGGGGTGGGGGAGGGGGAGGGAGAGAGTGGGAGAGGGGATAGGGGAGGGGAAGGAGGGAGATAGGGGAGGGGAGGGAGGAGGAGGGGAGGGGAGGGAGGAGGAGGGAAGGGAGGGGAGGAGGAGGAGGGAAGGGAGGGGAGGGAGGAGGAGAGGGAGGAGGAGGGAAGGGAGGGGGAGGGAGGGGAAGGAGGGAGGGGGAGGGAGGGAAGGAGGGAGGGGGAGGGAGGGGAAGGAGGGTGGGGAAGGGAGGGGAAGGGAAGGGAGGGGAGGGGAAGGGAGGGGGAGAGGGAGGGAGGGGAAGGGAGGGGGAGGGAGAGGGAGAGGGAGAGGGAGAGGGGGAGGGGGAGAGGGAGAGGGGGAGGGGGGGAGAGGGGGAGAGGGGGAAGGGGGAGAGAGGGGGTGAGAGGGGAGAGGGGGAAGGGGAGAGGGGGAGGGGGAAGGGGAGAGGGGAGGGGGAAGGGGAGGGGGGAGGGGGAAGGGGGGAGGGGGAGAGGGAGAGGGGGAAGGGGGAGGGGGAAGGGGGAGGGGGAAGGGGGAGGGGGTAGGGGAGGGGGAAGGGGAGAGGGGGAGAGGGGGGAAGGGGAGAGGGGGAGAGGGGAGAGGGGGGAGGGGAGAGGGGGAGGGGGGAGGGGAGAGGGGGAGGGGGAAGGGGGAGAGGGGGAGGGGGAGAGGGGGAGGGGGAGAGGGGGAGATAGGGGAGGGGAGGGGGGAGATAGGGGAGGGGAGGGGGAGATAGGGGAGGGGAGGAGGGAGATAGGGGAGGGGAGCGGAGGGGAGGGAGGGGAGGGGAGGGGAGGGGAGGGAGGGGGAGGGGAGGGGAGGGGAAGGGGGAGGGGGAAGGGGAGAGGGGGAGGGGGAGGGAGCGGGGAGGGGGAGGGGAGAGGGGGAAGGGGAGAGGGGGAGAGCGGGAGGGGGAGGGGGGAGGGGGAGATGGGGAGGGGGAGGGGGAGGGGGGAGGGGGAGATGGGGAGGGGAGGGGGAGGGGGAGGGAGAGAGTGGGGGAGGGGAAGGGGGAGAGAGGGGGAGAGGGGGAGGGGGAGGGGGAGGGGGAAGGGGGAGAGAGGGAGAGAGGGGGAGAGGGGGAAGGGGGAGAGAGGAGGTGAGAGGGCAGAGGGGGAAGGGGAGAGGGGAGAGGGGGAAGGGGAGAGGAGAGGGGGGAAGGGGAGAGGGGAAGGGGAGAGGGGGAGGGGGAAGGGGAGAGGGGGAGGGGGAAGGGGAGAGGGGAGAGGGGGAGGGGGAGGGGAGAGGGGGAGAGGGGAGAGGGGAGAGGGGAGAGGGGAGAGGGGAGAGGGGGGAAGGGGAGAGGGAGAGGGGGAAGGGGAGAGGGGAGAGGGGGGGAAGGGGAGAGGGGAGAGGGGGGGAAGGGAGGGGGGAGGGGTGAGGGGGAGGGGGAAGGGGAGAGGGGGAGGGGGAGGGGGAGGGGGAGGGGGGAAGGGGAGAGGGGTGGGGGAAGGGTGTGGGGAGGGGGAGAGGGGGAGTGGGGAGAGGGGAGAGGGGTGAGGGGGTGGGGGGTGGGGGAGGGGGGGAGGGGGGAGGGGGGAGGGGGGTGGGGATGGGGAGGGGGAGAGGGGAGAGGGGTGAGGGGAGAGGGGAGAGGAGGGGGAGAGGGGGAGAGGGGGAGAGGGATAGGGGGAGAGGGGGGAGATGGGGGTGGGGGAGGTGGTGGGGTGGGGGGTGGGGAGGGTGAGAGTGGGGAGGGGAGTGAGGGGATAGGGGAGGGGTGGAGATAGGAGAGGGGAGGGGAGATGGGGAGATAGGGGAGGGGAGGGGAGGGGGAGATAGGGGAGGGGAGGGGGGAAGAGGGGGAGGGAGGGGAGCGGAGGGGGAGGGGAGGGGAGGGGAGGGGAGAGGTGGAAGGGGACACGGTGGGGGGGAGAGGGGATGGATGGAAGGGGATTGGGTGGGGAGAGGGGAGGGGTGGAAGGGGAGAGAGGCAGAAGGGGATAAGGAGGGGGAGAGGGGAGGGGGAGAGGGAGAGGGGTGGGGAGAGGGAGAGAGGGGGAGGTGGGAGGGGAGGGGGAGGGGGAGAGAGGGGGTGGGAGAGGGGGAGGAGGGGAGGGGAGGGGGGGGAGGGGGGAGTGGGAGGGGAGGGGGGGGGGAGGGGGAGAGGGGAGGGGTGGGGGGTGAGTGGGGTGGGGGGGTGTGGGGTGGGGGGGGTGTGGGGTGGGGTGGGGGGAGGGGAGAGGGGAGGGGAGGGGGGAGGGGTGAGGGGTGAGGGTGAGAGGGGGAGAGGGGGGAGAGGGAGAGAGGGGAGAGAGGGAGTGAGGGGGAAGGGGTAGGGGAGGGGGAGTGGTGGGTGGTGGGGGGTGTGAGGAGAGGGTGGGGGTGGGGGAGAGGGAGGGGGTGGGTGGGGTAGAGGGGGAGGGGGTGGGGCGGAGGCTGGTGAGGGGAGGGGGAGAGGGGGAGGGGGAGAGGGGAGGGGGAGGGGGAGAGGGGAGGGGGTGAGGGGAGAGGGGAGGGGGAGAGGGGGAGGGGGGAGGG